>NC_083411.1:90329750-90637072 GCF_020745735.1 Hemiscyllium ocellatum | reverse complement strand
TTTCCTAGTTTAAACTACAAACTATGTTATTGTAAACTGCATTACCTATTTCTTTACTTCATAGAATAGTAAAAAAATTATGCTTAACTTTTTAACTTTCATTCTCTAACTACTTTGTACCTAAGTTGTTATGTACTTAAGTACCTTGGTATCTAAGATGGCACCATTTGTGGCAGCATTATACCATTTTTTAACTGAACTCCTGTACGAGAGTACACGTGACAATAAAATAGAGTCATAGAGATGTACAGCATGGAAACAGACCTCTGGTCCTACCCGTCCACGCCAACCAGATATCACAACCCAATCTAGTCTCACCTGCCAGCACCCAGCCCATATCCCTCCAAACCCTTCCTATTCATATACTCATCCAGATGCCTTTTAAATGTTGCAATTGTACCAGCCTCCACCACTTCCTCTGGCAGCTCATTCCATTAACGTACCACCCTCTGCGTGAAACAGTTGCCCCTTAGGTCTCTTTTATATCTTTCCCATCTCACCCTAAACCAATGCCCTCTAGTTCTGGATTCCCCGACCCAGGGGAAAAGACTTGGTCTATTTATAATTTTGTAAGCCTCTATAAGGTCACCCCTCAGCCTCCGACGCTCCAGGGAAAACAGCCCTAGCCTATTCAGCCTCTCCCTGTAGCTCAAATCCTGGCAACATCCTTGTAAATCTTTTCCGAACCCTTTCAAGATTCACAACATCTTTCCGATAGGAAGGAGACCAGAATTGCACACAATGTTCCAACAGTGGTCTAACGAATGTCCTGTACAGCCGCAACATGACCTCCCAACTCCTGTACTCAATACTCTGACCAATAAAGGAAAGCATACCAAACACCTTCTTCACTATCCTATCTACCTACGACTCCACTTTCAAGGAGCTATGAAACTGCACTCCAAGGTCTCTTTATTCAGCAACACTCCCTAGGACCTGACCATTAAGTGTACAAGTCCTGCTAATCACATTTATCTGAATTAAACTCCATCTGCCACTTCTCAGCCCATTGGCCCATTTGGTCCAGATCCTGTTGTAATCTGAGGTAACCTTCTTTGCTGTCCACTATACCTCCAATTTTGTTGGCATTTGCAAACTTACTAACTATACCTCTTATGCTCGCATCCAAATCATTTATGTAAATGACAAAAAGTAGAGGACTCAGCACTGATCCTTGTGGCACTCCACTGGTCATAGGCCCCAGTCTGAAAAACAACCCTCCACCACCACCCTCTGTCTTCTACCTTTCAGCTAGTTCTGTATTCAAAGGGCTAGTTCTCCCTTTATTCCGTGAGATCTAACCTGGCTAACCAGTCTCCTATGGTGTGCCCCTTAGACTTGAAATTCCATTGGAAGAAAGGAGGGGAGGGGGGAGAATCCAGGGCAGTGGAGACTTAAGATGTTTTTGGTAGCACTGGAAATGCACATAAATAAAATCAAAATACAGTAGATGCTGGATATCAGACATAAAAACAGAATGCTGGAGGAACTGGTAGCATCTGGGGAGAGAAAATAGTTAACATTTCATATCTGTTTGGACCTTTCCTTCAGAACATGATGCTCCTCCTGGCCCCAGCGAGGGAAGTTGGAACATTTTCCTGTTTTGGTCTGTTCAACGTCTTGGGAGTTACAAAATATTTACAGCCTAGAGGAGAATCTTCAACCACTTCCTCAGGTAGTTTGAGTTAAAGTTGAGTCAATGCGCAATCATATCATCGTTACCTAAAGAAGAATGTCACCTGCTTTAGATAGCATCCAGGAACTCAGCATAAAACCACTCTGGATGGTAATGTCAGAGGTGCTTAAGCAAGGAAGCATACAGTTTTAACAAGCCATTCACTTGGACAGCTCGAGATAAAACAGTTCTGTTAGATCACACATGAACTCTTCAGCAGGATTGATTAGTTAGCAATCGAGAAGAGGAAATGGAGGTGTTTTGCTTCTCTTGAGCCCTGACTAATTCAAGGTTTCTACCAACTGAGATCCACATTGGCAATTGGTTTCTCATCTGATTCATCTACATGACTGAAAAAAATAGAACAGCCAAAGCAATGCCAACCTTCTGTGTACACTAACTTATAAAGGTAAAGCTGCCATAGTACCAGAGGGTCTTAATGTTGCTCTTTCATTAGAAAGGGACGACTGCTGGTGGAAAGGGACGACTGCAAAGGGGCCCTCTTGGTGCAGTGGTAATGACCCTATTACTGAAAAAGGAGGCCTAGTTTCAAGGCTCACCCAGTTGTGTAGTAACATCTCTGAAACAGGTTATTTTGAAAAATTGGTTAAGTAAGAAAAGTTTCACCGTACCCGAGATGATGAGGTTGAGAAGATAGAAGCTTAGCTAGGATAGCTGAATGGCTGGTTTACAATGCAAACTGATGCCAACAGCATGGGTTCAATTCCCGCACTAACTTGTATCATTGTGATTGCAATCTGTGCTGTACATCTCTCTTTACTTGTAATTTTTCAGACATGTTACAATTTGCAGAAGAACACAATGCAATTATGCTCTCAAAAGAAAATGGCATATTTCAGAAAAGCTAATCCACTAGCTTATTGGCTTAACATAAAGCTGACGCACACAAAAATAAGTTAAATAATAACACTTTCCAATTTTCTCTAGCAATAGGCATTGTGCCAGAGGACTGGAGCTGGAGGACAGCATACTTGTACAATTGTTTAAGCAAGGGAGAAAGGGATAATTTGAGTATTTAAAGACCAGTCATCCTAATTTCATCAGGAAAATCAGTGTTGCTGTGGAAGGAGGACATTCAGCCCATCGTGACTGCACCCATGTTCTGAGCAAGCATCATGACTTAGAGTGGGAGAATGGCACTTTCTCCATACCACTGCATGTTATTTCTATTCATATAATCACATAGTGCCTTCTTGAGCTCCTAATTATACCTGCTTCTACCATGATCCCAGACAACACATTCCAAACCCAAATCACTCACTTGTGAAGTCACACACCGTGAGTCACTTGGCAGGGGTGGGATTGTCAGTGGTGAGTCGGGGAGTAGCTTATAATTGTTTGCAGGAGGGAGTGTAGGTTTCTGAATTTTAACTTTTCCTGGTGAACAATTAGCTTAACTGAAATTGAACCTTCTATAATGTCCCATCTCTACTGGACACTTTCAGGGGGGTCTCAATGCAGGGGAGTAACGTATGGAAAACTCAATTGCCCCAGGCAACTCTCATGGTGTCAGCTACATCCAGGATTCTGCATGGTCCCAAAGTAAAAGTCCAGACTGTGCTGTTCCAAAGATGCTCTGACCATCAGAATATCTGAGCCACTGTTCCCAGAGGTTTCTCCACAGATGTTAAATGACTGCTCTGTAACAGCTGGGTTTATCCTTACATCCTTGTACAGGTGCACAATCCTTTGTCAAAAACGCTCAGGACCAGCTGGTTTTCAGACTTCAAAATTTTTCAAGTTTCAGAACAAGTGACAATTTGATGGTGAAACTTTTAAAAATCTTATTGGAGGAGCAAACTCACTGAGTAAAATGAGTCTTGAGATAGAATTGAGGCCTGCCAGTGCTGGTTCGCCCCCCCAAGGTCGTATCTGAGCGACACGCATCGAGTGGGTGTCGGCTTGGGTTAACTGTTTGTTCGCCAACCTTCTTAATAAGAAAAAAAACTTCACAAAAAAAAACCTTTGGACTTCAGTGCTTTTCGGATAAAGGGTTGTCTACCTGTACAAGCAAAATTGTAACATTTGTGACTCTTCAGTCCTATGGCACCACTCCCAAATCTGGATGTAGATTTGCTCTCTGAGCTGGAAGGTTCATCTCCAGATGTTTTGTCACCCCACTAGATAACATCTTCAGTGGGCCTCTGGGCGAAGTGCTTCATCTGGAGGCCCACTGAAGATGTTAACTAGTATGGTGACGAAACGTCTGGAAATGAACCTTCCAGCTCAGTGAGCAAACCTACATCCAAAACCTCAACCTGAGCTACAAATAGTCTCAAAACTCACTACCACTCCCAAATATTAAAAGACAAGGATCAGTGCTTCTGCAATTTCCAATCTTAGTTCCTTAAATATTCTTGGATGCATCATATCTGTTCTAATGTTCTGTCAATTTTAAGTACCAAACACTTATCCAATATCCTTATGAATTCTGAATCCTCATAGTGACTGAGTTTCCTTTATTGCCAGAGTTAGGTTTAGGGTTTCTCTGGGAAAGACAGACACAACATATTTATTTAATACCTCAGCCATCCACCTTCCCATACTCTCATTTGGAAATCCCTTTTTAGGCCTAGTCTTATTTTTAAGAGCCCTTTTATTATTTAAGTGCCTGTAGAAGACTTTGGGATTCTCCTTTATCTTAGCTGCCAGTCATTTTTTCCATAATTCTTTTTTTTTTAACCTCCTTTTTGGTTCTTGATTGTATTTTCTACCCAATACCTCCCACAAGCACTTGTTTTCTTCTTTATCTTAATTCTAATTCAGGACAAAATTAGAATGGACAGAATAAAATTGATTTAAGGAGGTGATCATGGCTGTGTCACGTCATTAAAGTTTTCAAGAGATACAGAAGAGGATTGAAGAGGGTAGTGCATTCAAAACAGTTATTAGAAATGAGAGTTTCAAGATATTTGTGTTTTAAACTATCTTCTTTAGTTCTGCAATAGCAACAAGCAAATATGACCTGGTTACCATGGGGAACATGGGCCAGATTAAGTTTTATTGAAAATCAGGTGCTGGGTTTAACATCCGAACACAAAGATAAATACAGCTGACCTGCATTATAGAATTACTGACTCAGAAATGTAAGACAAGGAGGGGGAACAGTGTGTCCTGGACTGACACACACACACACACACACACACACACACAAAAACACAAACACACACACAGATAGGCAGACAAACAGAAGGACAGCAAGTGTTGTGAATGACAGAAGGTACAGGACGTTTCCTGACAGCCACTAGTCAAAATACTAGTGAGAGCCTATTCACTGGTTCAAAAGGTAAGAGCTGTGAAGATTTAAAGGCATCAGAAGATTCATGCTGGCCTGGCCAGAAAGAAAATAGTATCATTGCAGTGAGTTTCGTGGCTCCAAATTGTTTCTCAAATAATTGAAAGCTGAAAGTATTTTTGATGGACATATTGTGATGATTGAGCAAAATAGGAACATGGATACAGAAGGCGGCCATTCGGCCTCTCCAGCCTGTTCCATTATTCAATGACAACATAACTAATCTATGGTCTAACTCCACATAACTGCCTTTGGTCCATATCCTTAATACTTTCGCTGAACAAAACATTATCTACCTCTATTTTGGAATGCAAGATGGGGAGAAACAAGGCTTTTAAAAGCTGGGAGTAGCTTGGATTGTTTTTTGTAAGGACCACAGCTTTTTTATTTAATTCAATTATTGAATGTGGGCATCACTGCACCAGTTATTTATTGTCCAGAGTCTGGAGTCACACGTAGGCCAAATCAGGTAAGGACAACAGCTTCCTTACCTAAAAGACATGAGTAAACCAGATGTGTTTTTCCCCCAACAATTGGCAATGGATTTATGCTCATAATTAGCCTCCTAATTCCAGATTTTTTTTATTGAATTCAAATTTTACCATCAACCATGGTGGGATTTGAACCCAGGGCCCAGAACATTGCCTGGGTCTCTGGGTTGATAGTCTATTAACAATACCACTCAGCCATTGCTTCCTTAAGTTCTGCTGCGTGTGGTGAAATCCATAAGTATGCACAGAATTGTCAATCATATTCAAAATTAAACGGTGATATCTTTTTATTGCTTATCTTATTAGTTGTCTAAAAAATGTTGAGTCAATGATTTTAGTTTGATGCTTAAAAATCCTAAAAAGATGAAATTTTGTTGCATGATCACTTTGCACCAGTTATCACAAATTCAGTCTCTTTTCAAACATCAGTCCCTACAGGGATTATAAAATGTTTATCTGAATTTTAACAAAATGTTTATTACTATTTTCTCACAGCGCCTGAGACCCGGGTTCAATTCCCGACTCAGGCGACTGACTGTGTGGAGTTTGCACATTCTCCCCGTGTCTGCGTGGGTTTCCTCCGGGTGCTCCGGTTTCCTCCCACAGTCCAAAGATGTGCGGGTCAGGTGAATTGGCTATGCTAAATTGCCCATAGTGTTAGGTAAGGGGTAAATGTAGGGGTATGGGTGGGTTGCGCTTCGGCGGGTCGGTGTGGACTTGTTGGGCCAAAGGGCCTGTTTCCACATTGTAAGTAATCTAATCTATTCTACTTAGCAGACTGCTCAGAGATCCAAGTCAAATTGACAAGTTGGACCCAAAATTAGCTCAGAGGCAGGAAACCCGGGATAAGTTTCAACTTTTGTGACGGAAAGACAACTTCCTGAGGGGGTTTCATAGGGGTCAGTGGGAGATCTCTATATCCATAATCTGGACTTGAATAGAAGGATGCATGATTAAGAAGTTTACTTACAACAGAGAAAAAAAAATCACGTGGTTGATAATGAAGAAGAAAACTATAGCTAGCAGCGAGTTATTAATGGTCCAGTCAGGTATCAAATGGAATTCAATCTGGAGAAATGCGACATGGCATTTGGAGAAGGTGAACAAGGCAAGTTGGGCTGATGAGTGTGCAGCGTTCCGAAAGCTAGTGCTTCCAAATATCCTGTTGGACTATAACCTGGTGTGTTGCTTTTTAACTTTGTGCACCCAATCCATTCCTGAAGAAGGGCTCATGCCTGAAACGTCGATTCTTCTGCTCCTTGGATGCTGCCTGACCTGCTGTGCTTTTTCAGCAACACATTTTCTGCACCCACTCCAACACTGGCACCTCCAAATCATGAGAAACAGAGGGATTTTGGAGTTTGAGTCCTCAGATCACTGAAGGTGGCTAGACAGATTAATAAGTGATCAAGGAGGTTTATGGGATACTTTATTAGCCAAGATACAGAATAGAAAAGCTAGGAAGTTATGTGGAAATTGTGTATATAAAAAAAACTAGTTCAGCCACAGGGCAGTATAGCATGCAGTCAGCTCACTGCACTATATGAAAGGTATGATTACATTAGAGAGGGTGGAAAAGAGATTTCAGAGAATTTTGCCTGGATCAGAGAATAAAAGTTATGAGGAAAGATTGGATAGTCTAGGAATATGTTTTGCTCTTTGGAACAAAGGAGATCGAATTCTGAAATACAGAAATTATGAAAGTTTTAAACTGTGTGAATAGGAAAAGTACAAGATATTCCCTCAATTAAGAAATCCAATACTGTATCAAGAGTTTTAAATTCAGGGCAAGAGATAGAAGGAATAGAGAGGATTTGAAGGGAATCTCTCTAGATCATTCAACAAATTGGTTCAGTCAGTTCAATAGGTGATAAATGGTTTATGGTAGTTGGAAGAAATGACTACAGAAGGAACACATCAAGTTAAAGTGTACCATGACCTGTATGAAGTAGTTCAAAATGGCACTCCAAATGAAGCCCTCAGAATTATAGTTAAGGTCATATGATGACACCACACTCAGCTTACTTAGGGCCCAATGCAAAGACAAGAACAACGATCTGGAGTTCCAGATTATAGATGATAAGCAAATGCCACTCAACTTAGCCAAAGCAAATCAATTATTAACCTCAACATGCCGAAAGAGATTTGAAATTACCTGCAGTGACTGAACTATTTGACCACAGGCCAGATCGTAGAGTCATGAAGAAGGGTTACACCTGAAACATCGACTTCTGCACCTCTGATACTGCCTGGCTTGCTGTGATTTTCCAGCCTCCTTTCAGTTTACTTTAGATTCCAGCATCTGCAGTTTTTGTTTTAATCAGACCCAAGAGTAGTACAGCAGTATGTCTATCGGTATAGGATGGTCCCCTGGCATATATCATTTCAACATTGATGAAAATGCAAAAAGCAATTCAGCAACTGATTAAGAAAGTTTCAGCTGCCCCCTAAGTCAGCTTGAAAGACAAGATAGAAGAGCCAGAAAAAAAGGGAGTAATCAAGAAAGAGACAACTACAGAATGGATTGACAGTGTAGTAGCATTGAAATAACTTGGACAGCTAAGAGTATTAATCAAAAACAATACAACTAAAGCTTTGAAATTCTCTCACTATCCCATGCCCACCATTGAAGGAATTTTGCCACAACTTCCAAAGGCAGAAGTCTTCATTTATGGCAAAGATACGTAGATTTTTGAACAGTAAAGGAATTAAGGGCTGTGGTGAGCAGACGGGTAAACTGAGCTCAGTCTGTGGAAAGATTAGCCATGACCTTATTGAATGGTGGAGCTGGCTCAATTGGCCAGATGGCCTACTCCTGCCCTCATTTATTATGTCCTTACGTTCATTAATTCTAGATACTAAGGATGGTTACTGGCAAGATGGATAAAAACAATGACTTTCTAAATATGTTCTTGATGCTTTGGGAGATACAGCTGGTTGCACATGCCATTTGGCATTTCCTTGGCTGCAAACATCATAAGATTTTCCATGATTGTTTCAGGCGTTCTAATAGATGATCTGCTTGTTTAAGGATGCAGACAGACTGGAAGAAGCTATACCACAAAAAAGTGTTTTGGGGCCACTGCTGTTTGTCATCTTTATAAATGACCTGGATGAGGGTGCAACCCAACAAATAGAGTTAGACCCCATTTACCACCCCCTGAGAAAAATAACAGGAAGTGACTTCACCACAGGAAATGATATCACCAACCCAAAGAAACCCAAACAAAAATAGAAAGCAGGACTTATCAGCCATGCTTCTTCTGAACCCCACTTAAGATGTTACCTAGTAGAGTGACGAAATGTCTAGAAATAAACCTTCCAGCTCAAAGAGCAAACATGCATCCAGGCATATGGTGTGTTAGCTATTATTGGTAGAGGGAGTGAGTTTGAGAACCATGAGGTCATGTTGCTGCTGAACAAAACTCAGGTGTGGGCGCACTTGGAGTATTGCGTACAGTTCAGGTCACTGCATTATAGGAAGGATGTGGAAGCTTTGGATTGGGTTCAGAGGAGATTTACTAGGATATAGCCTGGTGTGGAGTGAAAGTCTTAGGAGGAAAGGCTGAGGGACTTGAGGCTGGTTTTGTTAGAGAGAAGTTGAGAGGTGATTTAATTGAGACATAAGATAATCAGAGGGTTAGATCGGGTGGACAGTGAGAGCCTTTTTCCTCGGATGATGGTGGCTAGTATGAGGGGACATAGCTTTAAATTGAGGGGTGACAGAAATAGGACAGATGTGAGAGATAGTTTCTTTACTCAGAGTAATAGGGGCCTGGAATGCCCTGCCTGCAACAATAGTAGACACTCCAACTTTAAGGGCATTTGAATAGTCATTAGATAAACATATGGTTGATAGTGGAATGGGGTAATTTAGATGGATTTCAGATTAGTTTCACAGGTCAGCGCAACATCGAGGGCTGAAGGGCCTGTACTGCACTATAATGTTCTATAAAAAGCAACATTCATTAAATTTAAGAAACTTCCAATAGCAATGCCAGTGCTGGTGTGCTCTGATGTAAATGAACAAGTTACCCTGTAAGGAGCTAAGATTTGGAACAACACGAATCCTGCAAGGACACAATCTATAATTGCATCCAGTGCATCCATGCAAGTATCTGATGCTACACTCACATCAACAATGGGTGGCTGGCCACTGACTTTGCTTGTGAACATTTTTATCAATACTTACTTGGAATTGGCAGTCATGTTTGACCACAAGCTACTTCAAAGCATTTTCTCCACACTATCTGCTCTAAAGCGTTTACAAAAAAAAGATATTCTAGTTACTAGAGCTATTATCCAGGTGTGATGTACAAGTAAGGGAAATAGATATATCACTGACATGCTGTCTCATGAAGAAAGTAAAGGATGCTATGCCAGAGTGTGAAATCTTCCAGATCCAAGGTGAAGCAGCAGCCTGCATATACTGAAACAATCACTCAACAGAGATGTTGAAACGAACAGAGAAATACCCTGCTAAAATCAAGCAAACCAAACAATCACAGCCAACTCTCCAAGTGTTGCGAGAGTATTGATGAAAAGATGGCCTGAAAGCAGCAAGGACACTCATGATCACAAATGTGATACAGAGATTAATTTACAACTCAAGATAGCATATTGTAAAAAGGAATAAGAGTCATTAGTCCCACAGGTCCACAGCAACCCAATGAAAATAGAACAGTTACTTTGATATCAAGTGATACAAGTACGGCACTCCCTGGAAAAGGAACATCACCCAGATGGGCAACGAGTGACAATGCATACAGCTAAGAGACTGGCACAATTAAAGGTTGTAGGTGCAAACCATGTGCACAGACCGCAGAGACTGACAAACAGCTGTGAGAAATAGGTTAGGTATAACACACTGGGTAACTTGGATAACTCCGTATAAAAGATAATGCTTGCGCAAGCTTTTTTGTACAGAAAGTAGAGTGTTCCACTAGAAATTAAATGTTGCTCTAATTTGTCACCTGGCAGGATGTACCTCCTAGCTTACCATATTTGTGTGACATTAACCATCAGGTACTCATTGTTAAATGCAATCAATTCAATGAAAACATTGCACCTGCAAAACTGTTGTCTTATGAGCTCATAACTAGATACTTGGAGGACTTATTAATAAAACGGCCATTGTACATTGGTTTGTGGAGCTGTTTTCAAACCCTAACAACCTGCCATTCAGCCAAGAACCTCTCAAAAATATCGTTTGTGAATTTTTGTACAGTCACAGGTTGTGGATTTAGCCTCAATATTTACTGGAAGTGTAGTTAGGGAGGGGAAATAAAGAGAGGCCAGCAATAGGAGGCAACATCACCCTTAGTAACAGGGCCGCATTGTTATTTGCCTCTCCAGTTGCCTGACAGTCAGTGGGACTGAGTGTGATTGGAAAGCAAGCAATGCAGGCTACAACGGAGGACAAACTTTGTAAAGTTCCCAGCAAGGGTGGTGGAAGTCGTCAGAAGGAATGGAGACCAATAGAGACACCGAGACTCATGTGTAGTGAAGGAGAAGAATTGTCAACTATAATTGTAAGAAAAGAATTCATTCTGGGGTGAAAGGTTGAGCACTCCTTATAGGATATGTTTTAAGGAGAACTAAAACATACTGTAAGTAATCTAAATCTAAAAGTGCTATCTCATCACCAGGTTACTAAAGCCCTGGAAAATATAGTCCAGCAGCTATTAAATTAAAATCAGGCTTCCAACCAGGCTGTGCAGAGTGATTTTAACAAAGTGCCCTGCCTCTTAGATTGGAGATGTGTGCACAACACAACCTACTGTCATAGAGAGAGTTTGTATATGAAAGCCAGGGAATGTTTTTTAAAAAATTTATATCTAAAAGTCTCCCATTAGTTGGGGGTTTCGGCAGGGCTTATGGTAAAGCTTTTGATTCTGGCCACAATGCTCAATATAATGGCCAAAGAGGAGTTTAAATTAACATTTTCTTTACAGAATCATTGTACTCTACCTTCAAATAAATCAGAACAAATAAAGACTGCTTCCAACAATGTCAGTACAATACAATCCTGATTGACTCCGGAATACTGAGAAAAATCCACCTCTTTGGGAATATCTTAGATCTTTCTGAAGCAACAGGGTCATCTCATTCACCTTGTGACATGCTAACCACTTCAACATTGCAATTGATTGTGGTACTATCCAGTAAATGTTGCATAAAAATTCATTTGGAGCAATAAGGAGATGTAATATGTAATCAACTGAGAACCTAAAAAGTAAAACGAAATTCGTGAATCCAATGCCAAGTGCTTAGTCACTGGGAGTTGTCATATTTATACTTCAGTATCCTGAATTATTTACACACTACATCTTTGTTCTTTCTAAGAACAAAACTGTACATGTGCCAGTTGGAGTGAATCAACAAAGTCACTCAACCATTAACAGATAAAATGTTGAAAATATCTGCGAGTCAGGCAGCATCGGTGGAAAGTTATCACTTCAAAGAAAGTTCAGGAGAACAGAAACTGGACAATTAACCTGCAATGGGAGCTTTAATTCTCTCTCAGTAGCTGCTTCCAAATCTGCTAATTGGAAGTCAAAAAGTTATACAACATGGAAACAGATCCTTCAGTCCAACATGCCTGTGCTGACCAGACATCCTAAACTGATCTTGACACCTTTGCCAGCATTTGGCCCACATCCCTCCAAATGCTTCCTATTCATAGACCAATCTAGGAACCTTTTAAATGTTGTAATCGTACTTGCATCCACCACCTCCTCTGGTAACCTGTTCTTCATTTTTAGATTAGACTTACAGTGTGGAAACAGGCCCTTCGGCCCAACAAGTCCACACCGACCCGCCGAAGCGCAACCCACCCATACCCCCACATATACCCCTTACCTAACACTACGGGCAATTTAGCTTGGCCAATTCACCTGACCCGCACATCTTTGTGACTGTGGGAGGAAACCGGAGCACCCGGAGGAAACCCACGCAGACACGGGGAGAACGTGCAAACTCCACACAGTCAGTCGCCTGAGTCGGGAATTGAACCCGGGTCTACAGGCGCTGTGAGGCAGCAGTGCTAACCACTGTGCCACCGTGCCGCCATTGATTTTCTTTAAAAGCAATTCCAAGAACAGTGCAAAACTTACAAAACAGTGATTGCTGATCCAAGAAAGCAAGGAAATCAGCTCCAGCACTGAGAAAGAAAATCTCAAAAGAAAACCAGCAGCACTTACAGCCACAATCCTCTCCAGTCCACCATTTTATTGTTCATCTATTGCTGTTTCAGATGTTACTATCCTCTGATGCAATAATAGATAAAGCCTGTTCCAAATACACAAAGAATGAACATTTTATACAGTGTAGTATTCCAAACACCCATTTCCATAGCCACTGATTCAGTAGCCAATTCAAATAAGCTCAGACATGCAAAAATAATGAATACTGGACTGTCAAAGGCATTGATAAAGAGTGTTAACAATTCTCTGAATAAAGCATATTTAAAAATCCTTATCAGCTTATAATATATCCTCGGCTTATTCTCACGAGTAAGGTAATTATTTATTGCCCATTTCCATTGGCCCTTGAACAGGTGAGGTCAGTTTTCTCCCTGAACCACTGCAGTCCCCATGGAAGGTATCCTCCATTCAATAGAGTATTAGTAAACTGCATAGGACCATTGCCAAAAACGAAAGGGCGACACTGGTATATGCACATAATTCTGGATATGACAACCTGATTTCCAAACATTGAGGATAATTACAGATGGTCACCCTTTTCAAGGGAGGATTTTTAAATTAATAGTAAAGTTAGAATGTAAACAGAGTTTTTTGTATATTTTTGTCAATAAACTTGATTACACATTGATATCAGATGCTATATATTAATGTTCTAAAAATATATCCATAAGTTGTATTTATACATTAAGAATATATTAATTGCATATATTGATGTGTGTTCAATCTTAAGTATTTACCTGATACCTGGCACTAAACGTCATCAGATACTAAGGTTCGACACCCATACCTAAGGCAGGATCCGGTCCTTCCACAATCTCAATGGTTGCTTCTTGGCAATTTAACAATAGGAATAGCATTACTTAGTTAAAAGTGAGATGTTGCCACATCTCAGGAGGAATCCCATTTTATTCCACCTTAGAGAGTTGCCAGTCTGATAAGATGGCTGGCAGTTCTGTTTCTAGTGTAGCCAGTGATGGACAGTACTATCATGGTTAGGAACCCACATAAGTCTTGGGCCAGCCTTCTAAGCATGATGAGGGGGCCAGGTTCAAGAGGCTGGGGGAGGTTAAAGGCCTGTCCTGGAGGTATGCTTCCTAGAGGCCCTGTGTGATCATTCCCCCAAAAAGAGGGCCCTTTTACCTGACAACAGCCATGCAAGTAAAGCATAAGATCCCCATCACCACCATCAGAGACAGTAAAATACTAGAAATGGTGGTACAAAGCCCTCAAGTAGTAAATATGACCATTTTGGACATAGAAAATGTTTCCCTAGAGAATTCCTAATGACCTTACATTTTGTGAAGAATGACAACATCAAAACTAAGAATACCATCTCTCAAACTCCAGTAACTTCTAATACACTTGATGTTTCTTTAAAGTTAAACAGAATGATTCTGTACTTGTTGGATCACATTCCTCTGAACATCCAGACCCAAGGCTTTGTAAAGAATAAACCCAAGAAGCCTGAAGTTATTCAGCTACTTTAAAATTACTGACAAAAAGTTCAATGTATTTTTAACCAGATGGAAATTCTACTTAGCCCAAAACTGTAATTTACAGTGGTATTAGCTGAGAACAGTTAACGTTAGTGCCCTGGGGACTCAAGTAGGTCCAACAACAGTTGACGGCAGGTTTGACTTTTTCATCAGTGAGGCAGTCCTAGCACTGGCTCATGGCTGCAGCAGAGGTAAGTTTTGGTTCTCGACAGTGTCCAGCATGGATTCATGGAGGTGCTGGCCTAGGCGAGTTTGAACCTCCCAAGACTTGATTCTTCTGCATCTCGCTCTCCATTATCAGGGACTTTGAATTGCATGTCAGATGAAGTATATTTATTACATTCCTCAGTATAATGTGATGAAAGACAAGACCCAATGGTATCAGCAATGGCCGCATCGATGAGGGGAGTCTGAAGTGACATCGGTAGCATCCGCATTGGTGAGGCATGATGGCACTGAAGAGTGGGCAACTTTTGTTCCAGTGGTGGCATGGCAAAGGGGACTTGTGTCTGGTCACCAGGCCCCCGGCCCACTTAACAAGGACAATGGCAAAGTTGGGCACTTATTCTTTATTTCTTCCCTTTTAATGCCTTTATATTCTATGTTTTGTTTTATTTAACCGTGTCTTAATATAGTGCTGGAAAGTGGCGATACTATAGAACACTTTTCACTGTACTTTGTAACAAAATACGTGACAATAAATAAATCACATCAAACATAGTTCCTTGAAAGTGGCGCCACAGGTAGACAGGGTGGTGAAGGAGGTGTTTGCAACACCTGTCTTCATCTGTCAAAGCATGGACAGAAGGAGTTGGGATATCATGCTATAGCTGTACAAGACGTTGAGGCTACATTTGGAGTACTTTTTACAATTCTGGTTGCCCTGCTATAGGAAGGATGTTATTAAACTGGAAAAGGTGCAAAAACATTTTACAAGGATATTACGGAGACTAGAAGGCTTGGATTATTAGAAATGCTAGATAGGCTGGGACTTCTTTCACTGGGTGTCGGAGGCTAAGGTGGTAACCTTATTGAGGTTTACAAAATCATGAGGGACATAGATAAGATGAATAACTAGGGTCGTTTTTTTGCAGGGTAGGGAGTCCAAAACTAGAGGGCATAGGTTTAAGGTGAAAGAGGAAAGGTTGGAAAGGTCCTGAGGGGCAATGTTTTCACAAAGGGTGGAGCGTGTATAGAACAAGCTGCAAGATGAAGTGGTGGAGGCTGGTAAAATTACAATATTTAAAAGACATTTGGACAGGCTCAGAGAGATAGGGGTCAAATCCTGACAAGTGGGACTGGTTCAGTTTAGGGAAACTAGTTGGCATGAACGAGTTGGGCCGAAGGGCCTGTTTCCATGCTTGTATGACTCAATCATCAGGCAGGCAAGGGCAGAAAGAAATGACCAGCTGGGTACTGCAACACTTCGGACTTCAAGGGTGTTTTAATATTTTCCTAGGCAGTTGCATTCTGTAAAAGGTAATACTGATAAAGGTAAGATGGCAGTAGAGCTGCAGAAAAACTTTCAAATTCCTTAAATTGGATATTTCATAGGGTAAGTCTTTCATCACATTATACTGAGGAATGTAATAAATATACTTCATCTGACATGCAATTCAGAGTCCCTGATAATGGAGAGCAAGATGCAGAAGAATCAAGTCCTGGCAGGTTGACGTACACTTCGCACTGAAGCACAGCTGTTCCCACAAGTTCATAGGCTCAACATTTTGCTTATCCCACAATGCGTTTTAGACCCAACTACAGTTAGTAGTCCAACAAAGGATTCACAGGCTTTTATGTGGTCAAAAAGGCCCATTTCTTGAAAAACAACAGTAAAATTGGAAGGTGGGAAAATAATCCATACCTTCATTTGTTATTGCAAACTTGAAAACAAAACTATTAAAACAGCTAGATTTATGATATTATATGTTTAACTGCCAACTCAGTGTTAGAGTCAGCTCTTGGATGGCAAAAGCTTTTGCATTTCACTGAAATTTCCTTTATGTTGGTAACAAATCTTTGATTAATATTATTGTTGAATCACTGACGACAAAACCAAACATAATATTAGGAACTGGTATCAAAGGCTATTAACTGTAATGAAGACAGCTGAGACCTCAGCTATTTACAATTTATATAAATGACTTGATTGAAGGGAGAGGAGGCAAGGCTGCTAACTTTGCTAAGGATACAAAGGAAGGTGGCAAAGTAAATTGCAGAGGCTACCGTAAGATATAGATACGTTTAGTGAATGGGTAAAGATTTAGCAAAGATTTTTGGAGTATAATGTGGGAAAATGCAAAACTGTCAGTTTTTGGCAGGAAGAATAAACAAGAAGCGTGTTATCTAAATTGTGAGAGATTGAAGAGCTGAGAGATGGGGAAGGGTCCGAGTGTCCTCTTGCTTAAAATACTAAGGTTAGTATGTAGGTACAGCAAATAATTTGAAAAGCTAATGTAAGATTGTAATGTTTTGTGAGGGGAATGGAATACAAAAGCAGGAAGGATATGCTTTAGTTCCACAGGATACTGGTAAGACCTTATCTGGGGTACTATGTACAGTATTGGTCTCCTTATTCAATAAAGGATGTAAATACATGAGCAGTTCATACAGTACTCACTGGAATAGGTGGGTTGCCTTATGAGAAAAAGCTGAACATCTGAGGCTTATATATTCTGGGTTTTTTTTTAGAAAGACTCAGAGGTGAATGAATTGTAACACAAAAGATGAAGAAGATACTTTATCACAGGAGAATCAAGAACTAGGAGTCACTATTTAAATACAAGGGGTTATCCATTTAAAATAGATGGGGGCTTTTCTCTCTCTGAGGATCATGATGATGATGTGGTGGATTACACTAGATCACTTTCCTTCACTCCCAATATTCTGTTACCCACCATGGCACCTTCTCATGCATTCACAGAATGCAGATCACTTGCGGTCCCAGCTCTTCCCTCCTCACTGTGCAACACAAACTTTTCAATCAAATCTGTTGTATTTACGGTATGCAATAAAGTCTCCTTTACATTAGCAAGATCCAACTCACGTTGGGTGACCATATTTTAAAACAACTTCACTCTGTACACAGGATGACCCCAACTATCCAGTTGCTTGTCATTTCAATATAAAACATTTATGTTCAGTGTCCCAAAGAAGATCAATGCAAGCTGGAGGAACAACATCTCATTTTTCACTTTGTAACCCTCTGGAAAAAAAAGTCATATCTAACTTGAAATGTGGTTCATCTACTTCCAAAGTTACAATAATCCTTAATATTTTCCCTGTCAGAAGGTTTACCTAGCCAAAACGTTCATCTTCGTTACATTGTCTGCATTGCTCCCCCCCCGCCCAAACTTTTAATGAAGACAATTACAAGTTTTCATCAAGAACCCATGCCCACATATTCTGCTTCTACACAGGGTTGTATGTTTGACCTGAAATAGACCTTACTCATTCCTCAGTCATCCACTTACTCTTCATCTGTTTGGAAAACATCTTTGGGTTTTCCTTCATTTATTCAATGCTTACCTCTCAATCCCTTTTTTTTGCTCTCCTAATTGTCAGTTCAATTTTGTCATTGCACTTTCTAGAGTTGCCTACCCTTTTGGAGTTACTGAACGACCAGTTGATTGACAAACATTTTCTTTTGCTTTCTCTTACTTCTTGACATTCACAGGGATTCTAGGTTTAGCAGTTGCCCTTTTAGGTTGAAGATGTGGTGGTCAAGCTGACACTTTCAAGAACCCAACACGTTGCCTCTCATTTCTGGGTTTGATCGAGCTAGGTTCACCAGCCAGTGGATACCTCTGGGAAGCTGGTGGGAGCTAAAATAATGATGCAAAATACTAAGTAGCCTAGAATCTAAACCATTGGTTAATTTAATTAACCAGGTCAGACATGTTGTGACACACCTCCAAGGCTGGTGGCATTTGAACTTGAACGTGAACTTTGTAACCCTGTGTATGGCAATTACAGTCAGGAACCAGCATTTCCATCTCATGAAGATCAGCCTTCTGAAAGGTCCCAGAAATATTAACTCTGTTCCTCTTTTTACAGATGCTGCCAGTCCTGCTGAGTACTTCTAGTCCTTCATGCTTTCATTTCACCAAGATGAATGTTTGACCATTGGAAAAATGGACATGTTGAGAAGACTTCAAGGATGTCAAAATGTGAGTTTCCTGAACATGGCAGCACACCAGTATCTCAGAGATTACACTTCCTATGTTTTAGCTCAATGTCGATTTTGGGGCGCTACATGGACAGCTTCTTCCTGTGAGCCTTGGCAGCATTTCTCACAAGACCTACCATTGCTCACTTCATTAGCTATGCCTCTGGCCTCCACAGGGCCCTTCTTGTTGAACTGTGTGGACAGAGGCAGAAGTGTTTATTGCTACCAGGACCTTACAGTGTAGAAAGCATGGACGCCACATTTAAAACTCAGCATCATACCAGTTCAAACATTGCAAGCCAGGAGCAACCATTCCAAGCCATTTGTGACATTGTGAAAGGAGGTGGTCAAGAGGGGGAAGCTAGCATCTCCCTTGGTAGTCAGGTACCTGGAGGTTCTGGTGGATAGGATGGTGGTGAGGACAGCCTTCCTCTTACCTAGAGGAGACCTTGGCACCTAATTGATCCAAAATCCTCCTTTATTACTGAGCTGTCCTGCTGTCTGAGCTTGTTACTTACTCATTCCGGTCAGCTCACTATCTGTCCTGCCCTTGCACCACCAATACAGGTTGGATTGGATTATTACACAGGACAACTGCAGAATCCTCTGGATATTAAAACCAGATTTTATTTTTCTGATTCAAAATCATTGCATTTCAAAGAATACATCCTGAGTCTGCTGCAATAGTCAGGAAAGAGGGTAAATATAGCCCCAACACAGAAACAGCTGGTTTGGTCTCATTAGCATACAACTGATGAGTTGGACAAGCCTGCTTTTCAAAGAATCCCTACAGTATTGAAACAGGCTACTTGGATTCAGACCTCAAGTCCACACTGACTCTCTGAAGAGCATCCCACCCAGTCTCACCTCCCTTCGCCTTCACCCTCCCTCCCCCTCCCCCCACACCACTACTCTATCCCTGAGTCCTGCATTTCCCATGGTTAATCCACCTAACCAACACATTCCTGGACAGTATGGACAATTTAATACGGCTCCAGCAGTGTTAACCACTGAGCCACCGTGTCAGCCACTGCCAGCTGTCAGAATGGATTTTAACATTTGGATTTATGAAAAGACAAAAGAGATGGCAGTTGATGACAATCACAGAAGAATTTGTCCTCTCTCCTCCTTCTGCATAAATGGCTTTAGAAGTGTTATATAGTTAGAGAAGGCAATAAATGTTGACGAGACAGAGCCAACCAAATCCTATAATAAGCAAGGAAAAAAAGCATCAAACTAAGTGGGTCATTGCCATTAGTAAGACAAGCTCAACCTGCTCAGCATATTAGAAAATGGGAAAGCTGTCCCAGATTCGAAACAACAAAAACCCTCAACCTTCCATTGCCATTCCTGGTGAAACTCTTCTTTAGACTTCAGGACACATCAGGGGTAAGGACATAGTTGTATAGTCCTGTGGAATCTGTTCTCATTGGTGCAAGTGACCATTCTTCTGAAAACTTAGTCTAATCTTCACCGGGATGATCCCTCCATTGTGTTTTGTGACACTAATCCTCTACCGAATGGGATAGACGAAGAACAAATTTAGCAGGTAAAATGGAGAGGTATATTAAAGATCCCCTGGATCATCAGTAGCAGCAGATTGAATACAAGCACAACTTGTAAAAACACAATCCAAAATGTCCCTAGCTCTATTAAATCAAGAATGGTCTCCAAGAGTGGAAGGATATGCCAGGTGCTGCACCAGCCAGATCTTATTAGTGAAGCTACAATTCTAGGGTTTTTTTCTAAACACAGAATAATGACAACTAAAAAAAATCCCACAAAACGTTGATCACGTAAAACGTTCATAGCTTTATCCTAGTCAGTCAACTATACTGGGGATATTTAACTAACAACTGGGTGGAGACTTAGTGAGGATCTCTATACTCAACCCTTACAAAGCATATAACATTAGATGACACTGAAATGGATGATCCTGCTTGTCCCTCTCCTACAGTCAGAAGTATTATAGATAGCAGTATAAAACAAACTCAGTTCATTCCATGCGCTGTTGAGACGTTAGAGTACAGTGGACCCAGCAAATATTGTAGGTCCTGATCATATCATAGATGGCTGTAGCAAAAGGAAGCTGCTCCTTAGCCACATTTCACAGCAGGAAAGCAAACCCTCTGGCATTGAAATTTCATAAATAGAGGCTAGATCATTTGCTCACAGTGTAAACGCAATGCTAAAATAGGGCACATAGAGTCATACAGCATGGAAACAGATCCTTTGGTATATACTAGTCCCCCATGCCTGCATTTGGCCCATATCCATTCAAACCTTTCCTATTCAAGTACTTATCCAAATGTCTTTTAAATCTTGTAAATGTACCTACATCCACCGCTTCCTATGACAGGGCGACCAGAACTGCACATAGTACTCTAAAACAGGCCTCACCAACATCCTGTACAAACTCAACATGACACCCCAACTCTTATACTCAAAGGTCTCAGCAATGAAGGCAAACGTTCTAAACACCTTCTTTCTGACCCTACCTGTGATGCAAATTGCAAAGAATTATGTACCTGAACCCCTGAGTCTCTCTGTTCTACAACACTACCCACTACCTACCATTAATTACCTACCATTAATTACCTACCATTAATTGCATAAATCCTGCCCTTGTTTTACCAAAACACAATGCCTTGTTTTTATCCAAAGTAAACTCCATCTGCCACTCCTCAGCCCATTGACAAGATCCTCTTATCATCTTAGATGACATTCAACGTCCACCATACAACCAACTTTGGAGTCATTCGCAAACTTACTAATTATGTCTTCTATACTTTCATCCAACTCAATTATATATAAATGACAAACAAAAGTAAACCCAGCACCAATCCCTGTAGTACACCGCTAACCATAGACCTCCAGTCTGAAAAACAAACCCCCATCAGCACCTTCTATCGCCTACAGTCAAGCCAACTTTGTATCCAATTGGTGCTCAGCATAAACACTTGAGGCCTGGAATATTTAAAAAGGCAGAAATGAATGCATATAAAATCTATCAAAGATGTCAATTCCAGGAGATGAGCACCATTGGGCATCATACTGTTCCAAGAATGTTGAGGTAATAGAACATTGCCAAGTTTAAGAAAATACAAAAAGAGACAGATTTAAAGATTGTGTTTTCTTGTTTGAAAAACCAAATTTACAGAATAATGCGACCACTATTTAAACTTATAAAAAGGTGGGATAGGCTAGACAGGTGAGATTGGAAGAAGAGTCATCAACCTGAAAAATTATCTCTGCTTCCCTCCATAGATGCTGCCTGACCTGTAGACTGTTTTGAACATTTTGTTTATTTTACAGACAGAAGCAGATTGTTTTTCATGGTTAGGGGTGAGATAATTTAAAGTTGTGACACGACCAGATTAAATGCAAAGGTTTCAGTACAGCAAACATAGGAACTTCCTTCACACAGTTGCATCAGAGCCATCGTGTGGGATAATGGCTACCCCATTCAGATCATTGCTCACTATATGTCGCACAAACTCAAATCATAAAATCACTAAAGGCAGCCATGTGGAAACCTGGAAAGTGTGTGGGCGGCACGGTGGCAAGCACTGCTGCCTCACAGCGCCAGAGACCCGGGTTCAATTCCCGACTCAGGCGACTGTGTGGAGTTTGCATGTTCTCCCCGTGTCTGCGTGGGTTTCCTCCAGGTGCTCCGGTTTCCTCCCACAGTCCAAAGATGTGCAGGTTAGGTGAATTGGCCATGTTAAATTGCCCCTAGTGTTAGGTAAAGGGGTAAATGTTGGGGTATGGGTGGGTTGCGCTTCGGCGGGTTGGTGTGGACTTGTTGGGCCAAAGGGCCTGTTTCCACACTGTAAGTAATCTAATCTAATCAATCAACATCAAATTACATCAAATGGGAAGTGGGCAGCAAGTATACTCTAGGTGGGAAACCTCAAATGGCCATCACCCAAAGCAGCTCAGTGGGATCCGCTGAAAGTTTGTGGGAATGAGCTGGTTTGTATTCTCTCCATCTGCCATAAGGGAAACAAACCTACTACTAAAGCAAAATATTCTGATGCTGAAAATCCGAAACGAGATAAAAAGCTGGATACATTCAGTTAACATGGCAGCATCTGTGAAGAGAAAAATAGGGTAAACCAATTTATTTCATTCAATGTGTCATCAGTAAGTTGCTGATCTCTTATTAGAGTGCTATCATCCTCAAGGGACATGCAATCATTGATTCTTCCTTATTTGGTCAAAATTTTGAACATTAATGAGAGCATTCTAACTTTAAGGATGAACTGAAGCGCCTCCTTCTATGCCATTAAGTATTCGATAATTGCAGCGGTTCAAGGAATACCATTATCATCTCCAGTGTTGGGCAATGAATAGGGCCTTGTCAGCATTTCATGAACAAATATTTTTGACATTGTATAAACGCTTCCTCAGAGTAATGTCAGCACATCTTAAAACAAGTTCTGCCCAATGCCAACACCCTCAGGATAACTGCCCAATGATATTATCCTGTCTAGGTGGTTTGCTGATGCAAGTAAAAAATCTTTATAATATTTACCTCAAAACCTATACATTAAAAAACATCTAATGATTGCAATCATCAGGCTTCAGTCTGCAAATTATTGCTGTGCAATAATGCCCTCAATCTTCAGCACTTGGTATTACAGAATCACAATCTGGGATTTGTGACCTTGCTCTTGTTGCAAAAAGAAATGCAAAACACTTTTATATTTCAAAGCATTCACTTTTTAAAAAAAAATTAAATGCAAACTCGGAAAGAAAACACTAATTTACACATTTTCAGTCTCAGTTTTGACTTTAATGGAAACAGCATCTTTATTGAACATTTTAAAAGGGAACACATCACCTGTCTATTGAGACAGGATAGTTGTACTTCTGCACAAAATTACATTACAATTCACAGCTTTTTCTCCCCTAATCAATTCAATCAAGTATCAAACAAGCCTAGCACAGAGAAAAAGGCAGAACTCATTAAAATTACTGTAGTACAGAATTTTCTCACACTGTTGCAGTTGGATGCATTATTGTCAGTCCTAACTGGATTTTCCTTTAGTTCTGGATAAATAACTTAGAGTTTGAAAAGTGGTACATTATAAACCTACAGAAAGTAAATACTTTATCTAAACAAAATCTTAACCAACTTACCACTATTGCATATATTTAGTGAGGCTACAAACATACTCAAAGGCTTTAAATGAACTGCTCCATCATGCAAGTTCACTAAATGCTCAATTCTTAAATAATTTTGAAGTGCAAACTTAGCTCATCTTGACCTACATTTAGAAAAGTCCATTAATTAAGTCAAGTTGCAGAAGGTACAAACAAATGGGAATTAAAAGGAATTCAAACATCTGAGGTTTATTACCATTTGTTTCAATCCTTTTTACATTTTGCCAAAAATAAATAATTGGTTTATTCTATTTAACCTTCATTTCTTTTGCAAGTAAACTTCTGGTTGATTGTTAAAACCAAAACTGCAACATTGCTTGCTAATATTTCTGTGAAAGACCACCCTATTGAAAGCAAAAATAAACACTGCTGTATCAAGCCAGGTTTCAGTTCGAGATCTACTTTGTGCAGTAACAACATTCGCTGGAATCATAACAATATTAACATGGTCCCAGTGATGAAAATTAAAAAGCTCTCCCCTTTCAACTACCCATATCCCTTCCCACCCTCCATACTAATCCATGCCCTTCTGCGCAATCTCCAATGGTTCATCTGCTAACCTGGCTCCAATTCATGCCATCCCAAGATCCACAAACCTCATGATCCCTTAAAATTCCACGCCCTCTACCTACATTGTGCTCTTACGTTCTCCATGCCAATTCGTTCCATACCCATATCGGGAGGCATAAGGTAAAATGAAATACCCTTCCGCACCAGAAACCTCACAATATTTTTTAAAACGCTCACTGATAGGTTTAATTATTTTTCAAACCCTTTTGCCAGTCAACCATTAACCTTATTATCTCAGGGTAGGCAGATAAATTCGAATTGGTTGGGGCTTTGCAAAGGGGTGAAAAGATTGGCTATCACCTTTTTTTAAATGAACAAGGAAGTAATACATGTCCAATTCCTTTTGCCCTACATCTATGTACACATGTATGTAGTTTCTAGCATACGCAAATATATCACACAAGAAACTCAGCTGATGTTAAATTGTTTTGTGTAACTCTTAGTACTCTCATTCAAATTATTCAATGAAAGATTTCCAATAGCAAAATCTAATGGTGTGTACACATTTCCTAGACCAGGCTAGGTGAACGTTGCTAGTGGGACATTGCAGCCTCCTCTCATGCTGCATAAAGCAGCGTCCCTGTTCTCAAGTCTGTTTTTTGTGTCCAGGTTCCGATTGGGGCAATTCGAAAAGCTTCAACTTTCTGTTTCATTTTAGTAATGTTCAAGTTGTACACTAACAAACATTTATACTTATAGTCCCACATCATAAGACAGTTAACCCCTTCATTTCTAGTTAATCACATATGGAGCTTACAGAGCATTCATTGCAAACATAGGTTATAGAAGCAGTCAAGTAGTATGAACATGGATAGCCCTCAGGCATATGTCAATAAACAGCTTCAGCAACTAAAGACAACTTTTTCCACCCACGGAGGTACATGGCAGCATGTTTTTGTTTCAAAGAACAGGGATCTCAAAAGACAAATTGATAATTCCACACACCTTATCAACCTTTTACATATAAATTTACTATTAATCAAAGTTTGGGACAAGATTAGTAGCTCGAGTGCTTGTTGTTGTGGTTCTGTTCGCCGAGCTGGGAATTTGTGTTGCAGGCGTTTCGTCCCCTGTCTTGGTGACAGCCTCAGTGCTTGGGAGCCTCCTGTGAAGCGCTTCTGTGATCTTTCCTCTGGCATTTGTAGTGGCTTGAATCTGCCGCTTCTAGTTGTCAATTCCAGCTGTCTGTTGCAGTGGTCGGTATATTGGGTCCAGATCGATGTGCTTATTGATTGAATCTGTGGATGAGTGCCATGCCTCTAGGAATTCCCTGGCTGTTCTGTGTTTGGCTTATCCTATAATAGTAGTGTTGTCCCAGTCGAATTCATGTTGCTTGTCATCTGCATGTGTGGCTACTAAGGATAGCTGGTCGTGTCGTTTCATGGCTAGTTGGTGTTATGGATGCGGATCGTTAGCTGTCTTCCTGTTTGTCCTATGTAGTGTTTTGTGCAGTCCTTGCATGGAATTTTGTACACTACGTTGGGTTTGCTTATGCTGGGTATCGGGTCCTTCGTTCTGGTGAGTTGTTGTCTGAGAGTGGCTGTTGGCTTGTGTGCTGTTATGAGTCCCAGTGGTCGCAGCAGTCTGGCTGTCCGTTCGGAAATGCTCCTGATGTATGGTAGTGTGGCCAGTCCTTTGGGTTGCGGCATGTCCTCGTTCCGTTGTCTTTCCCTTAGGCAGCTGTTGATGAAATTGCGTGGATATCCATTTTTGGCGAATACATTGTATAGGTGTTCTTCTTCCTCCTTTTGCAGTTCTGGTGTACTGCAGTGTGTTGTGGCCCTTTATTCAAAAGCCAAGCCAAACAGAGCACAGCCAGGGAATTCCTAGAGGCATGGCACTCATCCACAGATTCAATCAATAAGCACATCGATCTGGACCCAATATACCGACCACTGCAATGGACAGCTGGAACTGACAACCGGAAGCGGCAGATTCAAACCACTACAAATGGCGGAGGAAAGATCACATAAGTGCTTCAAAGGAGGCTCCCAAGCACCGAGGATGTCACCTAGACAGCGGACGAAACATCTGCAACACAAATTACTATTAATCAATCAAAATTATATATTTGCTGATATTAACTCTCCAGTGATGACTGCTGACTGACCAGCCAATTACTTCCAAACATGTATGTGTACACTTTTAAGCCAAGGTTTAAAGCCTTTTTAAAGAAGTTATACTTTAACAATTAATTTTTGACCCAAATTACACTTTCATTAAGATTCTTATCAGATATTTATCACTCTGTTAAAATATATTTGAGGGATATCCCTGCTGAGTGCACATACTGCAGGGTGACAGAAAGTGCAGCCAATCCCAAAAGGCTACCAAAGAATGGAGGTATATTTAGACTTTTTTTCCTTAAATTTGTAAAGCTCATAAGTTGCCTTTCAGAAATCCAGATTGTGAAAATTACTTATGGGTGAACGCAGTTACAGCTTTAAACCTATTGTGAACTGCATTTGTGTCAAACAAGGCCCACTCTTCACTCCCACCTCCTTGGAGGAGGAACGGGACAGCCATCTTCGATAACATGGGAACCTTGCCATTTCCACAAAATGATATGGCATGACTGTTTGGCGAACATTTTTGCTTTAAATTAATGGAGTAAATGTAAAGAAATAAATGACTTGCATTTCTATAGCACCATTATGAGCTCAAATTGTTCAAAATGTTTCACGACCACTTTTCATTGTCTAATACTGCTAAATGCAATGTTAACATTGGCTTTGATTTGCATACAAAATTGGGGAAGACTTGGGACTTTAACCTGTCGAACAAATTAAAAATTATACTGAAAAATGTAGCTATTGTAATTATCATTGCTCATCAGGGTTGCAGAGAATAGACTGTACAAAGTGATATCACCTGGCAAATATTGCTCATTGTGCTGCAAAAGTACAAAACAAAGGCCACAGAACACGACAGAGCTAATAAAACTCACTTTTACCTCTACACAATCTTTGCATAGTTTCAACCCCTTGGTTTCTCTTCTCCAGCTTCTGGTGCATTATTATATAGCTGGGTATTATTCAGCCCACGTCTGTTTTCAATTATCTCCTGTGGAATGCTAAAGTTGTTAGAAACAGTGAGATGTTAATCAATTTTAAAAATTAATACATTATTTGTATGAAAACAATAGAAAACGTTTGGACTGAAGTTCAACAAACGTTACTGTGGAACCTCCCAGCTCAATTAATGTACTGTTGAAACTATTTTCGTGCAGTATCAATGACATCATGGAGACCCAAATAAATGGCATCACCATGGGATTCCTCCTTGGTCAAGGTTTGTTACTATCCTTGCTGGTTACCATGGGAAATGCATCTTCGAGGGAAAGATCACTAATCTCTTCGCCCTTACAAAATCTCCAGTATGTAAATATCACGTTTACAAAATTTCAATTCACAGTTGCAAAGAATTTGACACATAGCTTTAATAAATTCCATGGGGGTTTGTGACAGTGGTAATGTCACTGGTCTCAAAATTCAGACTCCCAGGTCAATTACCTGATGACATAGGTTCAAGTCCTAATATGGCAGATGGTGGAATTTGAGTTCAGTTTGAAAAATGAACAAGGTAAGCTGGACTGTTAATAAGCAATAAATATCCAAGTTTAAAAAGTTTGTCTAATGGAAACCATATAACTTTTTTTTTGTGAAGTGTGTTCTTGTAACACAGTGGTTGTGCATCAGGAGGTCAGGATTCAAGTCCACAAGCATTCAGAGGTGTGTAATAATATTGAAACATGTGGATTAGAAAAATAAAGCATTCCATCCCTCAGGATGGAATTGGTTTTATGTTTTAAAACAAAACTCCATCCTGAGCTCAAATTTCCCACTGAAATGGAGTAAACTAATGTTCTCCCTTTCCTTGATGTATCAGTTGAGAAATCAGACAGATTCTTAACTACAAGTCATTCTGCTGTAATGTGCATTTAATTAAAACAAATTCAGGGTAACACGATTGAAAAATTAGGGACACTGTTTCTGAAGCGTGAACTTTTAAAACGTGTGCGCCTGTAACGCGATTACATCGGCAACACTAAGTGCTGTTTCTAAAGCCCAATTTCTCTATAATGTGCAGTTGCCTAAGAAAGCAACCATCGCATTATAGAAAAACTTACTAATACTACCAAAGAAAGCCTACATTCACTGGTGAATATACACATCGAGTCCTACAGTCGCACACACTAAAAGATCAACTTATTGGCAACTTTGTGAACCTCGTCTCAAAGACAGCTTCTTCACGCTGCTATCAGGCTTTTGAACAGACCTCTCGTAATAGAGTTGATCTTTCTCTGCACTTTCTCTGTAGCTGTACACTATATTCTGCACTCTGTTCTAATGCCCCAATGTACTTATGTAAGTTATAATGCATTTGTGTGTGCTAAAACCTACATATTTAAAATACCGAGGACCTTTTTTTCGGAGGGAACAGGACTTTATAGATACATTACACTTTTTCCAAAAGACAAAAGGGGTCATGAAGACAGTCAATCTCTGCTGCATCTCCATGATAACACACTGACCAATCAGAATCTCTGTCTGTTCTGAGGATTAAGACTGACAGTCAACTCTTTTTGCTGCATCTCCACAGTAATGATGGCCCAACCAATCAGCACGCTCATGTTGTATGAAACACTGCTTCTTTGTTCACTGTTTCTTGTGTGCTAGTTCTGATGAGTGCAACTTCTACTCTTTTTGCAATGCTAAGTATTTTTTGAAAGGTTGAAGAAGCTTTTAGTTCTAATGAAATTGGTTTTCTATGACCAAATTACTTTGGATAACTGAAGATTTGAGTAACTGAACATTGGTAATGGTTTATTGGAGAGGAGGGTGCTGTGAGGAGCAAAAGGTCATGGTAATGGTGGTGATAACAGCTGTGAATAGCGGGAGCCATTTGCAATCTGTGGAGCTACAGGAAAACACTTGGTTGCCCAAGGCTCTTCAATTCCTTCAAAAACACAGATTCATAACTTGGTATAAGTCACCGATGAGAAATAGTCAGTGGAGTATGCTAGGAATCTGGTCAGATATCAAACTTTAATATCAAGGTAGCTCAGGCCTGGTTTAGGAGGCTACAAGGAACACTGAAAACTAGTTGAAAGCATAGAACAGAACAAGTTCCAAAACTGGCTCTTTTGCCGATTTCCATCATTCGTTTCATTTTGGTCCTAAGGCAAGTTCTAAGTTAACTTGAAAAGTCTGTTTGATCTTTAGACTTGCTTTATAGTTGTGAAGAGACCGCTGCTGCTGATCTACTCTCTTCAATGTTCAGAATGCGGTATTAAGAGTCCAAATCATAGAAGGTGCTGGGGGCAGCCAGCTCTTCATTGACCTAAAAAATCATGCTTTTTAAAAGCTGTGACAGCCTGGGGTTTAACCAGCTCCATTTTAACAACCCACCATCCAGACTGAAGTTAAAAATGACCCTCAAAATATTCAATACAATCTGAAAAAATATTACTCAAACATTTTTATCAACATTGCATACAGTGAATTAAAAGTGAAAGAGGAGTTTTGAGTGACAGGCTTCCATTATATCAGGGAAGTTGGAGACAATGAGACCATCAATATTGAAACAAATACAAGAACAATGTAATCAGGATATTGGTGCTTGTGAATATGGGAGTCACGATCTGGTTTTACCTCCCATCTCCAAGCTTTTGGTTCAGGTGAGATAAGGAGGGTTTTCCTCTACTTTTTAAAATTTAGATTAATAAAGATCTACATCACAGAAAAAGGCTCTTTGGCCCATTGAATCTAAGCCAGTCAAAAACACCACTTAACTATTTTCATCCCATTTTCGAACTCATTTAACTGACTTTAGTAATAGAGAAACAACATTAACCAAACAGCTAAGGCAAGCTACTTCATTCCAGTAATAACTATTAACACTTCTTGCCAATTTATTGCATTAAGGCTACAGGTCGAACTGCAGCCTTTCAGTTCAGTAAATTCTACAAGATTAAAATTCTTCGTATATTTCACAAGTACCATGAAACATAAATTTGCATTGATGTAGTGAGAACATTGCAGATAAATTTTTAAATGCTGGCAAAACTCACTTTTGTGGATTAAGATGTATAACAACAGAGCTCTATTTAAATTGGTCTGTTTACATGAACAGAAGAATAATATTTAGAATCAGAGAATTAAAAACTTTTCATTTCCTAAGGCTATTGTGCCTCACTACAGACGGCATCTTAAAGATTGGATGTTTTTGAATTCACTCAAGAAAATGCCTGAGATCTCAAATTCTAACAACTTCACTTCACCGGTTGTAAGGATTTTTAGCTTTCCTATAATTTATTCAAGTAAAAAGTGAGGTCTGCAGATGCTGGAGATCAGAGCTGAAAATGTGTTGCTGGTTAAAGCACAGCAGGTCAGGCAGCATCCAAAGAACAGGAAATTCGACTTTTCGGGCAAAAGCCCTTCATCAGGAATGAGGAAAGTGTGTCCAGCAGGCTAAGATAGCTCCCTACCTTTTATCTTAGCCTGCTGGACACACTTTCCTCATTCCTGTTGAAGGGCTTTTGCCCAAAACGTCGAATTTCCTGTTCCTTGGATGCTGCCTGACCTGCTGCGCTTTAACCAGCAACACATTTTCAGCTATAATTTATTCAAGCTGATTATTTCCGACCTGTTCACATTTCTTTCCCAGAATAGTTGGAAGGAAAGAATTAATGCGTTCTTCGAATTGACTTGTTTAGTGAGCTGTCACACTGCAACTAGTCAAATCCCATATCATTGCAAAAGTGAGAAAACCACAAACAATTATGTGACAGAGGCTGCAGATGTGATGGCGTTTTCAAAGATACCATGGAGCTCTGTTACACCATGTGACAGTCTATGCTGGGAAGCGGCTGTCTTTTATACTGCAGTACATTACCCTTTACTATAAAGCTCCAAAAAAACATCAAATCTGTAACTAATTGTATCTGCAATTATAAAAGATTGAATCCAAAGAGGTGGAAAGTTGCAACATTTATTACAGAAATTACACTTTTACAAGTCGGTTCTTTTAATTCATGGACATCCAGCTCCCTACGAATGAGAACGGAGGTACAATGTCCATCTTCAGTTTTCTCTTTACATTAAGAGGTAATCTCACTGTTAGCACCATTTACACAAAGGCTGATTCCTCTTTTCAAAATGACCATGATATTGTGTTTAAACAGCAACTGGCAGCATCACTGGGGAAACTGTACGGCAAAAATAATGGAAATGAACAAAGATTGAATAACAATATTCATCATCTTTGGATGCTGCCAGTTTTACTTTGTGTGGATTACCCACATCCTGGGGTTGATCTCTACTCCCAGCCAGTAATCTCTCTCCCCACCCGAGATCAACACCACTCCATTAGAGACATCAAAAAACAACAGGCATAAAAAAAACAAAATGAGTTTTAAAAGGGGTAGCAAGAACGAGATTTCTCTTTTGAAATGCTACAAAACAATTGCTGAGTTTGTGGGGGACAGTTACTCACCCATTATTCCTGTAATGTCATTACAATTCCCCTAAGTGAACTGTAATAACTTATTTAAGTCTCTGCTCCAGGCCAGTACACTCGGGTTAAACAGCGGCAAGTAAAAGTAAATGTGTGCATGGTGATTGTTGATCAGCATTAGTCATTTATTAATGAAATCTAGAGATCACTCTTACACCAACAAAAGCTTGAAGAGCATTCGAGAAATATTCCCATATACTCAGATTAAAATGTGATTCGCTGGTCTGGCTGATTTTTTTTTAAACCTACAAACTACCACGCAAGATAAATAGATTACACAATCAAAACAATACCTCACAGGGCAGTAAAAACAGCACGGGAAAGGCAGATGGGGCATATGTTTGCAAACGCAGACTGCTGCAGCTTTCACTCATCCCAGCAGCGAGTCATTCAATGCTAAAGGTCTGCACCCTAACCTGCCTCTTTTTATACGCAATAAAGCAGAAGCACAAGGTGCTTAGAAAGAGATCTAAAACTTTACATCTGGCTTCACAGTTCATCAAACTGAATGAAGAGGAGTGTGAAAATTACTAATAATTTATTAATTGTGTCTATTAATACACATTCAGAGTTAGCTTTCAATGACCGAGTTCTATGTTCATATGCTCTTTATTTATATCATTTGACTCCAGAACTGTATCATGTTGTAACAGGCAGAGATATTCACAGTAAGCAACTAAGACCACTGGCACATCACTGATAATGCTGCCAAGACATCTCAGTCAGTACATGTGGAAGCAAAAGGCTGCATGGGCCTCAGATCCAGCTTTTATGTTGCTGCAGAAACTGAAATACTGCTGGAATTGCAGCAGTGAAAAACATGAGCGCCAGGCTCCTTAACCACAGATAACATCACTGTGCTGATCATATTCATTAGTGGAAAGAGAATGCTGCTTTATCAAAAACCTCCCACAAGCCTGAATAAAAGAGGGACTGTTTACAGTGAATCAAATCGAATAACCAGTTCTATCTGTTTCAGTAGAGACTGGAGGCAGGATGAAAAGAAAACCTGTTTTGCAACATTGCTGTATCCCCCAGAGAATAGAAGGCCCTTTTCTTTTGACATTTGTATCTACTCAACAATTTCATGGGGTGCACAGAGCTGAAACATGGAAAAAGCAACCATATCTTTGTCAGCAATATTTATGCATCTTAGCTAAATACCACCAAATTAATAAAGCACACATTAAAATAGGATAACTGTTAAAATTGGACAAAATGTCAAGACTTGCCACCGTATGAATTGCTCACATTAAATGAAAAATACAATGACACAACCTAGAAAGTCAATCTTCTGTTCTCTGAAGAATTCACCACCAATAATCAACACCAACCTCAGTGTTGCTTTTCCTTAGCCTTAAGGTCATTCAAAAGCCAATGAAGATTTAAATGCCCTTAAACATGATTTTGGCTGCAAGTAATGGACTGCCTGCTTTTTTTCTGCCCTGTGTTAACATAATCAAGAAGAAAAAATTATGACAAAAATGACAGGCCTAGCTTAAATTACATAAATGCAGTCAGTACTTAACATCAAAAGGAAAGCTGGTTTGAACAGTTCCACAGTCTTTTGAGGGCGGGCGGGCGGGCTCTCTCTTTCTCTCTGAATTGGCATCCACAGGTGCCATCTCACAGCAGGTACTGTCAGAATTCAGCAATGCTGAATAATGGGATGGAGGCAGAGCCAGGGCTCTGATGTGAAGCTGGCCTTTAAGTACCTTTCACATCATCAAGTGTCTTCTGCGGTGCAGTGCAAGATGGTCTGAGCGGGAAAAGCTCCGGTCACAGTCCGTGCATTTGAAAGGCTTAACGCCTGTGTGCTTGCGAAAATGCCTCGTCAGCTCGTCAGAACGTGCAAACTTCCATGTACAGCCTTCCCAAGTGCATCTGTAGGGTTTCTCTCCTAGAAAAGCAGAATAAAATGTTAAATGCTGCAAAATTTTCACAAACAGTATTCCAAGATTATACAGCACCTTTCACTCATTTCATAGGAACAGAGAAATTGTTCTCATTAAAAAAAAAGACAAAAAATGTATGTCTAATGGTGCTGTTAAAATTGAACGGTACCAATTACCTATTCTATTCCCTTTTGTATGTAATCAATGTTTATACATTTTATACAAAATCTTACTACCGAATGCATTTATCATCTGTACAACTAGAAGCCTTCTAGTAAAGTCTTTACACAAGTCTCAGCTCTCTCATGGACTCTGCAGTATAAGTGTACATAGGTCACAATTTTCCAAGATATATCAGTGCCAGCCACTGTAATGTTGGATTATTTTTCTTTAGATTGGAGTACTTTCTGTTCACTTTCTTAAGGAATTATAAAAGACAAAAAGGATAGATTTCACAAAGTTCAAACGAAAGGAAATAGATAGTTTTGGATTGACATTTATTGCAGGTCTTGTTTTGTATTCTTTAAAAATGACAATGAAGAGGATTGAGAGAAAAGACATATACCCAAGTGCAAAATTGTTGATTCAATGGTCAATTTAGTTCTACTTTTTGATATTTAATGTCCTACATAAAAGTAAATGTGTCTTTTTAATTACAGATCTCAACTTCATTCCAGAACTCATTAAATACTACTATACAAAGCTTCATGTTAAATGCTTCCTCGCTAAAAGCGTATTGGATTTACCCACTCAGCTGACAGGGAATTAAGTAAGTGTGTGTTGTGTAACAAAACCACAAAAGCTAGGACGGTTGAGGCTCAAGCACATGGAACAATGATGGAAAAATCAGCTTAGATTAGATTTTTGTAGAGCTGGAAAGATTCCCTGAGTGGTTAAAATAATGGAGGGGACCAGAAAAGGAAATCTTACTCTTATTTTCGTCAGTGAAGGAATGGGTGTGGTATAATTGACAAAAGCAGGAAACCTGAATTCTGCAGGACCAATTGAACTTAGTGTCATGTTCAAACAGACCCCATTTTGACTGCTGCAAAGGCTTTAACCTACTTGTGAGAGTTAGAAATTAGTAGACTGGATGTAAATACGATAGTGGTGTAAATAGGGCTTGATTAATGTCATGATCGGAAGTTTTCAATCCCCTACTTTTCAAAATGTGGAGAGGAAATTAAATTGTTAAAAAGAACACAATCTGCTTAGCTGGGAGTGGGTGGGTGGTGTGAGGGATGTGAACTGGCTTGGAAGTGGTGAAACACTTCAACAACAAAGGAACAATAATGCAAGAATAAAGGAATGCAAATTTGACACACATTTGAATATCAGAATTTAATAAAGTATCAAGAGTTATGTTTTTATTTTAATTTTGTGATCTCCTTTAGGAATGAAATTAAAGAATAAACAAATCGATAGCATTCTACAGCATAAACCTGTTCAAAGGGAGATCACAATGATTAATTGGACTGTACAACTTTAAAAGTGGAAATCTTTTCAATTACTTAACTATGAAGGAAAACCTTATTACTGAAAGGATTGAATGCAGAAACTAAGGCCCCAGGTCTATTGGTGAATACTGTACTTGCTATTCTAAATAAGACAGGAGTGCAGTAAACAGCAACTTTACTCAGTCAGTCAAGAAACAACACAACTCAATTATAGAATTGTTACTGTTTTTAAAAGCAATGAACAGGAACCCTGCTTTAACAGAGATGATCTAATGTCCCTCATGGTTTTCACCCGCCCTACAGAAAAATCAACAAAACCAAATTAGTCACAAACTGTGTAGGTGGAACCTGGCTTACTATTATGCAAATCTCAGTACCTTTCATTGGCATATCAATGCTGCTTTGTGAAAACATGCAAACTATTCCACATAACCGAGCACCTTTGCATAGAGAAGCTTTGTCTGTGCATAACAAAAGAATTTGAATTTCAGCTTTTCCTGCTGTTCACAGACCTGCATAGGAAACATTGTAAAAATGTTCTACTATCTAAACTCTTCACTGCTTCATGACAGGTCTATTCAGGTTTTGCTTTAAAATTAAACATACACTAACAAACTTTATTAGCTTCTGATAAGTAGTTCAAGCTGGTCTAACATACATTTATGGGAACAAAACTGAACTCATACAATGATCATCTAGGAAAAAGTGAGGACTGCAGATGCTGGAGATCAGAGCTGAAAAATGTGTTGCTGGAAAAGCGCAGCAGGTCAGACAGCATCCAAGGAGCAGGAGAATCGACATTTCGGGCATAAGCCCTTCTTCAGGATTCTTGAAGAAGGGCTTATGCCCGAAACGTCGATTCTCCTGCTCCTTGGATGCTGTCTGACCTGCTGCGCTTTTCCAGCAACACATTTTTCAGCCCATACGATGACCATCAAATGAATCTGACATGAATAGGTTGCAGGAAAGAGAGGTACCAGCAAACCCCTCATGGTGATCAAGTACTTTATTAGTTCAGTTTCATTTCTGTAAAATATGTTCTCAATGAATTGTCTAAACACAGCTTTTTTTTTAAAAGTAGTTTCATCAAGATTAATTTTAAATGACCAGTTTAAACAATCAAACTGCTTGATCTGAAAGTCTGACTCAGATTACTACCTACTACAAACCCCAACCGCCAGGTCTGCACCTTAGTAAGATCTTAAACAGAACACAAATAAAGGCTTTTATAAAGAATGTGTACTCTGTCACCATACTCCAAAACCAATCTACAATCATCATCTGTCAGTTTTAATCGGACTGACGTTCAACTTGATCCATTTAATATCCAGAAATTATTTTTACTGGAACAGAGTTTTACAGCATAATGTGACTGACAAGGTCATGGCTGCTCACTTGATGGCTGGGTGGATGTAAGAAGAGTGTGGTGTAGCATTGAGACACAGGGACCAGAAGATTCTGGGTATGTCTTCGAGTCTGTTGATCTCTGTCAGGGTAATGGTAAGGATTGCGGTTTGCTTCAATGACTTCAGATTAATTTAGGCAGTGGGGAAAAGTAATATGAAATTCGTAGGAATCTGACTTTTTTTTTGAAAGAATCCTGCTGGAACTGAACATTTGCTCATCAGTTGCAAACGTAACCAAATCTCGCTGTGAAAACCCATTTAATCAGGGTTTAAATATATTTATTTCAGTCTCTGCCAGAGTTGAAATAATTTGCAGCTTTTTACTAACATTACAATGTGATCAGCAGGAGGTGTTTTGTAGCTCACTCGATGGCTGCGTTTTCAGCAGGGACACGTGAAACAATGCAGCTGGGCAGCCTGCTGTTTTCTGAGCTAATCAACCCCAGGGTTTTGAGGCAGTGATAGTGCCCCTATCTTTGGGTCAGGAGACCTGGATTCAAGTCCCATCTGCCCCAAAGGTGTGTAATAACATCTCTGAACATATTGATTAGACAATTTTGTTTTTAAAAACCCTCTATCCCAATCAGATTCCATAATGGAGAATGAGCAAGACACTTGTTAGACCGCCCAGTTAACTGGCAACCATAGATCTCCATCCATCTCCAGGGCCATTACGTGCTGGCCAACTGAAGGTGGGAGGAGTTGATGCAAGGATGGATAAGGAGAGAGCTGGCTACTCCTTTGTGGATGAGGGGATTTGTCCAGTTCATATCAAGGACAATTCCCCAAGATCAATCCCATATATTGTGCTTCCCAGGGACCTAGGGGTGCAGCTACCTGTTTCTTTGCAGTTTGCATCACACATTAACAGGGTGGTTAAAAAGGCCTTTGGCATGCTTGCCTTCATTTCTCAGTCCTTTGAGTATAGGAGTTGGGAAGTGAGGTTGTACAGGACACTGGTGAGGCCTCTTCTGGAATACTGTGTCCAATTCTGGTCACCCAGTTATAGGAAGGATATTACCAAGCTGGAGAGAGTTCAGAAGAAATTTACCAGGATGTTGCCGGGTATGGAAGATTTAATGTATAAAGAAAGGCTGGAAAGGCTGGGACTTTTTCACTGGAGTGCAGGAGGTTGAGAGCCGATCTGACACAAGTTTATAAAATAATGAGAGGTACAGATAGAGTTAATGGTGGCTGTCTTTTCCCTAGGATGGAGGATTTCAAGGCTAGGGAGCACTTTTCTATGGTGAAAGGAGAGAGATTTTAAAAAGACCTGAGGCATATTGTTTAGACAGAGGGTGGTTTGCATGTGGAATGAACTTCCTGAGGAAGTGGCGGACGTGGGCAGTTACAACATTTAAAAACATTTGGATAGATACATGAATAGGAAAGGTTTGGAGGGATATGGGACAGAAGCAGGGAAGTGGGACCAGTTTAGTTTGGGAATATATTCGGCATAGACTGGTTGGACTGAAGGGTTTGTTTCTGTGCCGTATGACTCTATGTACCAGTTCTGGATACACTTCCCTGCACTGAGCCACTGTCACCACAATACATTTAAACTCGATACAAATCAGCGCACACTTAAATCTCAGAAAACTCTGTTAAACAAAAAACTGTTACTCTAGATGCTCTGAAGAAAACAAAGGCAGGATTTTCTCACAATTTGGATTCCAAATATTCTAAAGAAAGACAATCAGTAAGTAGCACATGGACGTAACTATCCAGAACAAATCTAACATCCTCCCAGTGACCTTGAACTAATGCAGAATACTAATTTTCTAAACGTAAAGTCGAGCTCATATTCGAATAAATGAACTGACAGCACACCATTAAGTTCACATCAGTTTCGAAAAATCCATTTAATGCTGGCTCTAAGTGCAGTTTTTACTTCTTACTGTCAGCTTTAACTCTTTTGATCTTCTAGCAATATAACATTTCTTGAAGTTGATGTACAGAAAACACATTATTGGAAACAAAATATTAATAAGCCATTACTCAAAGTGGTGAATTAGTTTAACTTTGATGTTAGAGAAACTGATATTACATTTATAACAGGAGATGTGAACTCCACCTTTACGATGGTACTTTGACCAGGTTTGGGCATGAAACTCCGACTTCCATTTATTTCAAGTACTATGTACCAACTTTAGCAGCAACTGCATTGCAACGATCCTAAAGCCCCCACTTTTTTTTGTATATTTCTTTGGTGATTGTACAATGCACTAATCTGTAATGAATCCACTAAAATGAATATGGAGTTTCAAATGAAGGTAGTAGCTGGTCCACATTGAAATGAGTTGAAACTTGAAGTGTACATTAATGAGCCAGCCAGCAAAGCATGATACAGTACAAAAACAGATCTAACATGATCATTCCTTTCCATCTACTATTGGCAACACTTTCAACTCTAGCATGCAAAGAATCAAACCTATGCCGATACATTTCACTTGTACATAACTGTAATTTGATATTAAAACTAAAACTTAAAAACTGCAGATGCTGGAAATCAGAAACAGCATTTGGAGAGAGAAAGCTGAGTTAATGTTTCAGATCCAGTGGCCCTTCCTCAGTGTTCTTCTGAGCCTTTCCAGCAATTTCTGATTTTGTCTGTCATTTGATTTTAGTCCTTTGGACAGTTTTTTCCCTGACCGCCAAAGTACAGTTCCACAGGGATCGCCTGCTAAGTGATTGCTGTGTGAGAGAAACTGGATGACAAGCTGCAACAGCCATCTCCACCAGGAGGGTCTTCATAGTCAAAACTCCTTCGTCATCAGTTGCCTGCACTTTTCATTGAATAGTGAATTGGCATCAAATCTTTGTGGCTCATACATTTACTGGCGATGATCCTATGCACAACTGCCTGGAATGTGTTCTCTAATAAACACATCAAGAAAATTTAATGGGCTCACAGATTGAAAGCACTGGCCATTCATACCAGATAAATTTCAAATGGTTTGCTCTCATCGGCCTGGTGGTGCCAGGATTAATTGGGGCAGCAATATGATTGGTTAGCTAGTCTGGTACTCTTCTTCAAAACAACAGTGAGTAACAGAAGGAATTACACTGAATCAAAGAAAGCACTCCAGGTCGGTTAACATAGCCATCTGCAGTGTTTAATCCCAATAACCACTTGAGCTTTCAGGCTACATTCTGGCACTCCAACAAACCCAAGCCATTTCTATGCACCACCCTCTTCTCCAGAGCCAGCCCTTACCCTCATTCTGTTTCCAGTCACTAATATGCTCGAAGCCTGTGCAAATTAGTAGCACCTTTTACAGTGCTGTGGACAAGAAGTGAGTCCAGGATAGTTTAATACACTCTTATTAATTAATAGAAAGACTTGGGAAGTCTAGGGCTAAGCCCTTCGCGAACTAATGATTTTAACAACTGTTCCCAGTGCCTCTGTGCTAATCAGCCTTGTTATGCCTTAATGTACCAACTGAGGGCAAGACCAGGTTTGGGAGCAGTCATTTCCAATTCTGGCTGTGTTGCTGAAAATCATAACTTTCAGTGCATCGTATGTTCTCACAGAATCAATGTTAAAGGCAGAGTTAGTTCAAAGGAACCTAACCCATTGAGAAAATACAATATACAAATTAAAATACTGCACTAAGGATTTGCAGTACAGTGAATGCCTAGTTGAATTAGCTTTCAAAATAAGATATATCTGTATAAAAAGAATGCAACATTCAAAACAGTTAAATATTTGAGACTATACTCATCTCCACTAAAGCATTAACCATACTCCATCTGGTGGCAGAGGTTGATTGGTGCAGATAGCCACTGAAATACCAGGACAACTTGCACCAACCAATTTCTGACAGGAGACTAGGCCAGAAACTTCAGTGCAGGTTTGGAATGGGAACTAGCTGTTAACAGAAGAAAACAAGAACTAAATTAAGAACAGAGTGGAAAATGTTGGGAATGCGCAGCAGGTCAGGCAGCATCCAAGGAGCAGGAGAATCGACGTTTCAGGCATGAGCCTTTCTTCAGGACAACCAACCACAAGGAATGAACTCAGATTTCTCCTGTTTCCTCGTTTCCCTTCCCCCCCCCCCCCACCTTGTCTCAGTCCCAACCCTCGAACTCAACACCACCTTCCTAACCTGCAATCTTCTTCCTGACCTCTCCGCCCCCACCCCCACTCCAGCCTATCACCCTCACCTTAACCTCTTTCCACCTATCGCATTTCCAACGCTCCTCCCTCAAGTCCCTCCTCCCTACCTTTTATCTTAGACTGATTGGCACACCCTCCTCATTCCTGAAGGGCTCATGCCCGAAACATCGATTCTCCTGCTCCTTGGATGATGCCTGACCTGCCGCGCTTTTCCTGCAACACATTTTCAGCTCTGATCTCCAGCATCTGCAGTCCTCACTTTCTCCTAAAATGTTGGGGATGCTAAGTCTGGAGAAGGGCAAGGACATCAGTGGGATGGCGATGGCTATGGAAAGTGGGGATGAGGGTGAGGATGGAAGCACTGATGGAAAAGTCGCATATGCATTGAAGCCAATGATGGGGAGGTCTATGATAAATAAGTTCAACACTGAATCAATTAATGTTAAGCTGGACGTACTGGAACAAATTTAGAAAACATCTGTGGAAAGTGAGGTAGGTTAATGGTTCAGACCATATTTCCTTTGTTAGAATCAAAGTGTTGCAAGGCTGGAAAAATAAAACTTTAGGCTAGCTTCACTTCAAACATTAGCTGCTCTGTTCAGAGTTTCCAGCAATTTTGGTTTTAATTAGCATTTTACTTTTTCATAATTATTATTCCCGAGGATGTGGGGGTGTGGGGCTAGGTCAGCTCTTCCCACCCGTGAGTTGTTGATGGTGGTGAGCATTTAACTTGCATCACTGCAAGCTGTCTGGTGCAAGACCACCACGTGGTGGTTAGGAAGGGAGCTTCAGGATGTTGATCACCTGAAAGTGAAGGAATAGTGACTCAGTTACACTGCAGGATGGTATGTGGCTTGGAGTGGAACTTGCAGCTGGTGCACTTACAAGCATCTGCCACCCATTGTCTGTCTAGGTAGTCGAGGTCTCCTAGGGTTTGGAAGATGCTGTTGAAGGAATCTTGGCAAATTGTTGCCGTGTATTCTGTATATCATACACTGCAACCACTGTACTTTAGGGTGGTTATGGTAAATGGGGTACTGACCCGTCAGGCCATTTTGTCCTGGATGGTGTCAATGACTTTGAAAAGTTTTGTAGCTTCGCTCATTCAGACAAATGCAAAGTATTCCATTACACTCCCGACTAGTAGCTTTCCGTGATGGATTCCGTGCAGGTTGCAGGTTAATCACACCCCACAGAATACCTCATCCCCAACCTGATTTTGGTCCAGTTTGCTTTCTGTTCAATGGCAACTCCCTAGGACATTGACAGTGGGGAATTCAGCAATTGTAATGCCATTGTATGTCAAGGTGAGAATCAGAGTGGATTGTCTCCTATTGGAGATGGTCATTGCCAGACATTTGTACAACAAATATTAAATGTTTCAGCCCAATCCTGTATTTTATTCAAGTCTTACTGCATATTGACACAGACTGCTTCAATATCTGAGTCGCTGCAAATGCTGCTGAACATTGATGATTGCACAATTAACATCCCCACTTCTGACTTTTTGATGGGGGAGGGGGGGCAGCAGCTGAAGATGGCTTGCCCCAAGATGCAAATCTGAGGAAAGGGCTCTTGTGGTTCAGTGGTAGTGTCCCAACTTTGAACCAGAAGGCCCAGGTTCAGGTCCCATCTGTTCCTGCAGCACAGCATAACATGTTTAAACAAGTTGATTAAAAATATCTACCCTGAGCAACTCGTTTGCTGATGTTCTGTGACTGAAGTGATTAGTGTCCAACAACCACAACTATCTTCCTCTGCGCTGCTTATGAGTCTAACCATGAAGATATTCCCCCTTGATTCTGCATTGATTTTAATGCTGTTAGGACACCTTGTTAGTATATCTGGTCAAAAGTTGGCTCTTTTGTCCAAGTTTGTAACTTAATCACAGAGTTGTTGCAATGTAGATGAAGGCCATTCAATCCATCATGTCTGCACTGGCTCTCTGAACAGACATAATGACTTAAAATGCAACTCTCCTGCCTTTCTTCACAACTCTGAATATTGTGTGAAAAAGTATTTTCTCACATCACATTTGTTTCTTTTACAAATTCCCTTGTGTCAGTGTACTTTCATTCTCAAGGAGACAGCTATTGCCTGTCTTAGCTGTAATAATTTCTCACTCTCTCCAACCATCCAAGTTCAACAATCCAGTGGCACTCCTCAGAGTTCACAGTGAAGCTGAGATTTTTCTGCTGACAACGCACAGCTCTTCTGCATAATTCAAGAAAAGGAACAGCTTGAATACTTCACCTAATTTGCATCTTACAGAAAAGAAAATTGGCAAGCGATGGATTCAAACCCAGACACCTGGCAACACAGACACAAAATTAGATCAAGTTGGAACTTGCAGAAGGAATCACTTGTTGGTATTTACTGATTGGGGTAAGCATCACCTTCCTACACTGACTGAGGTAGTTGAAGCAACACAGTCATTTCAATCAAAATCAGCTTCAACATGCTACTTTCACATGGAAAGGGGTCCAAAATTTGGGACACAATCTCTTAGAAATTGATCTTAATTATTTGATTTAATTTTGATTTTATTGTCATGTTTACCCAAGTACAGGAGTACAGTGAAAAGGTGCCATCCTAGGTACTCAGTGCCTAAGTTATAGAATCTCGAGATTAAGTTAGAAAGAAAGAACAAAATTAATATTTAAACATTGCAGTAATTATAGTATAGCGTAAAGCATAAGAAATAAAGTTACACATTGCAGACTTTTAGTTTTAAGTAGAAAATAAAGAAATAAAGCCAAAAGTTCAAACATTACAGTCTTTCTTAAGTGCTTAGCCACAATCAGACCGCTCTTTGAGGAATCACACCAAGAATGGAAGTCCACACTGAGGTCAGGCCGAGAGCCACATATCCCTGAAAGACCACCAAGCCGGGCCGAGAGACCCAAGTCTTTAATAGCTGTATCTACGTTATCTTTTGCCTGTATCATGACCCCAGCAGACACATCAATACTTTTATTTAAAGACTTGCAGTTTCAATAATTTCTAATCAACCTGTTCAGAGATATTATTACACATCTCGTGAGCAGGTGTGACTTGAACCCAGGCCTTCTATCTCAGAGGTAGGGAAACTGTGACCATGTCAAAACCACCCTAGACTTGCAGGCATATGGAATTTTTCAACGTCGTCAAACATTAAATAAAAGTACTTTAATGGTAGTGTAGTTACTGTGGGAATTTAGGAACCCCAGCAAGCAATAAGGTGCACTGCAAAATCTCACAAACAGGAATGTGGTGATTACATAATCTGTTTTTGTGACAATGGTTGAGCAACTAAAACTAGCTATGGCACTGGGTAAAAGAGCAGTGTTCTGTTGTCCACTCCTCCCTATGTAAATGAGGCTAATGAGAGGTTGTACTGGGATTTCTGTCAGCAGACAGACAAGCTGATGCTCCTCCTGAACTGCTGACTAGCACCTTCTGCCCAACCCAGGACCCACTAGTGGAAGCACAATTGAAACACAAGCAGCTGCTTGGTCCTGGGCTGCAGGGTATAAAGGAGACACTGTGGTGGACAGTAGCTGAGCATATCGATGTTACCTCCTTCACCAAATAGAGCATCAAATAAAAATAGAAAATGCTGGAAAAACTCAACAAGTCTAGCAGCATCTGTGGAGAGAGAAAGAGTTAATTTTTCACGACTAAATTCACTATTCTTTGGCACATAATTGCTGTACAGATATATTTAGGCAACTGCAGATTTGAATAGTCATACAGCATGGAAACAGACCTTTTGACTCAACTAATTTACATCACATTTCTGAACTAAATTAGTTCCACTTGCCTGCGTTTGGCTCCTATCCCTCAGTTCAGTGGATAGCAATAAAGGTCCAATATTTGCACATTATTCTGTCACTGCAAATTACTTTGTGAATGGAAAACTGAAATATTCAAAAAAACACTCCTGAAAATAGTTTTTTAAAAAATTCAAAAGTATTATATTACTCAACATATTTTCAATGCCTCCAACAAGACAGATGGCATGTCAATGGAATGAATGCAGGACATATTGGAAAGGCTCAGCACGTCAGACAACTTCTGTGGAGGGGAACAGAGTTATCGTTTGATGAATCTCTGTGTGTGACTGAAAGCGGGTGGTGAACTGTGATGAAAGTACTAGTAAAGGTAGAAGAACCTCTACAGCATTTTTGATTGTTGATAAAGTCATATAGTTGGACTATGACAGAGGTGACACAAGGATGTGCACTATACTAAATATGCCATCATTGCTCGACTTGTGAACAATCACTGCATCCGCCACTTCCTCCTGCCCAGAGCCCATCCCAGAGGGCTAATATTGGTCTAGGTTAAGGGTGCAGCCTGCACCAGGGAGTGAAATACCCAGTTAATGTCAGGACATGACCGTAGTGGTTGTCTTAATTAAACAAATTTGCAGATAAATGGCTGCCAACTTCTTGTTGATGGACAGTCAAATGATGTCATTTTACAAAATGGCTGTGTCAGAATGAGAATGGGAAACTGACCCACACTGGCTGGTGCTCCAAATCACAGCCCGACCCAACTCCAATCTGGACCTTGACTGGAAACCTAGTTTAATTAGCAAATATCCTGACAAAGCAGATGTTAGTTTGTGAGACAGTGAGCTGACCAATGGATGAAGCAGGAGCTACTAAGCATGGCGATCGGTCAATGATAATAAAAGATGCAAGACATTCCACTTGGCATTATACAAGGAGCTTAAGGACCAGGTCTCACTGGCTTGATCCTCAAAAGAGCAATGCAACTGGAATGACTATCATGTACAGGCGGTGTTTCTACATGTGTTGTGAAAACACAGGAAATATTCAGCAAGTAGCACTCTCACCTCTCAGTTAACAAGATTTCAGTTCAATTCCCACCCTTTGAGCATTAAATTATCTTGGCAGCAGTCTTTTATCAGGAGATAAATCATCTTCCAGTTGACTGCAGACAGACAACATAGAAGCCAAAGGCAGAAGAAGAGTTTACAAAGAGGTGATTCAGTCCAAGGTTATTCAGTTAATCACCAATCAGAATGCAGAACAATCTTCTGAAGTATAAAAAAAATGCAGTTTTAATAAGAAATATTATAGACATCATACTGAACTAACTGGACTAACACATAGGCTTGATCCAATGAGTGATAAGGTGGAAGGTAGGAAAGTGGACATGAGGAATGTCAGCTCAGCCATGATCCAATTGAATGGTGCAACAGGCTCAAGGGGCCAAATGGCCTACATCTGTTTCTATTTCTTAGTCTTATGCAGTGGTTTTCTGATTCAGCTCAGACCCAAAGAATGAACTGGTTCACACCCAGGCACTGCAGCGGCTTACCATAGATGGCAATTTTCCCACCTCCTCTCGGCCAGGGTCTTGCTGTGGTCAACATACTCAAAAGGACAAGAAAATGATTTACAATGGTGAATAAGCAGCACACAAATATCCACGTAAATTGCAGTACCTTCCCACCAATGATATTCCTCCAGATACATTACCTCTATGTCACTTAGTTGAACATCCAAACTGACAAGATATTTCAAACGTGGGATGCTGAAAAGCACAGCAGGTCAGCAGCATCTGAGGAACAGGAAAATTGACATTTTGGGCAAAAGCCTTCCATCAGGAAAACTTTTGCCCGAAACATCAATTTTCCTGCTCCTCGGTTGCTGCCTGACCTGCTGTGCTTTTCCAGCACCACACTCTAATCACCAGCATCTGCAGTACTCACTTTTGCGCAAGATATTTCAAAAGTCTGGTCTTTGCCACACAACAACAACAACAACAAAGTCATTAATTCGAACAATCAAACTGATTTGAATAAAATAGCCTGGAAGGCACTTTGGGCGCTGCATCTACCTGTATGGATCCTTCGGTGGGCCTTTAAGTGAGAACTCTTTGTATAGACTTTGTTACAGCCCTCAAAGTCGCACTGGTGGACACGCCTCCTCTTAGGATCAGGTGACTCTGATCTCGGCAGCCGCCGTATTCCATGCATGTTCTGTGCACTGAGAAGGAGCAAAGGATGTCATGTTAGGAGTGTAAAAATGTGCTGATTTTTTTAAAAAACTATTTTAAAATCTTCTATTTCAAAAACATATCCAGTACTTATAGAGGCATTTTTTTTTATTTCTTGCTAATTCAAGTTGGCTTTTCAGAGGACTAAGAGTCATCGAAATGTACAGCACGGAAACACACGCTTCGATCCAACTCGTCCACGCTGACCAGATATCCCAACCCAATCTTGTCCCATTTGCCAGCACCCGGCCCATATCCCTCCAAACCCTTCCTATTCCAGATGCCTTTTAAATGTTGCAATTGTACCAGCCTCCACCAGATCCTCTGCCAGCTCATTCCATACACTTACCACCCTCCGCGTGAAAAAGTCGCCACTTAGGTCTCTTTTACATCTTTCCCCTCTTAACCGAAACCTGTCTCCTCTAATTCTGGACTCCCCCACCCCAGGGAAAAGACTAAATCTATTTAACCTATCCATGCCCCTCATGATTTTATAAACTTCACCTCAGTCTCCAACACTTCAAGGAAAGCAGCCCCAGCCTATTCAGCCTCACCCTATAGCTCAAATCCTCCAACCCTGGCAACATCCTTGTAATCTTTTTCTGGAATCCTTTCACAACGTTGTTCCAAGAGGAAGGAGACCAGAATTGCACGCCATATTCCAACAGTGGCCTAACCAATGTTGTGTACTGCCACAACATGACCTCCCAACTCCTGTATTCCATACTTTGACCAATAAAGGGAAGCATACCAAATACCTTCTTTGCTATCCTATCTACTTGTGACTCTACTTTCAAGGAGCTATGAACTTGTACTCCAAGGTCTCTTGGTTCAGCAAAATTCCCAAGGACTTAATGGTAAAGTGGATAAGTCCTGTTAAGATTTGATTTCCCAAAATGCAGCACCTCACATTTATCTAAATTAAACTCCATCTGTTACTCCATTGGATCAAGATCCTGTTATAATCTGAAATAACCTCCTTCACTGTTCACTACACCTCCAATTTTGGAGTCATCTGTAAACTTACTAACTGTACCTCTTGTGTTCACATCCAAATCATTTATATAAATAGTGAAAAGTAGTGGATGCAGCACCCCACTGGTCACAGGCCTCCAGTCTGAAAAGCAACCATCCACCATCACCCTCCATCTTCTACCTTCAAGCCAGTTCTGTATCCAAATGGCTAGTTCTCCCTGTATTCTAGGAGATCTAACTTGCTAACCAGTCTCCCATGGGGAACCTTGTCGAATGCCTTCATATAGATCATGCCACCACTCTGCCCTCATCAATCCTCTCTGTTACTTCTTCAAAAAAACTCAATCAAGTTTGTGAGACATGATTACCCACATACAAAGCCATGTTGACTATCCCTAATTAGTCCTTGCCTTTCCAAATACATGTACATCCTGCCCCTCAGGATTCCCTCCAAAAACTTGCCAACCACCGACGTCAGGCTCACTGGCCTATAGTTCACCTACTTGTCCTTACCATCTTTCTTAAACAGTGGCACCATGTTAGTCAACCTCCAAATTTCCAGCACCTCACCTGTGGCTATTGATGATACAAACAAGAGGCCCAGCAATCACTCTCCTACCTTCCCACAGATGATTTCTAGGGTACACTTGATCAGGTCCTGGGGATTAGCCCACTTTTATGTGTTTCAAGCCATCCAACACTTCCTCTTCTGTAATATGGACATTTTTCAAGATGTCACCATCTATTTCCCTACATTCTATATCTTTCATGGCCTTCTCCACAGTAAACACTGATGCAAAATACTTGTTTAGTGTCTCCCCTATCTCCTGCAGCTCCACACAAAGGCCGTCTTGATCACTGAGGGGCCCTATTCTCTCCCTAATTATCCTTTGTCCTTAATGTATTTGTAAAAACCCTTTGGATTCTCCTTAAACCTATTTGCCAAAACTATCTCATGTCCCCTTTTTGCCCTCCTGATTTCCCTTTTAAGTATCCTCCTACTTTGTTTATACTCTAAGGATTCACTTGATCTATCCTGTCTATAGCTGACATATGCTTCCTCCTTTTTCTTAACCAAACGCTCAACTTCTGTAGTCATCCAGCATTCCCTATACCTACCAGCCTTTCCTTTCACCCTAACAGGAATATACCGTCTCTGGACTCTCGTTATTTCATTACTGAAGGCTTCCCATTCTCCAGTCTTCTCTTTACCTGCAAACACCTGCCCCAATCAGATTTTGAAAGTTCTTGCTTAATACCTTCAAAATTAGCCTTCCTCAAAATTTAGAACTTCAACTTTTAGATCTGGTCTATCTTATTCCATCACTAGTTTAGAACTAATAGAATTATGATCGCTGCCCCCAAAGTGTTGTCCCATTGACACCTCAGTCACCTGCCCTGCCTTTTTTCCCCAAGAGTAGGTCAAGTTTTGCACCTTCTCTAGTAGGTACATCCAAATACTGAATTCGCAATTTTTCTTGTACACACTTAAATTCCTCTCCATCTAAACCCTTAACACTATAGCAGTCCCAGTCTAAGTTTGGAAAGTTAAAATCCTCCACCATAACCACCCTATTATTCTTACAGGTAACAGATCTCCCTACAAATGTGTTTCTCAATTTCTTGCTGACTAGTAAGGGGTTTATGATATAACTGCAATAAAGCGATCATCCTTGCCTTATTTCTCAGTTCTACCCAAATAACTTTCCTGGATGTATATTTCAGGGAATATCCTCCATCAGGACAGGTGCAATGCTATCCCTTATCAAAAAGGCCACTCTAACTTCTCTTGCCTCCCTTTCTGTCCTTCCTGTAGCATTTGCATCCTGGAACATTAAGCTGCCAGTCCTGTTCATCTCTGAGCCATGTTTTTGTAATTGCTATGATATCCCAGTCCCATGTCCCTAACCATGCCCGGAGATCACCCGCCTTCCCTGTTAGGCCTCTTGCATTGAAATAAATGTAGTTTAATTTATCAGTCCTGCGTTGTTCTCTGCTTTGACCCTGCCTGCCCTGACTGTCTGACTTGCTTCTTTTCTCAACTGTATCAGTCACAGACTGATCGTCCTACCCCACCCCCACCCCCCACCTTACTAGTTTAAATCTTCCCGAGCAGCTCTAGCAAATCTCCCTGCCAGTATATTAGCCCCCTTCCAATTTAGGTGCAATTGGTCCTTCTTGCACAGGTCACTTCTACCAGAAGAGATTTCAAAGATCCAAAAATGTCAACCTTTCTCTCATACACCAGCTCCTCAGCCATGCATTCATCTGCTCTATCCTCCTATTCCTACCCTCACTAGCTCATAGCACCGGGAGTAATCCAGATATTATTGCTCGCGAAGATCTTTTTAAATTCTGGCCTAACTCTCCATATTCTCCCTTCAGAATCTCATCCTTTGCCCTTCCTATGTCATTGATTCCAATGTGTACAATGGCCTCCTGCTGGGCCCTCTCCTTGAGAGTATTCTGCACCCTCTATGAGATATCTTTGATCCTGGCACCAGGGAAGCAACACACCATTCTGATTTTTCGCTGCTGGCCACAGAAACATCTGTCTGTACCTCGGACTGGAGAATCCCCTGACACAATCAATCAATCTCTTGGAACCCAGCGTACCCCTCATTGCATTAGAGCCAGTCTCAATACCAGAAACTTGGCTGTTCATGCTACATTCCCCTGAGAATCCATCACTCCCTACATTTTTCAAAACAGCATACTTGTTTGAAATGCGGATAGCCACAAAGACCCCTGCACTACCTGCCTATCAATCTCACCTTTCCTGAGTCAACCCATCTATGTGACTGTAACTGTGACTCTTCTCCCTTCCTATAACTGCCATCTATCACACTCCCTTGCCCTTGTAAATTCCTCATTGCCTCTAACTGTCTTTCCAACCATTCCATTTGATTTGACAGGATTCACAACCAACGTCAGACATAATCCTCAGTAACATGTAAACTCTCCCTAAACTCCCACATCCAACAAGAATAGCATGTCACTCTACTAAAGGCCACTTTTGCTTGTTCCAACGTACAGACCCAGAAAATAGCTCTGTCTTATTCCTCTACAAAACACTGCTCCAGGCTAACTTAATACTTATGGCATATATTTTGAAGTTTAATCGCGACAAATATCTCAAATAAAACATACAATCAGGAACGAATCCATGCGATTTACTATTATAGATTTACAGTATAACTATCCACTTATCTGTTTCTATGCTGTGACCTCTCCCAAACAGGTGCCTCCAAGATTAGTTGTGAATTTCACTGTTAATTGTCCTAGATGCACTCTGATGTCCAGCGATACAAGAGTTCAACAGCAAAGGCAGTAACTGTGCAGGCTCACTACTGTGTCAGTTAGCAGTGTGGGTTTCTCTCTCTCTCTCTTTCTCCTCCTCCCCCCACCCCACCCCCCACCCCTGCACTGACCTGACCATGCATTGCTTTGTCTGTCCCTCTCCCTTTTAAAAGTACCACTGTTTTGACTTTTTTTCCCTCCAAAGTTCCAAAACAATGCAACAGCATATAAAACAGTAATTGCTGCTCCTGGAATTTGAGGAAATCCCCTCCAACATCTAAAATACCTCAAGAAAGAAGCAGCCTATTACAGATAGAAATTTTTCCCACCCTCCATCTTGGATTTACCCAGAATCTTCAAGAGAATGCCTTCGTTATGTATATGGAAAGCTCTTCAAAATCTCATTTGAGCTGGTTCATTAAATGAAATCAGAAAGGTGATGGATTTCCTTCACTCATTGACAGCTACCTGAAGGATCACTTCTGTTTCTGAAGAAAAAGCAGAAAGTTTGCTTTGGTTTGGGCTCTGCTTGGTTATACATGGTTGCAGTTGCACCCATATTCCTCAAAGTGGCAATGCTGGAACAGATCTAACTATCCATAGACTGATATTGCCACCAACAGCAACATAACAGTAAGACACCTTGCAGTTACAGAGTTAGCAAAACGGTTACAAAAAATTATATAAAAATAAATATCAATGTTAACAACCCAGGTGGTTTAAAAACTTCTGAAGAACATGGTTTTATCAGTGCAGTTTTCTTTTTCGCTTTTGATTTTCAATTTCTCCTGCACCTCAAGACTATTTAGAGTTAATAGACACTTTTTTCAACTCAATTAGCTTCCCAGCAAGTATCCCACTTTATTGCATGATTGTTCGGTAAGTATACAAATACCAAGAAGTAAACCTAGAAAAATCTAGAAAATCTGACAAAAAAAAACTAGGAAAAGGTATAATCTCAAACAGGTCTTTAAAAAGGTTATGATATATGAGAACAGTGAATAGGACATGGGTGTAAAAGCAAAGTAATTCAGATGCTGGAGATTAATAAAAATAGAATTTGCTGGAGAAAACATGGATCTGGGATCATCTCTAGAGACAGTAACTGAGCCAAATGTTTCAAGTCCAAAAATGACACTACTTTGGAACTGAAGGGGGGCTGGAAGAAAGGTTTTTATGCTGTTGGCAAAGGGGGAAAGAGGATTAGGTGAAACCGAATGTAAACATACCTGCAGCAAAAGACAGAGGATGTTAACTACTGGAGATTTAGATGCAGGACACATGCTACCGGTAGGTGTCAATAGCAAAAAAAGTTGAGCTCTACTGATAGCAAACCAATACAAAGAAGACACGAGGGAAGGGAAGGAAAGGAGTATAATCAAAATGGAGGACAGCAACCATGGTCTGAAGTTGTCGAACTCAAATGTTGAGTCCTGAAAGCTATGAAGTGCCTAAGTGGAAAATGAATTGCAGTTCTTCCAAATTGCATTGCAGTTTCTGGGAGCAGGCTTTTGACAGAAACATTACCATGAGGGCATGATTGTATATTAAAATAGCAAGCAGCTGGAAGGTTAGGATCATTCTTACAGAATGGAAGTGCTCCACAACGTAGTCACCCAGTCTGTGTTTAGTCTCACCAATGTAAATGAAACCACAATGTGAGCAGCAAATGCAGTAGATTGAAAGCAGCACAATTGATTACTTATTCTCCTGACAAGGTGGAGTTGGGACCTTTGACAGTGAGGAGGGAGGAGGTCAAAGGACAAGCATTGCACCTACTGTGTTTGCAATGTGTATGACATCAGATTTGTCAGTTAGCCCGCATGTAATTCATTAATGAAAAGGGGATTTGAAGGAACAAGGTTGATTTTCTACAAGAGAATGAGACAATGCATTCAGTCGTTTGATATTTTAATTGGTGTAATTACCAGAACCTTGGAATTTATACTGAGCATTGGGAGCACGGATGGAAAGGATTCCATTACATTAAAAACTACGATAAAACTGCTGCTCTGGAGAATTAATTATTTTTCCTTTAAGCTTTTGAAAGATATTTCTAGCTGTAGCTACAAATGAAGGGGTAAAAAAAAAGTTACTTTCTAAAACTACACCCAATTAACAAACGGGGGATTTAAATCAAATTTAATCTCAGTAAATTTTAGATCATTTTCATTGCAGTTTTAGGCACTAGATTTAACTTTGAAGTTTTTCTTCAAACCGTTGCTTCTCAAAACTAGGAGCATTTCTCAAAGTCTTGGAGATTTTACAGCCTTTGCATTCAAAGCTTAGGTTAACATTAAATAGGTAGAGTGCATCCTTCACAAAAGACAAGCACCTAATTTTATGACTGAAGTCAAAGTGAGATTTAATTTGCAGAAGATCATTAACATCCAGGTTCCCAAACTCCTTGCTCCTCATCTCTCTCCTCTCTTATCCAATAAACGTCAATCTTACTTTCCCGTTTAACTCCCAACCCACTTCCCAACATCCAAAATGGATGTTTCTCCCCTCTGGTTCCAATTTAGGAAGAGAAAAATCAAGTACCGCATTTTGTTCTAGTTTGCTTGACAATTCATCATGGCTGCAGCTTCTTCCAAAAAGTTCGTCCAAAGGGACAGGAACAAACACTTATTCCAATATCCGCAACTCACCACCTAACCCCCTCCACAAAGGGCTTCCCTTAATCTTTGCCACTTCTCCTCTGCCCACCTCAGCCACACAACCAGTAAGACCACTGTAGTCAGACTTTCTGCCAACACTGTGGCCAAATCCCTACATACTGGTAGTGGTGAGCACCATGTGCAAAAATTCTCAATTCGCCCATGAACACGTAGCTAGAGTCTATAAAGCGGGCCATCAGCAGGAAGAAACTTGACTTTGGGGAGGGACTTATCAACACATTATCACAAGAATGATGTTGCCTGAAAACATTGAGAATGAATGGTCAATATGTTTACAATTACCAGATTTTAACCAAATCCAATTCCTGTAATCAGTTATAAATATGATATGCTAGGAAGCAAAACAGCCCATCTTATCTATCTTCCAAATTTTGGTCTTCCCTCCCTCACCTAAGTTTATATTAGACGTGCAGCCAATTGGTCAGGAGCCTGAATCCACCGCGTCCCCAATTCTCATTTCTATCTTTTTTATTAATTTTCCTTTCTTGGCATTTTGCTAGGCTTGTGAACTCCTAACTCTATCTTTTTCAACTAACCAGTCATTAGACCAGGATACAAAACAGTCGGCCAAACTGATCCAATTGGTTTCTCACTGGATAGCTTAGGTTAGAATTAAAATGATTTCCTTCTGCAATTAGTAAAGACAGGTAGTTGAGCCTCTGACCAAACTTCCTGCTATTTAACCCCTAAAGCTAAATGCAAAGCTCTTTCAGAGAGAATGCAGAGTTGAACTACGGTGACCAATTAATCATGTAGATGGACATCAGACCAGGGTAGAGTGGAGCATATTTTGATCTATAAGTGCACACAACTGGCTCACTCTTTCTCAAAACAAAGGCCTTGTGCAAGCTAACATAGGTAACCGTCCTCCAAAATCCAGATCACAGGATTAGTTAGTTGCTTCAGGAACAGAAAAAAAGATAAACAATGAGATAGCGGTGACAGATCAAATATCTGAACTGCCAAGTCCCATATTTTGATTGCAGCTTTCATAAATAGATCAGGATATTAGCAAGTTTTGAGCAGATCTGTAGCTCAGGTTGAGGTTCTGGATGCAGGTTTGATCGCTGAGCTGCAAGGTTCGATTTCAGACATTTCATCACCATCATCATTGAGCCTCCGGAAGAAACGCAGGTGGCATGGCCCGCTTTCCATTTGTGTGTTTAGGTTTCCTTGGGTTGGTGATGCCATTTCCTGTGGTGATGTCATTCCCTGTTCTTTTTCTCAGGGAGTGGTAAATGGGATCCAAGTCAATGTGTTTGTTGATAGCGTTCTAGTTGGAATGCCATGCTTCAAGGAATTCTCATGCGTATCTGTGTTTGGCTTGATCCAGTCGAAGTGGTGTCCTTCCTCATCTGTATGTAAGGATACTAGCGAGAGTGGGTCATGTCCTTTTGTGGCTAGTTGATGTTTCTGGTGGCTAGTTTTCTGCCTGTTTGTCCAATGTAGTGTTTGTCACAGTTCTTGCAAGGTATTTTGTAAATGACATTAGTTTCTCTTTTTGTCTGCATAGGGCCTTTCAAGTTCATTAGCTACTGTTTTAGTGTGTTGGTGGGTTTGTGGGCTACCGTGATGCCAAGGGATCGGAGTAGTCTGGCAGTCACTTGCGAGATGTCTTTGATGTAGGGGAGAGTGGGTAGATTTCTGGATGTGTTTTTTTCTGCATGCTTGGGTTTGTTGCTGAGAAATCGGTAGATTGTGCTCATTGGGTACCTGTTCTTTTTGAATACACTGCATTGGTGATTTTCCTCTGATCTGCATAATTCCTCTGTGCTGCAATGTGTGGTGCCTCATTGAAATAATATTCTAATGTAGCTTTGTTTGCGGGTGTTGGATGATTGCTTCTGTAGTTTAATATTTGGTCAGTATGAGCTGTTTTCCTGTAGATGCTGGTTTGAAGTTCCCCATTGGCTGTTCACTCTACTGTGACATCTAGGAATGGCAGTTTATTGTTGTTTTCCTCCTCTTTAGTGAATTTTATGCCAGTAAGGGTATTATTGATGGTCTTGAAGATTTTCTTTAAACTGTTTTGTTTATGATGACTAAGGTGTCATCCACGTAGCTGACCCAAAGTTTGGATTGCATGGTTGGCAGAGCTGTTTGTTCGAGTCCCTGCATTACTGCCTCTGCTAAGAAACTTGATATCGGAGATCCCATGGGTGTATCGTTGGTTTGTCTGTAGGTTTTGTTGTTAAAGGCGAAAAGCCATAAATAGAAAGCGGGCCATGCCACCAGCACTTCATCCAGAGGCTCACTGAAGACGTTACCAGTATGGCGATGAAATGTCTGAAAACGAACCTTCCAGCTCAGCGAGCAAACCTATATCCAGATCAGGATGCGTGTGTAAAAGTTAAATATACGAACTAGAGCTTTCAAGCTAAAACAGCAACTTCAATCTTGTTAATACTTCTATAATCCTTTTTAGATAGCACTTGCATTGTACTCAGATGCCTTCTCAGTTCTGTAGATAAATAGCATGATCAGAAGTTCAGAATCTTCTTAAGTTGATCCACCTTAAAGTATTCTCGACTGACACATTAGAAGTATTGGAATAATTGTAAGCGTTTCCCTACCATTTTGGAGTCACAATCACTCCTCCATACAGGCATGTATACAAGTAAATCCACCTGGAACGATACATTCTATTTCTTTTATATGGATGATTTGGATGCGAGCATAAAGTAAGTTTGCAGATGACACCAAAATTGGAGGCGTAATGGACAGCGCAGAAGGTTACAACAGGATCTGGACCAGATGGGCCAATGGGCTGAGAAGTGGCAGATGGAGTTTAATTCAGATAAATGCGAGGAGCTGCATTTTGGGAAAGCAAGTCTTAGCAGGACTTATACATTTAATGGTAAGGTCCTGGGGAGTGTTGCTGAACAAAGAGACCTTAGAGTGCAGGTTCATAGCTCCTTGAAAGTGGAATTGCAGGTAGATAGGATAGTGAAGGCAGCATTTGGTATGCTTTCCTTTATTAGTCAGAGTATTGAGTACAGGAGTTGGGAAGTCATGTTGCGGCTGTACAGGACATTGGTTAGGCCACTGTTGGAATATAGCATGCAATTCTGGTCTCCTTCCTATCGGAAAGATGTTGTGAAACTTGAAAGGGTTCAGAAAAGATTTCCAAGGATGTTGCCGGGGTTGGAGGATCAGAGTTACAGGGACAGGCTGAATAAGCTGGGGCTATTTTCCCTGAAGTGTCGGAGGCTGAGGGGTGACCTTATAGAGGTTTATAAAATTATGAGGGGCATGGATAGGATAAATAGACAAAGTGTTTTCCTTGGGGTCGGGGAGTCCAGAACTAGACGGCATAGGTTTAGGGCGAGAGGGGAAAGATATAAAAGAGACCTAAGGGGCAACTTTTTCACGCAGAGGGTGGTACGTGTATGGAATGAGCTGCCAGAGGATGTGGTGGAGGCTGGTACAATTGCAACATTTAAGAGGCATTTGGATGGGTATATGAATAGGAAGGGTTTGGAGGGATATGGGCCAGGTGCTGGTAGGTGGGACTCGGTCGGGTTGGGATATCTGGTCGGCATGGACAGGTTGGACCGAAGGGTCTGTTTCCGTGCTGTACATCTCTATGACTCTAAATAACTTGTACTGTGTGAACATCTCCAAATAAAACATCCAAGGGAAGAGAACAGGAGAAGCAAAGAGGAGGAAAAAGCTGACTGACCTACCGTCACACATAAGGACAGAGTACCTTGCCCTGGGTGAGGTCAAATGAATGGAGCCACCAGAGGTACTTCTTAAGAAAAAGCTTGGTGTTAAATCATTTTTTTTCCTCTTCAGGTTCAAGATTTTGCTCCAACCTAATTAAATGAAAGTACTCCAAGCAAGAGGCGAGGTGATGGCCCAACAGTGTTATCACCAGATCATTGTTCCACATAATGTTCTGGGGACCCTGGCTCAAATTGTGCCATGGCAAATGCTGGAATTTGAACTCAATAAATATTTTGAATTAAAAAGATGACCGTGAATTGATTATTGGAAAAACCCATCTGATTCACTAATGTCACTCAGGGGAGAAAATTTCCTTCCTGACCGGGTCTGGCCTACATGTGACTCCAGACCAGTGATGTGGTTGGATCTCAACTGTCTAGTAGGCAATTAGGAATGAGTAATAACTGCTGACCAAACTAGCAACACCCACATCCCATGAAAGAATATTTTTAAAAAGCTCTTTACCAGAACTCTTCAACGATGGCCCTTTCCTTCCCCAAAGAGAGATTTTTCATTCCCAAACATTTGCAAAACCACTGGAGACTCCAAAGTTGGTCTGCTTGTACAGAACATTCGGACTCTGAAGGGACACTAATTAATATTATGTTATTCTATCCCATCTTTTGAGGCCAATCTAGTGAAATAGCAGGATGTTACACTAATGCTACAGCCTACCACAGTCCAACTTTGCAAGAGATTTGTTTCAGCTGGCATTGAGAGAGGAGCCACACTTATAATGTCATCATAAAGAAATTACTTATCAGCCTGATATAAAATCTTCATATGACAGGTGCCTTTGGCAAATAATTCTGACCCCACATGCAACAGCTTAAGAATACACGATGACTTCTATGATGATAGGACTAAATACAGATCCAACAAGGTTCGTCAGGACCAAAACAAAATGATCGATTTTTCTCCCATTGTTGCGGCAATACAAAACCTCAAGCCAAAATCATTGGTTTCAGTTCAAAATTCCAGTCCAAGGCAAGTTTCTCAAACTGAACGATCAGGTAAAACTATGGTCATTTATAATCAATGAACAGAACATGTAGCCTCATGAGAGACTGCAGCTACTCCAGAACAATAAGAATATGTGCTTATTCTCATTTTCTCTTTTCTCCTTTTACAGGAGTTCTTCTTAGATTCTCAGACACTTGAATTGACTGATGCAAAATGGATAAACGGACTGGTACGAAAGACAGAGAATGAAAATTAAAGAGTCCCTCTCTCTCACATTTATATACACACACACACACACACACACACACACACCTGTTTCAAGTGTATGCGTACCAAGCTAATCATATGACTGAAATATCATACCTTAAAAGAAAAGTCCTTGAGACAAGTATCAAAGGATTTTATAACATTGATAAATTATTATTTGTTGAGTATTAAAGAAAAACTACCAGCAGAGGGCACCATTGGCAATTTTTTCCCCACTTGGTAAGATGCAATTAAATTAGCTCTTGTACAAATCGCCAAACAGACTTAACCTCCTTATGAAGTAACTTGGCCAGCAGTCTGCTTCCTGCTGTTGCACTGCATACAGCCTAAGCTGCACACAGACAGACATTTGCGTAACATGTTTACCCAGGAAAGCCATTTCAGTAGGGAGGGGTAAGCTAACATTAGCCCTTCCCCTTCCCTACTGGGTGTGCACAGTTTGATAACCCAAAACCTGTTCCAGTTTTTGAGATCAAACCCTGTTTATTTGAATTTTTCCATAATGTTACAAACAACATAAGGAAAACTGCAAAAAATTATCACATCTGCTCACTGCTACAATATCAAACATAGTTCCACCTGCATTCTGCAGGTAGTGAAATCATTAAAACAGAAGTTGGCTTACTAACCGACATGAAGAATTATTAATTAATGCTAAAATAGAAATAGATAAATGTAAATTGGTGTCTGGAAATTGAGGCGTAGTTCAAGAGATTGCCCTAAGCTAATGATAAAACTCTGATGAGCCCTTTCAATTGTGCTTTTATTGATTTTTTTATTCCTTGATCAAACTATGGAACCTAGTCTACATGATATTTAACAGATGTATGTTTCTCACTCAATGGTTGAGAAAGAAAGAGAGAGAGAGAGAGAGAAAGAAAGAGGGAGAAAAAGAGAAAAAAAGTGTGCGCGTGTTGGAGGGTGGGACGGGATACAGAGACTGGGGCTGTAGTGTGATGTGGCTTACTGAGCAAGCTTAGTGCTGAGAGACCTGGTGTGACAAGAGGGTGTGGTGCACAGACATAATTGAAGCCTGCTGCACAGGGACAAGGCGTGGCAAAGAAGCACTGTGCACTGGGACACAAAAAGCATCGCTTGAGTGCGGACTGACTACAGAAACTAAACAACATATCCTAGTGAGTAAACAGCACATGATCATTACCCTAGTGGGTGGGTGATGTCACTGGAATGCTGAGGTGTCCACTTCTCTGCCAGGTTGTTTGTGAAATATGTAACACACATACAAACTTCAACATCACATTTTTAACTCCTCAGGACCACAGAATAAAGGTAGCATGCATCACTGCCTTATCTGTTTTCATCTTTGGTATCGTTCTAGATGCGGCTGGTGAGCAACTACCTCAGAGCGAGATGGATGATGTCAGGAAGGCCTTCTTCACACAAAGATCATTGGAAAGTTGAAACGCTCCTTCTCACAAAAATCTTACTGAAGCTAGGTTACTCAAAACTTTCAAAATAATGATGAATGTCTCTGAGGCAAGGATGTCAAAGGAATACTGAGAGAAGGCTGGTAAATAGAGTTGAGGTACTGTCAATCTTTAACTGAAGGATAGAACATGTACAAGGAGTTAAATGACATGCTCTTCACCCTATCTTCCAAACTGAATGTTTCCTATATTCTCATTGTTCTTGGCAGTAATTCCTTTCATTTTCCCTCATCCTGTTTTTTTTGTGCGAGATTATTTCAGTTCAGTTTCATTCCAGGAGATTTTCATTTTCTGATATATTTTGTATTGTAGCCTTTCTTCTCAGGTTAGTTCTGGGCAACTGCACTGTACCATTTGGTTGGAAGAATACAGAAACGTGCAATTACTATTATTGGACACATCCAAACACCCTAATGAGGTTTGAGAAGATTTGTAGCTCAGGTTGAGGTTCTGGATGTAGGTTTACTCGCTGAGCTGGGAGGTTCGTTTTCAGACATTTTATCACCATACTAGATAACATATTCAGTGAGCCTCCGAATGAAGCAATGGTGGTGTAGCCCACTTTCTATTTATATATTCGGAGTTTCCTAGGGTGTGTGATGTCATTTCCTGTGGTGACATGACTTCTTATGGTGATGTCATTTCCTGTTATTTTTCTCAGGTGTGGTAAATGGGATCCAAGTCAATGTGTTTGTTGAGAGAGTTCCGGTTGGAATGCCATGCTTCTAGGAATTCTCATGAGTGTCTCTGTTTGGCTTGTCCTATGAATGGGTGTGTTGTCCCAGTCGAAATGGCGTCCTTCCTCATCTGTATGTAAGGATACTAGTGAGAGTGAGTCATGTCGTTTTGACCCACTCAACATCAAACATTTAAACAGAAAGCGGGCCACACCACTAGTGCTTCATTCGGAGGCTCACTGAATATGTTACCTAGTATGGTGACAAAACATCTAAAAATGGACCTTCCTGCTCAGCAAGCAAACCTACACCCAGATCCAAAGACCCTGCTCATCTAAAAACCTTTAGGGCATAAAAGGTTAGGTGGGAGTCAACTGCAGGGTTGTCTTTCTTCTCAAGATGACGACAACATAATGATGAGCAGTGTGTTGCCTAATTTACATTAGAAGCCAATGTGCAGTCTCCAATCAGACGTTTCTATACTGATATCTCAGGTCCTTATGGAGCAGTGATAATGTCACTACTTCCGGGTTAGAGGGGTCAAGTCCCTGCCTCAGACATGTGTCACAACATGTCTGAACTGGTTAATTAAATGTAACTCCACTGATGTCTTGTGATCTTCTCTCACTGAAAAGTCACATGGATAATCAGGATCACCTCCTGTGTTTCTACACTCCTTCCAGGTCTGACCAGCCTATCACAAGAATGAAGAACTTTTATGTGTTGAAGTTAGACGGCTACTGTCATTCATTGAACTCGATCCTAGTGTGAATCAGCACCTTCAAAGGCAGCAACATAAGGGAAGCTGATTAGTGATGGTGGAGGGAAGGGAGAGGAAAAATGACATTTGATAGGAAATAGAAAAATATGTTTCTTACAAACTAAAGGGGTCAAACAATTAAACTGCAACATTAATGAAGGCCTACAATTTTGCTTGAAGAGGGCCTCATACTTATTTCATTAATAAAATGGATTTCGTTCAAACACAGGCTTAATAATCACACTGTAGTAATGCTACGTTCATGTGTTGCCAGGACAACAGCCATTTGAGATGCAGTATTCTATATTTAGTACTTTTTAAATAATGCGCTCAGATTCAGACATTGTGATTCTGCATCAGTCCATGGCCACTAAGAAAGCCTGTACTAGTACTTTGGCTGGAGCTTCCAAATCTTTCTTTTAATTATTTAGTAAATTGTGGACAGCACTGACAGAAAACAGTGTCTATTACCCATTCCTAAATACCCTTCATAAGGTGGTGATGTGTTACCTTCCTGAACAACTGCAATCCTTGGGGCAATCCTTCGATTCTGATGGAGAGTCAATGGACTCGAAATGTTAACTTTGCTTTCTCCCCCCCAATGTCTCCAAACCTGCTGAGTTTCACCAGCAATTTGAATTTTTGGTTCGGATTTTCAACATCCCTAGTTCTTTTTTCATAATGCAATCTGTGGGGACTTGGCGCAGCCACATAACATGTTAGGAACATTCAGGAGAATGGATTGTTTGTGATGGGCTTGGAACTGATAAGTGATGGCATTCCCATGAGTCTGCTGCCCTAGTGTTTTTTATTATGTTCTTTTATTTTCAGGTATGTTCCATTGTCCTGTGCATTTTGCATTACCTGCAATAACCTCAAGCACTAGAATCTTGCAGGTACATCTTAATTCTACTAATTAATAGGAGGATTCCAGCCTCTATTCTGCAGTGTAATGTTCAACCATTCCTATAGCCTTGGCATTAGTAGCCACATGGGTGTCTGGTTGGAATGGAGCAGATGCCAGTTTAGCACACACATTCATAAAACCTCAACTTTACTTATTTTCTTATTGTCCCAGGAACTCAAAATGAGTTGACCAAGAGTTCATGCAATTGAAGTCTTCTACATGTTAATTTGAAGATTAAATAGTCAAGAGAAGACCAATGGAGGTGGCAAACTGTACACCTCACGGGGTAAAAGCATTAGTTCATTGGTTTGTGATTTGATCCCTCTACTGTGTGTACATGGTTGATCTAAGCAGTGGAGCAACAATTGTTGTGCTGTTCCTTGGCTAAGAACTGGGAGGGATATTTTATACAAGTCCCACAATATCAGTAATACCATCAGTAAAGCTGTACTGACAATCTCTCAGCAATGTAGCTACTGCTAGCACCAATCCGCAGGTCATTAAAGGTGTAGCTCAGCATCTAGGCAACATCAATCTAAAGTTATAATTTATATATGTAAATAACAATTCAGACAAGTAAGCAATTTTGTAGTGTGAAGTTAATGGAGTCTGTTAGATCATATGTCTATAACAGAACAGTTTTAAATGATTCTACATTGTCTTTTCAATGTTTTTTACCCCTATTTTCTTCCCTCCTCATCTGGATGTGCTGTCTCTTTGTACAGGTACAGCACCTTCAGAGGCAGCTACTCTCCAAGCTCCTCTGAAATATTCATGAAGCCTCCACAGCTTATTTAACCGACTACAGAGTCATCAGAGATCAGCATTTCTCACTGACATCTGTACAGAGACTTACAGCAGGAGTTCCTTTATAATAAGAGTCTGCTTTTTTCCCCTTCCCCCATATCTAGGGATCCTGCAGCCAAAAGTAATTTCCCATCAGATGCCCTGCTTTAAGTCAGCTAACTCATTGCCTGATGCAGGATTATATTTCCAATCTTTCTGATCTCCATCAGGACTTTTTCCATTTTTATTATTTTCTCCCCTTTTCTGAATTCAACAGTGAATGATGGTGCAGACTCGAAGGGCCACATAGCTACTCTTACACCTATTTTCTAATGTTTCTCATGTCCACAGTTCCTTAGCATTGCCATTAGCTTCATGGATTACTTCACGTTTGAGATAGGAAATAGTGGACCTGGCCTTAGACAGTCCTCCCTACCTCTTACAACGAGCAAGTTCCTGGCCTCTGCTTTGTACATGACATCAACTGTGAACCACAATCCCAGCATCAGGGAAGTCACAGGGGTACCAGAAAATTTGAGAAACATTGTCGACTGCAAACACATGGGTTACCCCTTCCATGACCGATATAAATGCAAGCAGAAAGCTACAACAAAATAGCTGCTCTCTCGGTTCTCTCCTTTGCTGCTTGCCTAAAACACTCACCCAAATGGATCGTCCAGCAGCTGGCTCGGGTCAAGAGGCCACACCGAGTCCTCCCTGGGGAAAGGAAAGCAAGGAGCTCTGCTCAGTCACTCAAACCACTATCATGGCTTTCAACCTGAAGTGCACACAGCATAATGTAGACAATCTGCCACCAAGGACCTCAAAATCAGCACATGCTTACACATGTTCTCAAAATGTTGCACCTTATAAAAATAAGCAAGTTGCATTTACAAATGTATTTTATATTTATTGCGTCGTTGTGATCTCACAATGAGGCACTGGATTTGACCTGATGAACCTGTCCCCCTCTTAGAAATTTCAGGTACAAACACAGCATTGTGCCCAACGTATGCAAAATATTAATTCAAGGCATAGGCTCGATAATGTGGAAATACAAATTCAACACGTCACACATCAGATAACTAGAGGTGAGTCCGCGGCCAGTATTAACCACAAAGGCCAAAGTCACTGGTGTGATACGCAATCCCGGCAGTTAGGATTATGTAATAATTACAACAGCAAATTAATAGGCAGCAACGGATAGTAACATTACTTACTCTCTCATCGACCCCGATAAATTGAGAATGGCAGAGCTGCTTTCATGAATACTATCGAAAGATATATTAGGGGAGTCATCGTCTTCCTCGCTATCAGTTTTAGTCTCCGTTGGGGACATAGGACTCTGATCAATTCGCACTGCAAAACAAAAAGCACAATGAAACAGAGTGTAACTGTACAGACGCTAAATAAATTTGCTGTATAGTTCATTGAAAACTGATAGCATGATCCATTTGACAACAACATGAATACATTTCCCAGGAACTCAAACTTGTGGAGTTTAACATTTTTTTCCCAGTGTTGCTTTCTTCCTAAAATCCCTAAAACAAAAGGAGTTAAGCCCTACTTCTTGAAAGATCTCCTCCTTTCTCCTGCTATTTTCACTCTTGGTCTGCAACATAGCAAGAATGACCATATAGCTTCCAACTTTCTTAGGAATGCTATTTCAGAGATAGAAGCATTATGAAAAATATTATTCTGCTGCTCAAGTGAAGAGACATCTGAACTTTGAGATCCAGTGGCAGGTCAATTATTTCTCAGGGGATTGAAATTTCCCAAAGGCAGAAAGTCCAATAGGAAAATGTCAATGTCTGATTCTTTATAAAGTGCAATACCTGAAATGCAGCATCTGGCAGGTAGTGGGCACACCACAAATAGAAAACTGACAGACAGACATATAGTTAGATAAAATTCACAGCTGTAGCAGGAACATAATAATAGTTTACATCAACCAAGATTTAGTGATGAACCATCCTCCAAACAGCCCATATCCCTTTAAACTAAAAACTAAATTTTAATAAAAATGATTGCCAGAACAGAATTTTACTTTTACAATAGAAGACACTTCTTGAAATCCTTTTGTATTCAGCTGGGCCTTAGTATTTATAAATACTGTCTCTTTATTTTTAAGCCTACTGATAAGGAGGAGCACTCACAGAGCATGATGGTGTAAAAAGTACAGATGGTCACTGAATCCGGTCACTCAATAGATAGTCTCAACTCTGAGCTGAATCTCCTCCTCTCTTCAATAGCACTGTCAAAACTCCCTCCTTCTCGAATCGAGAAAAGGTACCATGTGATGTGATACGAGTCCATACAGGTTTGCAAATTCTGAGTTTTATACTTATTTTTCTACTGGTAAATGAATAGTAAGGACACTATAATTACACTTTGCAGTTCCAGCTCTGAAGCTGACACAGTGATTCCCACTGGTTTTGACACTGTGATCAAGGCATTTAAAGTGGGGACACTATACGATGTACTCTTGGATTCTAAAGATGAGTCACTGGACCTGAAATGGTAAGGTGATTTCTCTCCACAGATGCTGCTAAATCTGCTGAGTTTTTACATCAGTTTCTGATTTCCAGCATCTGCAGTTCTTTTGGTATTTTTGTACAAAGTAATATTTATCTGGTAAATAGAGCACAATGGAAATCCATAAGACTATGATGAATCTTGTATCCTTGAATGTTGCTAAGATAGTGTACTGCTGCACAGAGCAGGATAGGAACAATTTCAGATGCTGAGTCGTACAATTAAATAAACTGTTCCTGAGCAAGAAGTGAAAAAGTTGCTGAAATTCCAATCTCCATGATGGCATAACCATCAGATAAATCATGTGGACTTTCTGATTAATAAATACATTTTTTAAAAGTCATTTTAGAATTACATAGAAGAGTGAAAAAATATTCCCATTCTACCCCTGTCAGAGCTATCTAATTTGGTTGCATATCTCAGTCTCTTCCCGGTGCAGTTAACCATGCAGGTAAGTCCTCTGTAAATTTGCTTTCGCAAATGTTCTACAAAATGTGCTCTGTACCTACTCAACAAGTGCTAAGGCATTTGGAGGTGGATTTTCTCTGGGATTCTTCCAATTATCCACCACAGCTTGAGACATAAATATCAGTGCAAACAAAACAATTTTTTAAAAGAAGAGATCGGTTTCAATTCTATGTAAAGTTATTTTTCCAACTATGCATTTGCCAAAGAGCAGTATGCTGCTGAGTAACAGAAATCGGATTATCATTGATGACATGATGCAATGTAATTCAGCCAGTCACATCGCACTGGCTTCAAGACAATGCTTCTGACAGGGTTTAGCTGTTAGTTACTGCAATGATGTACGTTGGTTTCAAGGTGCTCTGGTGTAGCTGGTGTACGACAAATGTGAAAACTCAGGAAGGAAAGTCAGTTCATTCACCACACTGAGGCTTCACTCCCCACATGAGGAAAATGCAGCTTGACATTAACCCTCTCTTACACAGATCATTTTTATTTTTGAAACACATGCTCAATGTCCAAGCCTGCAGGATCAAGCATCAGGCAACAAAGATTAGAGAAGGAACATAACACTTAGGAGTGTAGCAATTGTGAAACAGTCTTCTATCCATAAGTTGTCATGAATAAACCAGTACCATGTCCACGTAACTTCCAACATCTAATCAATACACATACAGGACACATAATCACACTGAAAACTAGCCTCAAATGGTGTCATTTTAGATAAATATCTTGTGAAGAATTAAGATAAAATATCTTTATACGGTACTTTTTTCCTCAAATAATCAAAGAGGAAATAGTGTTGAAAGGCAGTGACAGTGCAATCAGGCAACAACTGTTTTCATTTCCCCTTGTGAGGGACTGCCACATCTCTGCCAGTTTATCAGGCTAAGAACAAAAGCAAAACCTTTTGAAATGCCCACTTATTTATCTCAAGTAATATCTACTGCAACATTACAATTGAAGCAATACATCACAGCACTGATAACTGTTACTCACAACAACCTGGGTTCATATGGCATGTTAAATAAAATTTTAAAATCCTAAGACACTTCAAAAGGTGTGTTTACCAAACAAAATTTTACATCGAGTCCTAAGAAATACAGAGACAAATGACCAAAAGCCTAGTTAACAGTTAGATATGAGGCAGTAAAAAGAATAACAGTGAGAAAGAGCAAATATGGAACAAATTCCAGAGCTTAGCTTAAAGACCCAAGCACCAAAGATTAAAATTGGAGATGCTGAGGGGACCAGAATTGGTGCAGCTTAGATATCTCAGGAGAGTTGTGGAACTGGGTATATTTGCAACAGTAGGAAGGCAAAACCATAAAGGAACATGAAACCAAAGACAAAGGCTGCATTGTGGCAATTATTCCAAACTTGATAGACATATATCCTTAAAATAGTTAAATGACATGTGATGTTCCAGTATAAAAGTACCCATCTTGCCTACAGTTTCTCTCTCTCCTTCTGCATTATGGAGTCAGTGTTGGAAGCGTACGTAACATACACTCAGCATATGCAGCACACAGACTGTATGTGTACGTCTATGATATTGCAGCCTTGCAAATAGTGTCCTAAATCATTGTCAAAATATCTAACTGAAAGACAACCCAATATCTGTGGTACATGTTGAGGACTAACATCTAGAAAATCACAAACTCAATCATATTTATACTCTGACCAATAAAGGAAAGCATACCTTCTTCACTATCCTATCTAACTGCGATTCCACTTTCAAGGAGCTACGAACCTGCACTCCAAGGTCTCTTTGTTCAGCAACACTCCCTAGGATCTTACCATTAAGTGTATAAGTCCTACTAAGATTTGCTTTCCCAAAATGTAGCACCTCGCATTTATCTGAATTAAACTCCATCTGCCACGTCTCAGCCGATTGCCCCATCTGGTCAAGATCTGTTGTAATTTGAGGTAACCCTCTTCGCTGTTCACTACACCTCCAATTTTGGTGACATCTGCAAACTTACTAACTGTACCTCTTATGCTCGCATCCAAATCATTGATGTAAATGACAAAACGTAGAGGGCCCAGCACCGATCCTTGTGGCACTCCACTGTTCACAGGCCTCCAGTCTGAAAAACAACCCTCCACCACTACCCTCTGTCTTCTACCTTTGAGCCAGTTCTGTATCCAAATAGCTAGTTCTCCCTGTATTCCATGAGATTTAACCTTGCTAATCAGTCTCCCAAGAAGAACCTTGTCGAACGCCTTACTGAAGTCCATACAAATCAATCTACTACTCTGCCCTCATCAATCTTCTTTGTTACTTTATCAAAAACCTCAATCAAGTTTGTGAGACATGATTTCTCACGCACAAAGCCATATTGACTATCCCGAATCAGTCCTTGCCTTTCCAAATACATGTACATCCTGTCCCTCAGAATTCCTTCCAACAACTTGCCCACCACAGAGGTCAGGCTCACTGGTCTATAGTTCCCTGGCTTGTCCATACCACCCTTCTTAAACAGTGGCACCACGTTTGCCAACCCCCAGGTCTTCCAGCACCTCACCTGTCACTATCGATGATACAAATGTCTCAGCAAGAGGCCCAACAATCACTTCTGTAGCTTCCCACAGAGTTCTTGGGTACACCTGATCAGGTTTTGGGGATTTGTCCACCTTTAACCATTTCAGGACATCCAGCACTTCCTCCTCTGTAATCTGGACATTTTGCAAGATGTCACCAGCTATTTCCCTACAGTCTATATCTTCCATATCCTTTCCCACAGTAAATACTGATGCGAAATATTCATTTAGTATCTCCCCCATTTTCTGTGGTTTCACACAAAGGCTGCCTTGCTGATCTTTGAGGGGCCCTATTCTCTCGCTAGTTACCCTTTTGTCCTTAATATATTTGTAAAACTCCTTTGGATTCTCCTTAATTCTATTTGCCAAAGCTATCTCATGTCCCCGTTTTGCCCTCCTGATTTCCCTCTTAAGTACATTCTTACTTCCTTTATACTCTTCTGAGTATTCACTCGATCTATCCTGTCTGTACCTGACATATGCTTCCTTCTTTTTCTTAACCAAACCCATTTCTCAGTTCCACCCAAATAACTTCCCTGGATGTATTTCTGGGAATATCTTCCCTCAGCACAGCTGTAATGCTATCCCTTATCAAAAATGCCATTCCACCTCCCCTTTTGACTCCCTTTCTATCCTTCCCGTAGGATTTGCTTCCTGGAACATTAAGCTGCCAGTCCTGCCCATCCCTGAGCCATGCTTCCATAATTGCTACGATATCCCAATCCCATGTTCCTAATGTTCATCTGCCTTCCCTGTCAGGTCCCTTGCATCGAAATAATTGCAGTTTAATTTATTAGTCCTACCTTGTCTCTGCCTCTGATTCACTTCTGTTCTCAGCTGTACCTGTCTTAGATCGATCTCTTTCCTCACTCTTTCCCTGGATCCCACCCTACCTACCTTTTATCTTAGCCTGCTGGACACACTTTCCTCATTCCTGATGAAGGGCTTTTGCCCGAAACGTTGAATTTCCTGTTCCTTGGATGCTGCCTGACCTGCTGCGCTTTAACCAGCAACACATTTTCAGCTCTGATCTCCAGCATCTGCAGACCTCACATTTTACTGGGTCCCACCCCCCAACCTTACTAGTCTAAATCCTCCCAAGCAGTTCTAGCAAATTTCCCTGCCAGTATATTAGTCCCCTTCCAATTTAGGTGCAATCTGTCCTTTTTGTACAGGTCACTTCTACCCCAAAAGAGATTCCAAGGATCCAAAAATGTGAATCCTTCTTCCATACACCAATTCCTCAGCCATGCATTCATCTGCTCTATCCTCCTATTCCTGCCCTCACTAGCTCGTAGTACTGGGAGTAATCCAGATATTACTACCCTTGAGGACCTCCTTTTTAAATCTATACCTAACTCTGTAATCTCCCTTCAGAGTCTCAAATCTTTTCTTTTTAATGTCGTTGGTTCCAATGTGGACAATGACCTCCTGCTGGCTCCTCTCCCCTGTGAGAACATTCTGCTCCCTCTGAGACATCCTTGATCTTGGCACCAGGGAAACAACACACCATTCTGCTTTTTCTCTGCAGTCCACAGAAACGTCTGTCTGTCTGTACCTCTGACTACAGAATCCCCTAACACAATTGATCTCTTGGAAGCCGACATACCCCTCGTTGCACTAGAGCCAGTCTCAATACCAGAAACTTGGCTGTTTGTGCTATGTTCCCCTGAGAATCCATCACCCCCTATATTTTCCAAAACAGCATACCTGTTTAAAATGAGTATGTTGAGTACAGGAGTTAGGAGGTCATGTTGCGGCTGTACAGGACATTGGTTAGGCCACTGTTTGAATATTGCGTGCAATTCTGGTCTCCTTCCTATTGGAAAGATGTTGTGAAACTTGAAAGGGTTCAGAAATGATTTACAAGGATGTGGCCAGGGTTGGAGGATTTGAGCTACAGGGAGAGGCTGAACAGGCTGGGGCTGTTTTTCCTCGAGCGTCGGAGGTGGAGAGGTGACCTTATAGAGGTTTACAAAATTATGAGGGGCATGGATAGGATAAAAAGATAAAGTCTTTTTCCTGGGGTCGGGGAGTCCAGAACTAGAGGGCATAGGTTTAGGGTGAGAGGGGAAAGATATAAAAGAGACCTAAGGGGCAATGTTTTCACGCAGAGGGTGGTACGTGTATGGAATGAGCTGCCAGAGGATGCTGTGGAGGCTGGTACAATTGCAACATTTAAGAGGCATTTGGATGGGTATATGAATTGGAAGGGTTTGGAGAGATATGGGCCGGGTGCTGGCAGGTGGGACTAGATTGGGTTGGGATATCTGGTTGGACCGAAGGGTTTGTTTCCATGCTGTACATCTCTGTGACTCTATATTGGTATTAAGTCATGGCAACTAGTTAGTGCCAACAGCTGGAAGCTGAAAGCTAAACAAAAAGAGTCATAACATTCTGGAAGTTGTGAAAAGTCTTATTCTCCTAACAGACATCCAATCTGTCCAAGTTCACAGCTGATAAATAAGACTAAAGACTACAAACCTATACTGAAGCACAGAGACAAGGGGAGCTCTTCAGCTCTCTCTCTCTAAGAATAAAAGCATAAGAGGCTACTGGTGATCCAATTTAAACAAAACAGTTATTAAAAGTGCCAAAAGGATCACCCTGGCCTATGTGAATCATTCATAGGAGAAAAAAAATTACATTAAAATGGCTTACCTGTGTCCAGATGGCGGTCAAGTGTATGATTTTCTTTTCTCAAAATGAGCACAAAAAAAACCTGCATCGCACTTTTTTTTGGCATAAATGCCATCTGTAGGCAAAATCGTGCTAATGCAAACCTGAAATTTGTAAAGGGGCAGCAGCATATATTTTAGAAAAGAGAAGAACAAACAAAAACTTAGAAAAGCACTGTACTACAACAGATTCTTACACTGGCATTTTAAAGAGCAAACAGATGGAAAGGAAGCACAAAAGCATTGTTGATGGAATGTCAATCACTCAGTTGTTTGAGTTATTTCAAGGAAACAAATTTGTAGATCAGTGTCAGCTGACAAAGAATGCCAGGCAGCTGAACTCCTTCTTACATTGGGCACTCTAGGGTTGAGGAGATTAAAATTCTCCATTACATCTGCTGATAACCACAAATATCACTGACACCACTCCTCAGAAGAACAGCTTACTGTTTGAGGCAATCAATTAATTCATAGGCAGATGTTGATGCAAAGGTGCAAAATGTGATTCTGCTGAAGCTAATTTAGCTGAAAGGCTGATGGAAGTAGTCATGCTTCAACACCCACCAAATCTTTTTGGAAGACATTTCTGCACAAACAGAAAGAAGAATCAATGCTGTGCTAAACAAGAGATGGAATATGGAAGAAAAGTTACTGACCAGTAGCTTCAGCAAGTGCTTAACTTTGGAACAACTACTGTAGCCATCAATGAGGGTAACAGTGTCACCCAAGTCAGTCTACAGTATCAAAGAACATAACTTGAATATGTTAAAGAGGCTAAAAATATAGAAGAAATCCAATCAATCAATCATTCACAGAAACTGAAGCTACAACACAATGCTCCACAGGACAGTGTGAAGAGGCGTCAAGCAAGGAACAAAGACAAAGAAGCTTCAAAGGTTCTATCCAGGGCACAACATTTCAACAAAGCTAAACTAGTAACTGCATCCTTACTCAGCCAGTACATGTGATCAATTGACATACTGTATAAATGTTATTAGAATAGTTGAAGCCTTTACCCTGATCTAAGTGATATACCCTGAAAGGAATGAACCACAAGGTTGTTATGCCAAGATCAAGGCTGACGCAATTGCAAATATCATCCCTTTATGCATCTTACAGATGTACACAGGATTGGCACTGCATGGCGAAGTCCATACAAAATAAGCTGCTTCCAGAGTTGGATATAATTGTGAGGCAGTGGCACTATCACTGGACAATGAATGAGGGATTCAAAGTACCAAAGTTTTGGAGACATGGGTTTGAAACAAACCATGCCAGATGGCAAAATTTAATTTCAATGAAAACCTGGAATTAAAAGTTAGCTGAAGGCAATGAAGTAATCATTGATCATTATAAAAACCCATCTGGTTTAATAATGTTTAGGGAAGGAAATCTGTTGTTCCTATCTGGCCTGGCCAATATATGACCTCAAATCCATGGTAATATTGTTGACTCTGGCTCGGAAATGGCCTAGCAAGCCATTCAGTTCCAAGGCTTGGAGATGGGCTATAAATGTTGGGCGAGCCAGCAAAGCCCACTTCCCACAAACAAATTAAAAAGAAATCCCATACATAACCGTTATTTGTCATAACTGCTAGATTCTTGAAACAGATGTGAAACAAATTTGTATAATAGAAACAGATTAATCTTATACATTCTAGCAGCACGAATCTATTTATTATTTCAATCCATCAGTTAGCAAACACACCAGGTCACAAGAGAGTCTATCCATCACCTGACTAATGTTAATCCTGATCAGTTTGAATACAACTTTAATGAAAAATGCAGTTTATATCTGAAAAATGATGACCATCTCAGCACTGACTCTCCTTTTAAAATGCAACATTCACATTCAAAAAATGGTCAAAATGAAATTGTATTCCATGATCCAAAGCAGCAGCACCCAGGAAGTCAAGCGTCATTTCAATTGGTGCTGCTTCATTATTGTTTTGAAGAATAACAGCACTATACATGAATGCTTAGATCCAAGGTGATTGAAGACAGCACGAAAAAAAATTCCTATACTGGACAAACTTTATCCCACGATCAAGGTGACAAGTACTTTCCCATGCATACTGCGAAGAATGGATATTGGTCTGTGCACCTTTCCTGAAATTATAGGATTGACTACTTTTTGATAGATACAGTTTCCTCAGATTACTGTGTGGATTATCCATCAGCTAGGACATATTCCAACAAGATATTGACTGTATCAGTGAGAATCTAATAGGTTGTTTTGGTTTCACTGATGGCATCACAGTTCTTAGAAGATTAAAACATTAACATGACATAAAGCACCATCAGTTCATGGCATCAGCAAGCAAACATGGCTTCTTTTCAATGATATAGCAGTGTCAAATCGATATGAATCAAATCGATTTCTTTCAATCTACTATTAAAAAGATTTTATCTTATCAAAATAGAATACTTATAGGAGGTACAGTTGTACTACAAAACAAAAGGTGGCTAACAAAGTTGTCTCTATATGTTCTCAATCCTCTCTGCAAAAACACACACTATGTAAGGCAGAAAGATCACCAGCACATTTTTAAATCTCTCATCACATGCCCCACCACGCAGTAAATGGGTACTTCAATATTGTTAATCTTCCCAATTCATTACATTCAAAAAGATGCATTCCAGAAAGGCTTCAGAGCATGTCTACTAAACAATCACAAGCCTATTGTCCTTCGGACAGTTCAGGCTCATTATACAAACATATAAAGAGAAACTCTTGTTCTACATTTCAGAATACAACAGTTTCATACGCCCACATTCAGCAAGCATTTCATCATTGAGACCACAAGCTATTCGAAATTATCTGAAAACTTCTTACTAGTGCACCTCCATGACCACCACACCTATTTGTGAAAATCCAAGGGTACTATTTAGAAGAACAATACAAGCAACGTTCCTAAATGACCATCTCTGATCCTCTTAGCTGACTTACAAACCCCACTAAGAAAAAAATAAATTCCATTAAATCTATTGAATCTGAACTGGAGGGTAATTTTAACAGTTGAGGCCAAACAAAATAGATTCAGAAGGTGACGACCAGCCACAGCAACTCAAGTAAATTATCAGCAACAGCTGACTTGAATGCATCTAACAGATTGTAGACGATAAGAACATAAGAACTAGGAGCTAGAGTAGGCAATTCTAGGAGCCTGGATTAGTGGTGCTGGAAGAGCACAGCAGTTCAGGCAGCATCCAAAGTGCAGCGAAATCGACATTTCGGGCAAAAGCCCATCATCAGGAATAAAGGCAGTGAGCCTGAAGCATGGAGAGATAAACTAGAGGAGGGTGGGGTGGGGAGAGAGTAGCATAGAGTACAATGGGTGAGTGGGAGAGGGGATGAAGGTGATAGGTCAGGGAGGAGAGGGTGGAGTGGATAGGTGGAAAAGGAGATAGGTAGGTCGGACAACCAGCCTAGCTCCTTTTCCACCTATCCACTACACCCTCCCTCCGCCCCAGACCTATCACCTTCATCCCCTTCCCCACTCACACATTGTACTCTATGCTACTTTCTCCCCACCCCCATCCTCCCCTAGCTTATCTCTCCACGCTTCAGGCTCACTGCCTTTATTCCTAATGAAGGGCTTTTGCCCGAAATGTCGATTTCGCTACATTTCAGATGCTGCCTGAACTGCTATGCTCTTCTAGCACCACTAATCCAGAATCTGGTTTCCAGCATCTGCAGTCATTGTTTTTACCTAATTCTAGGAGCCTGTTCTGCCATTTGATACGGTCGTGGTTGATCTCATCTCGGTCTCATATCCACTTTCCTGCCAGCTCTCCATAATCCTTCAACCCATTACTAATTAAAAATCTGTCTATATCCTCTTTAAATTTACACGATGTCCCAGCATCCACCACACTCTGTGGTTATGACTTCATGATCCATTGAGAGAAGTAGCTTCTCCTCATTTGTTTTACACCTGGTACTCCTTTTTCTAAAAACACAACTGCTCATTGTAGCTTGCCCCATATGAAGCAACATCCTCTGTCTACTTTGTCAATCATCTTTCACATTTTATACATCTCAATTAGATCTCCTTTCACTCAAACTCTACAGAGTACATTCACTCTGGTCATTCTGAGACAAACAAGGACTTTCCCAGAATGTCATCTTCATCTGTAAACAAGTCATAATTCGGCAACCTTACAACATAATTATACCATATACACATATGTTACATAGGTGCAGAATCCACATATTGGACTGGAATAAATAAGGACATGGATCAACTAATCAAACTGCGTGAAGCATGTCAATTCCATCAACCTCCACAATCAAGATAAACTTTTCATCCACATGACACTCATTCTGAGACATAGTACAAGATTGAAACTAATTGTTTCCATCACTAGGGTGTAACATACACTAACATGAGTAAGCACAAAACCCAAACTTCATCTTAAGTCAGAGGTTTGGGAGCTGTGTAAATCATTAGTTTGTCTTGAAACTTCTTTACAAAACTGAGTCAGAAGAACCCGATTAACTGTGGTACGGCTTACACAGTCTGACAAATACAAAACCACACATTAACAAGAATTTTTCAAGAGAGGTATTGCCTGATAAGGAGTAAATGCAGGTCACCAAGCACGAGGATAATGAAGTGATCAGGATTTGGACAGACTAATAGCAAGTTAGCCTAGCTTAGAGTTTCGAATGAGCGTGTTCAGAGATGGAAATCTGACAGACTCACCAGGAAGCACTGGAATAGCTGTGTTCAGAGATGACAAAGGCATAGATGAAGATTTGAAAAATAGATGGGCTGAGGCAAGAGCAGAGACAAGCTATGTTATCAGAATGAAATTTAGACAGTGACACTGGGTATTTTTAGTGTACAAGTTACTCTTTAATCTAAATGACATTCAAGTCATAGAGGCATAGAGATGTACAGCATGGAAACAGACCCTTCAGTCCAACCCGTCCATGCCGACCAGATATCCCATCCCAATCTAGTCCCACCTTCCAGTACCCGGCCCATATCTCTCCAAACCCTTCCTATTCATATATCCATCCAAACTCCTCTTAAATGTTTCAACTGTACCAGTCTCCACCATGCTGGCAGCTCATCCCATACACGTACCACCCTCTGCGTGAAAATGTTGCCCCTTAGGTCTCTTTTATATCCTTCCTCTTTCACCCTAAACCTATGTCCTCTAGTTCTGGACTCCCCGACCTCAGGGAAAAGACTTTGCCTATTTATCCTATCCATGCCCCTCAATTTTGTAAACTTCTACAAGGTCACCCCTCAGCCTCCGACGCTCCAGGCAAAACAGCCCCAGCCTGTTCATCCTCTCCCTGTAGCTCAGATCCTCCAACCCTAGCAACATCCTTGTAAATCTTTTCTGAACTCTTTCAAGTTTCATAATAGGTCTTCAAACATAGCAGGCTGTGCCTCATTTTCTTGCAGCTCCAAAAAATGTATCAACATCCCCCATTCTTTCACCATGATTCCCTGACTGTGTTGACTGATTCTGGTAGAAATGTGGTTTAAATACCAATTGTGCAGCAGTGTAATACTTTAACTTAAGAATGGCAGTATAACCCAGTCAGATGATTATGTCACACCTCCATTTCTATGCATTGGAAGAAATTCAACTCCCCTATAAAAATCAGGTTTAATAGTGTTGATAGGGTTTGTCACATGCCATGGGTAGTACAAATGGTCAAGAAAAAGAAGGAAGCATATGTCAAGTATAAACAGCAGGGATTGAGTGATATCCAAAGAGTATAAAGGCAGTAAGAGTATACTTAAGAGGGAAGTCAAGATGGCAAACCATGAGATAGCTTTGTCAAATATAGTTAAGGAGAATCCAAAACAGATTTTGCAAATACATTAAGGACAAAAGAGTAACAAGGAAGAGAACAGGGCCCCTTAAAGAGCAGCAAGGCAGCTTATGAGTGGAACCGCAGGAGATGGGGAGGGGAGAAGATATTTGATAAGTATTTTGTCTCAGTGTTTACTGTACAGAAGGTTATGGAAGATGGAGAACATGCGAAAATAAATAGCAACATCTTGAAAAAATGTCCATGTTACAGAGGTGGTGGTGCTGGATGTCTTAAAATGCATAAAAAGGAGATAAATTCAAACTTTATAAAGGAATAAAGGACCTGATCAAGTGTAATGTAGTGAAGGGAATGCTGGGCCCCCAGCTGAGGTATTTCTATCATCAATAGACACAGGTAAGGTGCTAGAAGTCTGAAGATTGGCTAATCTGGTGCCACTATTTAAGAAAGGTGGTAAGGAAAAGCCAGGGAACTATAGACTGATGAGCCAGATGTCAGTGGTGGGCCAGCTGTTGGAGGGAATCCTGAGGAACTGGATTTACATGTATTTGGAAAGGTAAGGATAAATTAGGGATAGTCAACATGGCTTAGTGTGTTGGAAATTGTGTCTCACTAACTTTATTGCATTTTTTGAAGTAGTAATAGAGAGGATTGATGAGGGCAGAGCAGTGGACGTGATCATGTGGATTTCAGTAAGGCGTTCAACAAGGGAGAGTGGTTAGCAAGGTTAGATCCATGGAATACAGGGAGAACTAACCAGTTGGATACAAAACTGCATCGAAGGTAGAAGCCAGAGGGTGGTAGTGGAGAGTTGCCTTTCAGATTGGAAGTCCATGACTTGTGGCGTGCCACAAGGATTGGTGCTGGGTCCACTGCTTTTCGTCATTTACGTAAGTGATTTGGATGTGAAAATAGGAGGTATGGCTGGTAAGTTCACAGATGACATGAAAATTGGAGGTGAAGTGGACAGTGAAGAAGGTTATCTCAAGAGTACACTAGGACCTTGATCAGATGGGCCAATGGGCTAAGGAATGGCAGATGGAGTTTAATTTAGATAACTGTGAGGTGCTGCATTTGGAAAGGCAAATCAGGGCAGGACTTATACACTTAAAGTCCTGGTCAGTGTTGCTGAACAAACAGACTTTGGAGTGCAGGTGCATTGTTCCTAGAAAGCGGAGTCGCCGGTAGATAGGATAGTGAAGACGACATTTGACATGCTTTCCTTTATTGGTCAGTGCATTGATTTTAGGAGTTGGAAGGTCATGTTGTGGCTATACAGGACATTGAATAGACCACTTTTGGAATATTGTGTTCAATTCTGATCTCCCTCATTTAGAAAGGATGCCGTGAAATTTGAAAAGGATTAGGAAAGATTTACAAGGATGTTGCCAGGGTTGACGCATTAAGGAGAGGCTCAGGAGGCTGTGGCTATTTCCCTGGAGGATCGGGGGCTGAGGTTTATAAAATCCGAGGGGCATGGATAGGGTAAATAGACAAGGTCTTTTCTCCAGGATTGAGAGAGTCCAAAACTAGAGGGCATAGGTTTAAGGTGAGAGGGCAAAGATTTAAAAGAGACCTAAGGGTCACCTTTTTCACACAAACGGTGAGACGCGTATGGAATGAACTGCCTGGGGAAATGGTGGAAGCTGGTATAATTACAACATGTAAAAGACGTCTGGATGGCTATATGAATAGCAAGGTTTTAAGAGGGATATGGGCCAAATGCTCAAATGGCACTAGATCAATTAGGATATTTAGTTGGCATGGACGAGTTGGACCCATGGGTCTGTTTCCACGCTGTACATCGCTGTGATTCTAAAGGCTGTCATTGTTGTACATCATAGCAGCAGGTTGGCTGATTAAAACCAATTGTGATAAGTTGGTGTAAAGTGCACATATAAGTACCTCTTAAATGTTATGAGGGTTTCTGGCTTTGTGATTCTTATTGGCAGAGTTCCAAGTCCCCACCTCCTCGAGTCAAAATTCTTTCTTCAAATCTTCTCTAAACTTCTGCCCTTACCTTAAAAAGATATGTTCCTGGTCATTGGTCCCTTCACCAAAGGTAAAAGTTCCCATCGGGCCACGCCCATCAATTTTATATATCTCAATCATACCCCAAGAAAAACAAATCCAGTCCCAATCTCCCTTCATAACTAAAACTCCTGAGCCTAGACAATATCTGGTAAATTATATAACAAAATTTTACAGAAACAAAGAAAGAGATATTGCTCCAAATGATCAAATGTTTCAAACAGGCAGGTTTTCAGGAATGCCTTCAGGAAGACAGACCAGTAGGAGGTGGGCACCTTTACAAAGGGAATTCCAAAGATAAGGACATCAACAGCTGGAGGATGGACCACAAATAGTAAAGTGATTCAAATCAGAGATACATAAACAGAATCAAAGGCATGAAGATACCTAGGTGAGATTTGGCAGTGCTTAACTGGGAAACAATGTGGATTAGAAAGCACAGGAACGAGAACGTAAGAAATAGAAGCAGGACCAGGCCATCTGGTCTATCAAGCCATATAGTCATGGCTGATCTTTTCATAAACTCAGCTGCATTTACGCGTCAGCTCACCATAATCCTTAATTGCTTTACTGTTCAAAAATCTATCTTTGCCTCAACTGCTGCACTGGGCCAGGAATTCCACAGATGCACACATCTTTGGGTGAAGAAGTTCCTTCTCAATACGGTCTGAAATCTGCTCCCCTTTATTTTGAGGCTATGCCCTTAATTCTAGTTTCTCCCACCAGTGGAAACAACCTCCCTGCTCCTATCTTATCTGCACCCTTCAATTTTTGTTGATGATGGGTAAATGGATCTTGGTATAAATTCAGTTGAAGTTTTTGATGAACATGTTTACAAAGCATCGAAGCCTGTTTGGATGAGGACTTCTACAGAAGGTAAGCTAAATAGTCTGATGACATTGTGGAAATGGGTTTGGTTGGTTTTAGAGATGATATAGATGAATGGCTGGAAGCTCAAGGTTAAACAAGGCATCCAGGTTATGATAGTCTGATTCTGTCTCAAACAGTTCCCAGAGAGTGACGCAGTCAGTAACTAAGGAGTGAAGTCCTCATCCATTCCCAATGCCTCCCTACACCTTTAAAGCACCTCCCATGAAATCACAGAAGGTGTAACAACTTCCTGCTTACTTTCTCCCTCACTGTCCAAGGTTCCAGACACACCTTCCAGGTGAAGCAGCTATTTAAGCAGCTTTACTCAATCTAGTCTACTGTATTCACTGATCACAATGTCTACATTGGGAAGATAAAACACATACTGGGCAACTACTTTGCAGAACACCTATATTCTGTCTGTAAAACTTAGATTAGATTCGCTGCAGTGCAGAAACAAGCCATTCAGCCTGACAAGACGACACCGACCCTCCGAACAGCAACCCATCCAGATACACCTCCCTCTAACTAATGCACCTAACACTATGGGCAATTTAACATTACTCATTTACCTGGCCTGCACATCTTTGTGACTGTGGGAGGAAACCAGAGCACCTGGAGGAAACCCACACTGACACAGGGAGAATGTGCAAACTGGAATCAAACCTGGGACCCTATTACTGTGAGGCAGCAGTGCTAACCACTGTGCCAGAGTGCCAACCATTATGGCTAATAAAAATGACCTTGAGTTTCCAGTGCCCTACCACTTCAACACACAATCATGATTCCTGGCCAATAGGCTTACTGCAGTGCTCCAGTGAGACTCAGGGCAGGCTGGAAGAATAGCTTCTTATTTTCTCCTTGGAAACACCGCAGACCTTCAGGACTCAATACGGAGTTCAATATTCTTAGGGCCTGAACACCTCTAACCACATCCTTTACTCAGCCCCAGACCTTGTCGTGATATGGGCTATTTTCATCACATTTTCACCCATTAACTGTCCACATTAGAATCTTTATTTTCCCTCTACCACACCATTATGCACTCCTTTATCTGCTCAATCGCTGTTCATTCTGCCAGAGCTTCATCTCCACCCATCATTTACTCCTTCCCCTCTCCCTCCTTCCATACCACTCACTAACCTTCAGCCTATAAACCACCTTTCCCTAGCTACAATCTCTAGCTAGATGAAGGGTTACTGGACTTAAAACATTGACTCTGCTTTCTCTCCACAGACGCTGCCAGACCTGCTGAAGAGTAGTTTATCTTTGGCACAGTTACATATGATGATATTTGTGACTTGGATATGAACCTTTTCAGTACTGAGCAGGGGATGGACATCTATTTAGAGGGATTCAAACTCAGAGCTTTAGGAAAAAGATTAGCTGAGATATAAGAGGCAGCAACATATTCAAGGATTTTGAAGAGGAAACAGAGCTTTAGACAGAACAGGAATTTGCGAAGACAGAGGAATCTAGTGTTTGTCTGTAGAAAGCAGTGACAGTTACTGACTTAAAAGGACTGAAGGAGAGAGGACGATGAAAATATCAGCTAAGAAAGGAAGGTTGGGTGGTCAGTTGTTTAGTGAGAATAGCCAAGTTTTCCTTCCTCATACACCTTTACGAAGAGAGAAACAAAAGGAAGAGGTAAGTTCAGAGTTAGTGTAGAAGAGAGCCTTAGAGGAAGTTTAAGCCTGTGGATTTGAGGAAGTGAGCAGAGGAAGTCAGGGGTATCCATCAGCACAATGTACCGCACAGTTATTTCTGCCCAAAGTTGAAATGTTCTCAAAACATTAACTTTCATAGTAACTGACAAACTACAAATTATAACAAAACCTCCATCAACTGCAGTTGTACCTATTATCACCTCGAGAAAAACTTAGTCAAATTAAACACATTGTTATCTGAAAGTAGGGTTTAGTCCATACAATCATCTTGCGTAGAATGTTTATCAGAAATTGGCTAAGTGCTAATGCTGGCAAGTTTCATGAGGGCTTGTCTTTCTGAACTCTAATGAGATTTCTCATACGTTCTCTAAAACCTGTTTATTAGTCATTCACTATGCATCTACAGTACTCTGCTTGTCCCATCTTCCCTTTAGCCAAAGCCAGACGTAGACACCATTACCAGCACTTCCCAGGATTCCTAGCACCAATATCAATCGTAGCCATGTACCAAGTCAGGCTCTGCCAGCCCTCAATCACCCTTCATTTTGCATATACTAGGAGAGAAATCCCAATTAAATGCTTCTCAGGGCACAATGACATTTCATTGCATGTAAAGTGCACATTCATAAATGCCCCACAGGTGTATAGCAACCAAGCTACATAGGTTGCCTATCCTTAGCCTCAAACTATGTTAGAAGTCTGTCTAAGGAAGTTCTACTTTTCCTCACAATGTCCAATGTTCAGCTTAATTATGCCAACCATGGTGGACCCCCGATTCCCACTGAAGTCAGGGTGATTATGATGGTCAAAAACACCACAGCCCCCACTTTCTACAGTGGCCCATTTCTTCCAATGCACTATTATTGCCTCCCATCCTGATTTGCTCTGTTTCCCCTTCATAACTGATGTCTCCTCGGCATCCCAGCATGATGCCTCCAATTTCCACATCTTACCTTGCCACCTTCCTTACCACAATAGTGGCCCCTGATGGCTTCCCTTGACATTAATTGAGCTAACTCCAGGACTGAGGACTGACCATGGCCCTCCCCTGAGTAACATGAATGGACACTCCTGGCTGGTACTGGTATGTAGATCCCTGGCTGAATCACTGGGAATCCATGACTGGTTACACTGGATATGTAGGACTTACTGTAGCCCACTCTGCATACTGAAGGTACAGAAGAAAGGCTGAAGGGCTCTGACCACCCCAAGCAGCCGACTGATAGTGTCCAAGCCTCTGGACTGACATTGGATAATGAATTACTGTACCAAGGGCCTCTGACCGAAGGCCTCACCTTGATTTGATGGAAGACTACTCCCCAGAGACTTTGAGACATGGTAATTTGGTTCAAGCATATGCTGTGTAAACTGCTGGAAAATGCTGGAGGTGTGAGACTGACGTAGCGCAGTCCTGTACAGCAACATGTGCACCCCCTTGACTGATCACTGCTGACAACCATGACAAGCTGCCTGGCCTTGTGTCTTTGTTAAACAACAAGGTAAGGCAGAAGTACTGGGAGCTTTTAATCTCTGGCACAAAAAGCAAGACACGGAAAGCAAAGATGCTGTGAACATCCAAGCAGACTCAAAGTGATTATGTACTAAGACAGCAAGTGAGAAATCCTGAAATGCGACCTGATCCAAATAAGAGGTAGGTGCTTGTTGCAGTTTAAAGTGGCTCGGAAGGACCACGGTAATGATAGGTGCTTGTGGGCTTGAACTACAGCATTGAGTTGCATGATTCTACTGTAAGTGGGTTGGAGATGTACCATGGTGCGACGAGGCTGACGTATGTTCAGTGTTAATGTCCGTGGTTAGGGATTGAGAGAGGTTACTGCCAAAAAAGGCACCCTGTGATGGCTGTGACTACTATCTAAAAGGTGGAGGCCTGGTGGAGAAAGTAGGCAATTGGACTCGTCAGCTAACCACACTGAATTGTCATGTTTAGTTTCTATCCAGCAGGTGCGAAAATAGGAAATTATAATTAATGAAGCGATATTAGGTAATAATGACATGCTAATACATGCAAATGGCACCAAATAGGCCTCTTACCACTCATTCTTATCTAGCCATTTTATCTGGTAGGATGACATTTATACTTACTGCCACAATATAAACTGGACAAGGGACAGTTATTACAACTAACTATTATGTACAAATATTACATTTTTCAGTTACACAGTGTTTGAGGTAATATTGTAGCATTATATTACAACATAGGAGCATATTTCCAACAAATGCTTCAAGTGATCTGGGGTAAGATGAGGTTTGAAACCTTTGTTTAAAAACAAATAATTTCTAATCAACCTGTTTGAAGATGTTATGACCCAACTCTGGAACGGGTGGGATTTGAACCTGGGCCTCCTGGGCTGGGTATACTACCACTACATCACAACAGCCTTTGTATTCTCAAGTCTCATGCTATCATGCAATGATGATATCATGAGCAGGCCTCTTAAAGGTATACTGACATACTGACCATGAGACATTACACAAAGTGCATCAAAAAGGTTTAGTTGGATGTCAAGCTTAAATGAGAGGCACAACATACTACACAGAATACCCAATCAAAAGAAGTGTAAACTCGTCAACATCTTTGCTTTAACTAATAGTTGCTGCAATAAAAATAATGACTAACAGTTCTATCGTTTTTCCCTGAGCATTCTACAATAAAATAACAATTGCAAGTCAATCATTTCCACAACTGGAATGACTGCCCCATTGACTGAATTAATCATTTTCCTAAATCTCTTAAATGTATGCAGCAAATTCAAGTTCCAGTTTCCAGTGCAGACTTGTACCTGAATTTCCAATCACAGCAAGATCAAATACCTACATATGGAAAAAGAAAAATCAATTGCTACATTTATTTGATCAAAGAGAAGATATGGAGCATAATTTTGTTGCAGAAACCTTCACATTGTATTTCTTACCTGCCCCTTCACTTTTCCCATCATCTCCTATCAGAGGAACAGTGATTGATGACGTGACACCATCTGGCTGCACAGTTGTGTAGACCACAGGCAATGACTGGACAACCACAGGTATGTGCTGAAGGTTTCCCATTTTGCTGGGTAAATTGATTGATGGCACAGTGTGTATAACATGCAGAATCTGTTGTCCTCCAACCCCCTGAGACGAGGCCAAGATAGAGCCTGGTGATAATACTGCTGGGATGGCTGAAGTAACATTGACTGGTCCACCAGATGAAAAGTCCGAAGAAGAGCATGAAGAGATTTTTGTTATGGTTGGAAGTGAAGATGAAACCAATGGTGCTACAGGTGAGGTCCTAGATTTGTTTAAGGACAAATCAACAGGTTCCGTCTGTGGCTGGTTATCATCATTTGAAAGTAATTCCTCTGGTGGTTCCATTTTAATGTTGCTTAGTAACACTGGTGCATCTGTTTTTAGATCACTAAGCAACGTAGACGATTCCATTTTCACATTATTTATCAACATGGGGACTGCTTCCATTCGCACGTATTCGGATGCTTGAAATGACTGTTAAAGAGAAGAAATTTCATTTAAAAAATTTAAAATGTGAAACTCTCCTATTACAATATAAATCAGATACATTAAATGTGCACAAATGATTGATCTGTAATATTATGTTCAAACATAGAAGGGACTCTAAAATTGGGCCAAACATGTTAATAGTCTGGCACCATATCTACAAGGAACAGAAAGGAAATGATTGAAATGCTCAAATTACTGTATTGCTGAGTAGACAAGAATATCTTTGCCTTGAAACAATTTATTCTTAGATATAAATCTTGTAATTAAGTTGGTATCATTTATTTCTAGCCAACTCCAAAATAGTTGCCTGATTTCAGACCTAGGGCTTCCCAAACCTGCCTTGATATATGAGGGAAGTTTATTCAGTTCTCAACTAGGCCAGTGCTGTAAATAATGTGTTACATGTAAACTCTCAGCTATAAGCATCCCACAATGGAAGTGAGGCAATCTCTGAACATTGCAGATCCACAAGTTATTTTAGCAATGTAAATATGGCCACCAGTTCAATGGAAGTCCCTACATTACAACAGTAATGTCACTTGCACAGTATTTCATTGGCTGCAAGGTGTTTTATGATGATCAGAATTTGTGAAATGTGATATGGAAATACAAGTCTATCTTTTTTCTGTACGAAAGGCAATTCCTCATTCCAAGCACAAGAGCCACAGAATGGTGGGTGAGTCGTTGCTCAACTGGATTAAAATTCTATTTAAGTTACTGTAGATGCTCAGACTAACCACTTAGAGCACCTTGTAGACTATCTGGTATTCACAGAAAGATATATGGCCAACATCAGTTCTTTAAAAAAATATTTTGGAAATAAGTAACACTGCAAGACAAAAACAACTTGCACCATAGGGATCAGTTAACTAGAATAACGAGAGCCACATACAACATCAGTCATTGCACATTAATAACTGAAATCCACTAAAAAGGGGTATTGTGACTCCAAGTTTTTTCCCCAGAGAGGATGAATAACAGGTAAAACTCATTCAATCATATTTGGGAGCAAAGAAGGAGCAGACCATTCAGCCCTTTGAGCCTGCTTTGCTTTTATAGAACATGGCTGATCATCTATCTTAATGTCATTTTTTGCCACACATCCTTCATTTCTTGATCTTGTTTATACAAAGCAATCTTTTAAACTCGGTTTTAAAACTATTCAATGAGTGAATTTGCGCAGCCCTTGGGTTAAGGCTTCCAAAGACTTTACATTCTGATTGAAGAAAATCCTCCTGATCTCAGTGATAAATGGCTTGCACTTTTAGATTAGATTAGATTACTTACAGTGTGGAAACAGGCCCTTCAGCCCAACAAGTCCACACCGACCCGCCGAAGCGCACCCACCCAGACCCATTCCCCTACACCTAACACTACGGGCAATTTAGCGTGGCCAATTCACCTAACCTGCAGTTTTTTTTGGACTGTGGGAGGAAACCGGAGCATCTGGAGGAAACCCACGCAGACACGGGGAGAATGAGGCGGGAATTGAACACAGGTCTCTGGCGCTGTGAGGCAGCAGTGCTAACCACTGTGCCACCCGCATGGGACTGCAACCCTGATTCTAAACACTGAGCCAGAGATATATCCTTTTGACATCCACCGTACCTAGTACTCTAAAAATGATATTTCAATGAGATCAGTTTACATTCTTCTAAATTCCAGAATTTTGATCCATTATCCTCAATTTCTCCTCATAGATTAGTCCCACCATTCTGGGAATTAGCCTGGTGAACTTTGCTGCACTCCCTCTGTGCGAAGCATATCCTTAGGTAAAAGGTCTAAATGTATACACAATATTTCAGGTGCAATCTGAAAGTTTTAGACTTCGAAGCAAGACATTCTTTACCTTAAATCCTCTTTTAATTATGGTTAACATACTGTTTGCCTTGCTAATCTTGTTGTTGCATCTACAGTACATGCCAGCTTTCATTGACATATGAAGAAGGATATGCATGTCCCTTTGAAAGTCAACTGTTTCCAATCTCTCATTTTACAAAATAGTCTGCACTTCAGTTCCTCCTACCAAAACAATTCACCTCACACTTACCCATTTATATTCTATATTCTTTCCACTCACCCAGCTTGTTACAAATCCCCTCAAAGCTTCTTGCACCCTTACAAATTACATTCCCACCTGGCTTTCTGTAAGTTGGGCCCCAAGTGATTCCCCCATTGGTCACAGCCTGCTAACCTGTAACATTGATGAAAAATACAACAACCCATTTATTCCCATTCATTTTTTTCTTTCTATGAGCTAAATCTCAGAATATACATATATATTTTCCTGCATCTGATATGCTCGAATTATATTTACCAACCTTCTGTGTGGAATCTTATAAAAAACTGAGATTCCAAATGCACCATATTCACAGGGTCCTTTTATTTATTATGCCAGTAACATCCTCTCAAAACTTTTAACAGGCTGACAAACATGATTTCATTTTCATTAATCCATGTTGACCCTTTTAGTGTTCAATTATCCAATTCTTCATAATAGATCTCATTTTCTCTATGAGATGTCAAGACAACAGGGCTGTATTTCTCAATTTTCTCTCATTCTACTTTCTAAAATAGTGGAGTTATGTTTTCAACTTTTCAGTCTGCAGCCACCATTCTAGAATCTATAAAATACTGAAGCATGATCGTTAATGTACCTGCTATCTTTACAGCCACACCTTAAATACTCTGAATGTAGATCGAGTCCTGGGGAACTTCCAGTCTCATTCAATCATTCAATACTACTTTCCTTCCCAATATTAATTGCTGATAATTCCTGACTCTCGCAATAATGCACCCAGAGTGTGCATCCAAATGGGGTTATCCATCGACTCGAAACGTAAATGGTTTCTCTTTACAGGCGCTGTTTGATTTGCTGAGTTTTCCAGCATTTTTTAACTTCAGATTTCCAGCATCTGCAGTATTTTATTCCTACGTCGAAGAAGTGGTTCATTGGAGGTACAGGTAACTGTGGAACTATGGATTAAGAGCTGGCCTCTAATTAGAAACCCTGAAGTAATGGGCACCATCAATTCATCTTAGTGTTAAAATCATTTTCAATCAAGCATCAGACTGTATGAAAGAGTTTGCAGTTTGGCTGTAAGAATATATGCACAGCACAAAGTTGAATACTTTGCAAGTGTTTAATTCATGGATTCATGAATATCCTCCTTCTCATAGAATCCTACAGCAGAGAGACAGGCCTTTTGGCGCAAACTGGTCCATGCTGACCAAAATGTCCATCCACGCTAACCTCATTTCCCTGCATTTGGCCTATATCCTTCTAATCCTTTCCTTTCCATGTGTTTGTCTAAATGGCTTTTGAATGTGTTAATGTACCCGCTGGCAGCTCATTCCATATGCCTACCACCCTGTGTAAAAATATTGCCTCTCAGGTTCCCTTTTATTCTTTCCCCTCTAACCTTAAACTGATGCTCTCTAGTTCTCAATTCTCCAACTCTGGGGAAAAGACTTAGTGCATTCACCCTAACTACACCTCTCATGATCTTATATATCTCTATAAGGTCCCCCCTCAGTCTCCTATGCTCTGAAGAAAAAAAGTCCTAGCTTGTCCAACCTCTCCCTATAATCCAGACCATTGAGTCCTGGCAACATCCTTGTAAATTTCCTCTGCACTCTTTCCAGTTTAATAACATCCTTCTTATAATAAGGTGACCAAAACTGAATACAATACTCGAAGTGCAGCCTCACCAATGTCTGTATAACTGCAACATAACTTCCTAACTTGTATCCTCAATCTTCTGCTGTTTCTTTCTTCAACGAAGGTGGGGGTAGGGTACTGATGTACTCAGACTTCCCCAGGTCACTGTGTGCACTCCAACAGCTTTGTTTCAAGTCTAGGTGGTACTGAGGATATTTTCTTGGACAGTTCTGCACTCCTGTGCAGTGACTGCTTACCGACTGGATTCTATTGGACCATCTCTATAACATCTCCCTTTTGCCAAAATTGGGAGATACTTTTTGTTTAGTAAAAATAGCGCAACTTAAAACAAGAAAGAACTATGAATGCTGGAAATCCAAAACTAAAGCAAAAACAGTTTTGAAGAAAGGTCACTAAACTTGAAACATTAACTTTGCTTTTTCTCCACAGATGCTGCCAAACTTGCTGAGTTTCTCCAGCTCTTCACATTTTTATCACTTAAAACAATCTCTCTCCAATATTTAAAGAAGAACATTTGCACTCCTCCTCTCCTGGTGAAATTAAGTCAACGGTGTAGGTGTACAACAGATATCTTACATTATCTTATGCCTCAAATGAGTGGCCATTATTCAATAGCTTTTGACAGTGAATGGTGGGAGGATGATGGCAGAGGTCTAAAAGCCAAGCTCAACCTTGTCCTCATCAATCAAGGCACACATATCACTGGACAGTAAATGAAGGTAGGAATGTTGTTTGGTTTTTAAAACATCAAACAATAATCCATCAAATTAGTTTGCTGGATTTTTTAATTTTTCAAGCTAAATATAGAGCATGGTGTCTTTAAGGCTAAGTCCATTGCATCAAGTGCCAACCAGGTATTTAAATGTTGACCAGGGACTACTCAACCAATCCAGTCCCACATGAAGCTGCCAGGTAATTAGAGGCCAGCATCCACTATTGCATCAGCGGTGTGGAGATGGTTGAACAGAAGGGAACTGATTTTTGGTGGGGGTGGGTTGGGTATTGTACAGTGGGGTTTGCAGGGAGAGGATACCAGACCCAGAGAAGTCAGAGGCAAAGAAAGGCACGTGTCCCTAATTTCCTCAAATTAGGGCACAAGGAGGCTTCCAGCCCCAAACTCCAGCAGGCAGGCTGTTTTCCCAGTTGGAAAGGCAGCTAGTTTTCTCGCCTACAAGGAGGGCAGTTAATTAGACTGGTGCTGTGATAAGGCCTTGATTATAGTCATTAATTGTACACTTAAGGAGTTGTAATTGGTGGGTGACTGGGAAGGTCAAACAAGGACACTCCCTTCCTGAACTTAAATGGGGAGGTGGTGAAGGCAGTCAATATACCTGGAGTGCCAACCTACCTGATTACTTGCCCTTCCTGCCACCTTCCCACACTTCTAGAGGGGGGAGAATTTCACTGATTATTGTAGGCCATGTTAGTTATAGACCACTTATTTTAGTCACAGCTGCAAATAAACCAGACAGTAACGCTTTCACTTTATAGAGTCCTACACTATTCCAGAAAGGGAGATCAGACAGTAAATAGGACCACCTTCTTTATTAGTTACCAAGCAATACAGACATTTAGCACTGAATGATTAAGAAACAATAACGTACTTGTTCACGTTTTTTTTCTCTTGTTTTAATTGACAAGATAAACTATTGTTAAGTTAAAATATTTTTATGCGTAACTATTTACACTTTGATGACATTGCCCTGAAAGACCACTCTGACTTCAGTGATTGACCATAAGAATGCCTACAAAAAGGAAATGGAAAATAATCTTTAACTGCAGAGTGTTACACTGGCATAGCATGAAGGACCTACATTAATGTGCATCCAACCAGGCACATCAGTGAAGTTAATACCATCGAACAGGAATCCGTGAAATGGACTGTCAGGTTAAAACTTCAGGTTACTGTTTATCACTCAATCAACATCTGTGAACTTTGATCACCTGTTTATTTCTGTTTATGAAAACTGCCTGTAACATTTGCTGAGATTCCACAAAAATATTTCAGTTGGTGTGAAGCATATTGCAATGCTTTGCAATGTAAATACTGCTCTCTATATTCAAACTCTTAAAATAAATGGTAAGCACCAAAAGTAAAATCCAACACAAATGTAACTGCCTTTAGTAATGGGTCACTTACCCTCACTAAGCACAACATCCATCATTCATTATCCAAAAGTAGTCTGCAGTCATAACAGATTCAGAAATAGTTAATAAAAGTATTGAACTTGGTAAGAGGAAAAAAATAATTCTGTAATATTGATTTGTAGGGGTGTTCCAGAAGGAATTGTATTGTCAGCAATTTATTAAAGGTATCAAAGGCTCAAACTACAGTTTCCCAGTGATCCTCTGACATTCACAGTATCAACAGAGATTCTATCCAGACGGTTTGTCAAATAAAATTGCTGAAAACTCATGCATGCAGCAGAATGGACCTGCAGGGATGTTATAACGTGTCCGATTTCTAAAGCAAAAATGGATTAAAGGAACTGTAGGATTTAACATTATTCATTAAAATAATGCTGTTTGACATCACACATAATGTATGATGCAATTGTTGTTTACACCTGATTCAGCATGAATCAGTAGGCAAGAACACTGAAGTAGTCAAGGCCAATGGTACACAAGTACTACGATGGCAGCCTCTGTTTTGTTAAAATTAAACGAGATGACATTTTAACCCATTCAGCTCTCAAGTGCATTAAAAGTACAGGCAGATGGACAGTCGAATCTGCCTTTTGAATGAATCAAGGTGACAACACTGTTGTGGTTAGTAGGGGGTAAAATGACGCATTTCTCACAACATTTAAAGTTGTGTTAATCTTTGCTTTTAGTAGTCACTGTTTATTTTAAGAGCCATGTTTGTAGAGCACCTTTCACATGCTCAGTGATGCAAAGTGCTTCACAAAAATTGAAATGTTTTTACGGAAGGTAAACAGATGTAGCAGACAACTTACACTGACAACAATAACCAGATAGCCTACTTCACCAAAGGTGGTTCAGTGATGAAAGGTGAGAAGTGACACGGAATTCCCTGCACTTCTTCAAACAGTACCATGGGAATTTCTGCCTGCCGAGCCACCCAGGTAGGTGTGGCAGGCAGGGGGCTAGACTTCCCAAGCCTGCACTTGCCAGCAGACTGTTTCAACAATCTACCTGGAGGCAGCTTCTGTAATTACTAGCTCTGAAGCCTGTACCATCTTATAGGGCTCCTTATTTTCCAAGCATTCCTACACTCTCCTCCTTCCCTGCCCCACCCCTATGGGGCTGGGAAAGTCTAGTCCGACATTTCTGTTCAACATCTCATCCCAAAGGCAGGACACCACATACCGCAGTACTCCCTCAGATTTACACTGAAATGTCACCTCCGATTAGATATTTTCAAGTTTCTAGGGCAAGGCTGGCCTCGGAAATAAAAATACAACCAGACAGCCAAGGTCGGAACTTCCTGAGATAATTTCAGATCAGATTTTAACTACCAAGATGGACAATGTCTTAGTTTGGCAGAGCCATCTTCTTATAAAAAGGTTCTGTACAAAGCAATTTTCATCAGGGGGATTCTAGTTAGAAATAGTGTCTTGGTTGTCTCGGACTTTCTAGCTGTCAGATCCACTAGCCATCATCCCTGAACACCTACTCCATACTCCCAGCCCGTAACAGCCTTTCCATTGGCCTTCCTGTCCATTCTGCCAGTCTGTACAGAACCAGAAAACTAATTACATTAGCCAGTCTTGAATTTCTGTAGGAACGAAACACACCTTCAGAAATATGCCTTCAATAGAAACCTGCCATTCTTGATCCTTTCAAAGGATCAATCAGATAGAGTTATTTATAGGTGAGGACATAAGGGCCCTTCTGGTGTAGTGATAGTGTCTCTATCTCTGGGCCAGAGGTCCCAACTGCTTCAAAAGTATGTCAAAACATGTGAGAACAGGTGGAGTCAAAATATCTAACAATGGTTGTCATCCAACTTGTCACAGCGCAGCAGGTCAGGCAGCATTCCAGGAACAGGAAATTCGACGTTTCGGGCATAAGCCCTTCATTCCTGATGAAGGGCTTATGCCCGAAACGTCGAATTTCCTGTTCCTTGGATGCTGCCTGACCTGTTGCGCTTTAACCAGCAACACATTTTCAGCTCTGATCTCCAGCATCTGCAGACCTCACTTTCTCATCCAACTTGTCACAACAGGAAGCATACTGGACAGACTACCCCAGCCACTGGGATGCTGATTAATAAGCCAATTTATACCCATTATCCCCAAAACCAAAGCAATTTAGTGCAGAGTCAGTGATTAAAGGAGAAGATATACAAGATGAATTGCTTATTATTAGGCATCCATAGCGAATCCGGGAACACAGCAAATTGGTTTTGAGGCTGGAGGCCTGATACTGATTTCTCCAAACTGACCCATGACAGTGCTTGTATGAGCTCCAAAGTTTCCAAGTGGATTACTTCAATAGGGGTTCCGGTTTGACAAATGGAAATGGATTAAAAGCAAATTACTGCAGATGCTGGAATCTGAAACCAAAAGAGAAAATGCTGGGAAAATCTCAGCAGGTCTGGCAGCATCTGTAAGGAGAGAAAGCAGCTGACATTTTGAATCTAACTGACCCTTTGTCAAATGGATTGGAAATGGATTGTTTTGCTTTGATGGACTGAAATCTTTGAGGTTATAATGAATTATTTAATCCTTTGCTCTTGTTTTGTCAATACTTGTATGTTGGTTTGGACAAGACTGAGAGGTATGGGTTTCTTTTGATACTACGTATGGTTGACAATTCAATGAATCGTGAGAACGTACATGTTTTTCAAATTTCTGAATTGGTTATCTTTTTTTCCCTCAGAAATTCAAGACTTGCTATTGTTGTTATATGATTCATTTCTCTGTACATAGTGCAGATTGCAGAGCTTGGTAAAACCATTTTAACTTATCTTCCAATAGGCTCTCATATCCTACTTTTGGCTCATTATTCTGAAGGATCGTTAACTACAACGCATCCAGAATCTGCCCCAAAGCCATGAAAACTGGAAGTATATAAAATGCCTACCACGCAGCCAGGCTAAGAGGTGCTGTATGGAGATCACCAGCCAAACCCTTATCCTATGGGATCAATGGATCTGGGAATCAAGTTCCAGAATCAAGTCCCACCTGCTACTTTTAAATACTTCCAGAGTTGACGTGATTCCTTGAAAATCTGGACTTTGGTGTCAAGTTAAACAATTTTTTTTAAAAAGGTACACTACCTCCTACCTCTGGAGTGATGTTAAAGTTTGAAAATGATTTTATATTTGGTAAAGATTATTACATGGCATAATTAAGAGAACATTTATTATGTATTTCCATATTGTACAAAAGTAGCAAGAGCTTAAAGAAGAAAGCTTAAAATCATCCTACAACTAATATTCAGCCTGTTTGGAGACAATTTTAAAATGTCAGCTCTGTCAATTTTAAGATACATCAGAATCAATAGAACAATTATTAATTTGTAAATTGAAAAATGTAAAATGCCTCTGACAGGGTACAGGCGGGTAAATCAATTGCAAAATTAGTGAATTACAATACCTAGTTCCATCATAAAAATCAATACATATAATTTTCAATATGTAGATGTGTTCACAACTACTGTATTTATAATAAACAGTAAACCAATCACAAGAAAATCAGGGCCTTTGTGACAATATACTGATTGCCAATTCATTATTGCTATCAAATGTTAACGCCCCACCTCCAGATTACGCAGCAGGAGAACTCTAAGAATCAACCTGAATTTCATTTCCATGCAGCAGATTTAAATGAATGGGTTCAATGATTGAAGGAACTTCCATTACCAAAGGCTCATCTTCATTAGCTTCAAACTGAACTTCTTCAATGGTCATTCTATTACAAGAATACTTAAGTGCAAGACTGAGAATTATTCCCAATCAATTCAGAAAATAATCTATTAAATGAGTAAGTCAGCAAAATAGGAAGTACAGCCATACTAGGTTTAGATTTAATTTGGTTACAAAATGCTAACTACAGAAAACGGACAGCACTCATTATGTTAAAGAAATAAGAATACAATTAGCTGCATTTGCACATTGGTTAAAATGCATTCTGAGAATGCAGTCTGCTATTAAATACTCTCAAAAAAAAAATCACATCCCAATCTGGTGTATTACAAATCCAAGTGACCCAAGAAAATGCCAAGTTTTCTGCCAACTTGTACTATGTTAGCGATATCAATTAGGCTGGCAGGATTGAAGGACACTCTATCCGGTGTCCCTGGGTTAACAACGCGACATTAACTGGACTTCCACCCCTGGTAATCATTGAGATACTCCTGCCATTGAAAATGTAGACAATAAGCTGACTTTAATGCCTTCCATGGCATGCTTGGTAGCAGAGAGCAATTAAATGGACAGGAGTGTGGCAGATGGGGAGCGTGTCACCATCCCAATTGCACTTTTGTTCAAGAACTCAGTGCTCAATTGAGAACATTGACTTTGGGGAGGGGGAACCCAATCAAGCCACCCCTCCTGGCCTTGCTGCTAACTCCTCACCCCACCATCTCTCACCTGTGGGCCTACCTCCCTTCATGATCCCAGACCTTGGGTGGGAGCACTATCAGCTAGATCCACCACTTAACCGTGCTGTTGCCGAATAATGAAAAACTGATGGTCTTCTGGGAACTTCCAGTCCCAAGGTCTGTGATCCCAGGAGGAACAGACATTGCCCAGGACTGGCCTTTCCAAGGAGGAAATAAGACAGGGCTCTCACAGGCTCGCCAGTAATGCCCCCCATCACCTTAAATTCTGCCCATTAAGGGTAAACATTCTCAGTAGTGATGTCCTCTCCATATGTACCCTTCATTTGAACCTGGTACCAGGAAGCTGCCTGTGTCAGCCTTCAGGGGATTTAGCATCCTTGTATAAGTACATTTCACAAAATGCTTAAATACAGAAACTGTTCACTTACTATGGAATAGATCAAGTGTGCAAAAATGTAAAATAATACCTTTGCTGAGTTCTAGCATAACCTATTTACAGATACATGTGATTTGTCTGCTTTGTAAATTACCCATTGATTAAAAGCTGCAAATATCAGCAGCAGTGGAAGCTCCCAGTGTATGAGTAGCATTGTGGAAAGGGTTATTACAGCTGGTGGACATTCACCAAGCTATCAAAGAAGCCCAGTAGTACTGCAATGGCCAGCAAGAGCAGTAGCCAATAGAAACCCAAAAGTAACACCACAACTCATCAATACACCCAGTGAACACTAGGGCTACAATGATGACAGCTGGACAAAAAAAGTTTCCAACTTCAGGAGCAGTCTCCCCAGCTTTTCTCATTCAAACAAAAACTCCTCCTAATCACCGGGAATGGAACTAGTTTCAACATAGCAAAGATAGACATTAAAAAGACAGAAGATAAATTGTTACTTAAAAGGCAAATTGCTTTCCAAAATAAATAGGTTCTCTCCAGCATGCACACTTGTGGGTCCCTATTGTAGTACTGGTGAATCATTATGTTGTGCTGATATGGATACACATGCTGTAAATCCTCCCCACACAGTCCTGCCTCATCAGCCATAATCTGCTCCAGTCATAGTCTGTACTACATTCCAGCAAGGTGGAGTGCAGCACTTTCCATTTCCAATACAGCCTTCATACACTATGTTCAATATTTCCTCCCCCACCAAAAACACACAACCTGGTTATACTCTCCTTCCCACCCCAACACATAGCTACTTGTTATGCCGATTTCCACAGACACACAATCCTTCCTGTAATCAACAGGTCAGATTTAGTGCCCAACCCCATGGATCATTTTCTTATTTCACATTGAACCAGCAGTTGTCATGGTAACAAGAATAGGACATGGAAAGAGAACCGCAAAATAGTACAGCGTACACTTTTACAGAGGTATTGCAAAAATAAAGAAGGTATGGATCTAGAAAATAATCTTGACATCGAATGTCGCAATTCAAATTGGAGAGATTAAATCAGTCCAAATCATTCAAAACAAATACACACGCAGAGAAACATCTGCTGCCAAGAGAATTCAATAAAACATTCCCTACTAACATCAACCTGCTAAAAACATCAGACACTTCAATGTCTTAATCCCAGATCAATACATTCAGCCAATTGCAGAATGATCTTATAGGAGTCAGCTGCCACACAAAATGTCATCACAGAGGATAGCAGCATGTGCCTCTACCATTTATAAAACGTAAAGTCACTACTTAAATTTTAAACCTTGCAAGAGTCTGAAGCAACTTTTCATGTTCCAGACAAAAGAAAAATGGATAGGGGCCTTAAATTGGAGGTTGAAGGGACAGATTCGCAGAATACCTCTGATACTCTTGTCCATCATACTGGACTATGAACTGGAATAAAAAAATGTTCCCCATTTAAATTCAACAAACAGAAGCTATGCACACTAACAAATTCAATGGGTAGGTTAAATTTATCAGATGATGTATTTAAAATAATTTAATATAAAATAAATAGCATATTTATTTTAATTCATTTTAAAAATATTGAATTAATTAGCAAATTAAAATTGATTCATTGTTACAGGTTTGATTAAAATTAATTATGCAAACTATTTATAAATCTCAAGTGTGCATTACCACAGAATCCTTATTATATTTAGAGTCCTGAAGATCGTCTTTAAAATAAAATCTTAAGGAATTGCCTTGTGTTCAATGATCTTCTTGAAGGAAACTGTAGTAATTGTAATTTGGCATTTTAAAAACAAAACCATTTATTTTGTTGACAGTATAGAGACCTGTATCATGACTGCTCCCTCTCAGTCAGATTTATGGGAGTGGCCTGGAACAGCTCAACTGTAAATAACAGGGAGGAAATGCGACCTCTGACCTGCTCTGGAGCCACCCAATGCCAGGAAGCCACATTACAAACTGCACATGTACATTTCCCAGCATAGATTGGTGGGGTGTGGCATTGCAAACTTGTCCATGGGTGGATTCTCAGATCAGCCAAACCACGTTTGGGGATACATGTGAAGTCATAGAACAGAAGGCAGCTATTCAGTCCATCATGACTATACTGGTTCTTGGAAAGAGCTACCCAAATTTTATTCATCCATTCCTTCTCCATCAACCTGCAACTTGATCTGCTTTCAAAGATTTATCCAATTCCCTTTTTGATTGTTAACTACTGAATCTGCTTCCACAATTCTTTCAGGAATTATTTCCACAAGTCATTGTGTTAAAACAAAACCTTATTCTGCTTCAAATAAAAACAAAATACTGTGGATGCATAGACATCTGAAACAAAAACAGAAAATGCTGGAGAAACTCAGCAGGTCTGGTAGCACCTGTGCAGACAAAGGAGAGTGAACGTTTGGAGTCCAATATGATTTCTTTGGACTCTAGTGTCCCGAAAAGGCCAGGTGGACCCAAAACATTAACTCTGTTTCACCCTCCACAGATGCTACCAAACCTGCTGAGTTTCTCCAGCATGTCCTGTTTTCATTCTCCACCTACCCACCCCCGCCCTGGTTATTTTGCCAATTAGCATTAATCAGGGTCATCTGCATAGCATGGCTACCATGCAACTGTAAAATATTTCCTCTATATCTGACTGCATCTACCAAATCTTCTCTTAACTCTATATGGTCTACAGAGAATAACCCAAACTTCTTCACTATCCCCATTTAACAAATCTATTATTATTAGAGCCATTCTTGCAAATCTCTTCAGCACCAATCTTGGTAGCAAGACTCTCCACAATAATTCAGCGAAAGCCTAACTAGTGTTCTATAAAGATGTAATTTTCCTCAGCAACTATGTGCAAAATACAGTCTTAGTCTGCATCTTTATATTGCGCTTGGTAGCATACAACTCAACCCAGAAAATAAATTAACTAGGATGTCTACTGACAATTGCTATTCAGCATAACTCTCCCGGACAGTGTTACATTGGACGGGAAAGGACTCAACTGTGATACTCACCAATGGAAGCCTACCCACATTCATCTGGTTTGCACAGGTACTCAGAAGGGTGCAAGATGCCCAAGCAGTTATCCTCCAGTACAAACCAACACATTCAAGAGAAATTCTGAGGGAATTCTTCGCCAAAGGAGGGGTATTACCACCACCTTTATTCACCTACTGAATAACATTTTTCAACTATCTGAAAACCATTTTATAGTAAATAACACCCAACATTCAGTAACCATGCTTGTGGCTTTAAGCAGGATTGCACTTTTCAAATGACCACTTACGCTTCTTCCTTGCCATTCTCAACTTTATTTGTTTTCCAGGAGTTTCAATTAATGCAAGATGAAAAGACCCAATTCAAGTATATCTCAAAACAAAGTGATTTTGCAGCAAGGTCTGCACAGTTTTGAAACAGAATCATCGGGTCATAAAGCACAGAAACAGACCCTTTGGTCCTACTCCTCCATGCCAACCAAGTTTCTCACTTGCCAGCATTTGGCTCCTATTCCTCTAAAACTTTCCTAGTCACGTACCTGTCCAAATGTCTTTTCAATGTTATAATTGTACCTACATCTATCACTCTTATGGTAGTTCATTCCACATAATCAACACCATGTGTAAAAAAGCTGCCCCTCAGGTCTCAAATTTTTTTCCTCTGACCTTAAAAATATGCCCTCCAATTTTCAATTGGGAAAAGACCTTTGCTATTCACCTTATCGATATCCTTCATGATTTTATAAACCTCTCTAAAAGGTCAGCCCTCAATCTCCTACACTTCAGTGAAAAGTTACCCAGCCTATCCAGCCTTTCCTTATAACACAAACCTTCCTGTCCTGGCAACATCCTGGTAAATCTTTTCTCAACCCCCTCCAATTTAATAACATCCTTCCTATAGCAGGGCCACCAGAAAAATACCGTACTCCAAAGGTGCACAACAGCAGCATGAGAACAAAGAGACCTTGGAGTGCAGGTTCATAGTTCCTTGAAAGTAGAGTTGCAGGTAGTTTGGATAGTGATGGCGGTGTTTGGTATACTTTCTTTTATCGGTCAAAGCATTGATTATAGGAGCTGGGAGGTCATGTTGCAGCTGTACAGGACATTGGTTAGGTCACTGTTGGAATTTTGCGTGCAATTCTGGTCTCCTTCCTACTGGAAGGATGTTGTGAAACTTGGAAGGGTTCAGAAAAGATTTACAAGCATGTTGCCAGGGTTGGAGGATTTGAGCTACAGGGAGAGGCTGGATAGGCTGGTGCTGTTTTCCCTGGAAGATCAGAAGCTAAAGGGTGACCTAAAAGGGGTTTATAAAATCATGAGGGGCATGGATAGGATAAACAGACAAGGTCTTTTCCCTGGGGTGGGGCAGTCCAGAACTAAAGGGCATAGGTTTAGAGTGAGAGGGGAAAAGATATAAAAGGGACTTAAGGGCCAACTTTTTCACACAGAAGGTGATGCATGTATGGAATGAGCTGCCAGAGGAAGTGGTGGAGGCTGGTACAATTACAGCATTTAAAACTCATCTGGATGGGTATATGAATAGGAAGGGTGCAGAGGGATATGGGTCAAATGCTGGCAAACAGGACTAGATTAGGTAAGAACATCTGGTAGGCATGGACAAGTTAGACCGAAGGGTCTGTTTCTGTGCTGTACATCTCTAGGACTCTAACTTCTATATTCAATGCACTGACCAATGAAGGCTAGAGTGCTAAATACCTTCTTAACCAATCTGTTTGCCTGTGACGGAACTTTCAAAGAACTATGTACCTGAATCACTTGGTTTCTCTATTCAACAGATCTACACAAGGCCCTACCCCAACTGTGTAAGTCCTGCCTTTGTTCATTTAACCAAACTGGGATACCTCACATTTATCCAAATTAAACATCATCTACCATTCCTCAGGCCAATTGGCCCAAATTATCAAGATCTCTTTGTAATCTTAGAAAACATTTTTCACTGACAACACCAACTTGGGTATCATCCACAAACTTACTAACCATGCCTCCTATATTCTCAATCAAATTGATTATGTAAATGATAAACAACAGTGGGCCCAGTACCAATCCCTGCAGAATACTGCTAATCACAGGCCTCCAGCCCAAAACAACCCTCCAGCATGACCCTCTGTCTCCTACCATCGAGACAATGTGATTAACTTTACTTATCAGTCTACCATGCAGAACCTTGACAAAGGCTTTACTAAAATCCATGCAGATGTCTACATTCTTCCCTCATTCTATTTGGTTATGTCCTCGAAACGTTTCAATCAAGTTTGTGAGACACAATTTCCCATGCACAAACCCATGCTGACTACTCTCATTAGTCCTTGCCCCTCCAAATGCATGTAAATCCTACCTCTCTGAATCCCCTCCAACACTTACCCACCACTGATGCGACCGGTCTAGAGTACCTAGGCTTGCCCTTACAGTCTTTTTTTTTAAAAAAGGCACAACATTGGCTAACCTTCAGTTGTCTAGCACCTCGCCTGTGACTACAGATGATACAAATATCTCAGCAAGGGTCCCTGCAATTTCTTCCCTAACCTCCCACAATGTCTTGGGATACATTTGATCAGCTCCCAGAGATTTATCTACCTTTATTTTTTTAAAGAGCTCCAGTACCTCCTCTTCTGTAATGTGGACTGTTTTTAAGACATCAATATTTATTTCCCCAAGTTACCTAGCCTCTACCATCTGTTTTCACAGTAAAAACTGATACAAAATATTCATTTGGTATCTCTCCCATCTCATGTGATTCAACACAGAGACAACCTTGTTCATCTTGAAGGAGCTCTATTCTCTCCCTGGTTGCTATCTTGCACTTAACATACTTGTAGAATCTCTTTGGCTTATCCTTAGCCTTAACAGATAAGGTTATCTCATATTAAATGATTTCAATCAGCAGCTAGGACTAAACAAATTTGAACAGAGTTAATATTTAAAACATCTTACAGAAGACAAACAGACTGAAGTTTCTTAACACCTAAACTGAATTCCCTTTTATATCTGCACTGCCCTATTGAAAGAAGTTAAGTATTCGCGACAAAGGGGATCATTAACAACTTGTGAAACAAGCAAATGCACAAAATCATCTTTTCCCCCTCCTCCTGAACCATGGCACTGCCTGGATAGTTACCCCAGCATGTGGAAGTAAACATGCAAAAGCTTTTCTTTGCACAAAATGGATACGGATCCATCTGCTTTAGTGCTGGACAAACCAAGCGATTGAGGGGACAAGGCAATTGCTGATGAATGCGAATTTTAAAAATTCCTAAAGAAATTATCAGTACAGGTAGTGATCAAGGATACTCTTTTTCGGTTATGGCTCAAGTTCAAAGGTTTCCCAGGTTCTTAGAATCAAATCGGAGTAATGTTAGTTATTGATTCACCGGGAGCCGCAATCCAGGACGACACAGAAAACCTGGAAGTTTAAAAGTTCCTGACAGGTTTGGTTTCAATTGGCCAGAAGGCGGCACAAGCCAGGTTGATCCAATTGCTGATTATAAGCAACTGTGTGCCACCCAGCAATCCACCCCACCCAATCCCATTGGAATGAGAGAGGAGGATGACGACGAGGACAAGGACGACGAATTCAAGTGTCTGTGTATGCACCTGCATCGATTCCCTACAGTGTGGATGCAGGCAATTTGCCCCATCAATCTACACACTGACCCATATTCTCTGCAGAGCATCACAAACAGACCAACCCCACACCCCATGCATTCGTACGTTTCCCATGGCTAACCCACCTAACCTACAAATCCATGCACACTGTGGGCAATTTAGAATGGCCTGTCTACCTAACCTCCACATCTCTGGACTGTGGGAGGAAACCAGGGCACCTAGAGGAAACCCACGCAGACACGGGGAGTGTGAGCAAACTCCACACAGTCGCCCGAGGATGGAATCGAACCCGGGTATCTGGCACTGTGAGGGAACAGCGCTGATCACTGTGCCATCCCCTTGCATGTGGGGTGATTGTGGGGGGAGGAGGAACACTGCAGCGTCCTGTAATCCGCAGGGATATTTCAGATTTCCCAAGCCACAGGAATTCTAATTGATCCATTAACTTTCAGAGCACATTAAATCAGAGGCTTTCAGCCTCATTAACATACTTAACCTGCCTCCTGGAGGAGGTTTGTAGGCCATCGCCCACCTTGTAAAGCCTGGAAATCAGGGGGTAAAAATGTGGTTTCCTGAATGGTCAGAATTTTTATCCACTTAATCCAATGCCACTCTGAATATCCCCATTTCATTCCATTGGCTAGCTAGAGGTCAGTGACGTTCTGGGGCAGTGAGACCCTGGATTTTCCACATGGCAACATTTCAGTCCTTCATGTGGACATTAAAAATTAGAATATTCACCGAGTCAATCTACTGCCAACCTTCCTGTAGCTTCTTCTAGACCTACAACTCGGGAGATCTCTGCACCTCAACTCTGGCTTGTTGTGATATTCGATTTCCAATGCTCCATATTTGACAGCCATGGCTTCAATGTCCAATTTCTGGAATTTTCTCTCCAATGCTTGCTGCTTCTTTCTCTAAGATGTTCCTCAAAACTTAGCTCTTTCAGAGAGCTTTGGCTCATTTGTCCTAATTATGTGGTTCTGTTTCAAATGTATTTTCAAAACTCCTTGCAGTGCTTTCATGTTGCTACATAAATGTACATGGTTGCAGTTATTGACTTGGACCAGATTGTCCCTGCTACCTTATCAGTCGAACTCATCCATGCTGACTGCCTCAGACAACTGTTTGTGTGGAGTTTGCACATTCTCCGCGTGGTCTGCGTGGGTTTCCTCCGGGTGCTCCAGTTTCCTCCCACAGTCCAAAAATGTGCAGGTTAGGTGGATTGGCCATGTTAAATTGCCCGTAGTGTTAGGTGAAGGGGTAAATGTAGGGGAATGGGTCTGGGTGGGTTGCTGTTAGGAGGGACGATGTGGACTTGATGGGCCAAAGGGCCTGTTTCCACACTAAGAGAAGCTACAGGGAAGGAGTAATAAATCAGAACATGATTTTGAAAGCCAACACCAGAACAAAAACAACAAAATCTTCAGCCTTTCAACTACAGCTTCGTTTGAAATCATCTGATGTAGCTGACTTAAATAACTGGCCAGCTGTTATTGCAGCAAAAATATATTTCACAAAAGTGATCTTTTGGCACCTCAAGAAATGAAGACATATGCCTCATTGTACATCAAGCCACATATTAAAACTAGGTCAGTTATGTGGCTCTCCACCCTATACAGCTGCTCTTAAGTTCCTTACAGCTCACAGTCAGCAAGTGTGGGCCATTTTACCACGTCAACATACATGACAACAAACATCAATGGGCGTTATTGGTTAAGGATGTGCTCAAATAATTTTTTTTCAAATGCAAATGACCTGGATATATGGCATACAATAAAACACAGCAGTTTTGCAAGCTAAGCTTCCTTAAATGAAAAAGTTTTTTTTTCCCAATGAGTTGCATGAAAAAGTAAAAGCTCTTTTAAATAGTACAGCAATTAACAAGAATGACCTGAATTTCTGTGAAGAGAAAAAAGAAGGGCACAATGAAAATCAGAAGCCAAGTGAGAAGAGCAAAGATTAACAAAAAGCCCAGTTTAAAATGATGTGGAGTGTTTTTCCTGCAGAATTCTGAATCCCACCCTTAGGCTACAGTCCCCACTCGATGGGAAACAAACAAGCACTCAGTCACCCATTGCAAATTTCCCAAGAGGGGTTAAGGAGTGGGTTTATTATCCAAGGTGGAAGTGAAATACAGATCTTTATTACAAAATTGGTTAATTCACTTTGGATTTGCATCTTAGTATAACTGAGACATAGTTGAGTTGAGTACCACTGATTCTGAAATGGTAATTGTTCCTCTGCACAAATATAATACCAATACTTCCTGTTTTTACTTCAGGTTTCCAGCATGTGCTGTACTTTACTTTTGAACAACTTTCTCCAAGACCTCCTTCAATGGCAGTTTTGATCTGTATTCAGATTAAAAAAAAATTGGGGTCCATTTTCTTTCAAAATGCTTTTCTTAACAGCAAGGAACTGCCAACATGCTGGGAGCTTCGAGTGTGAACAGGAGATTCATAACTTTTGCTGTACATAGCTAGAAGGAGGAAGTTCAATGCTGTTCTGAATGAAAACAACTGTGAGAAGTGCTTCGCTGTCTAAAGTCATCACTTTCAAAATTGTGCCATCTTACAAAGCTTCATCATTTAAAGACTTTTCTCTGACCAAACTTGCAATAGCTATCAGTAAAAGCTAGAAAACCTCCAGTCAGAAGTATAGAGATGCATTTTAGGTTAAGGTGGTTTTAAACAACTGCGATTACCTGTCCCCATTGATGTCATTCAGAAATGCATTTGATTAAAAATAAATTTTTAAGTGTTCATGGAGTAGTGGTATTGTCCCTGCCACTGAGCCAGAGGTCTGGCTTCAACTCCTATCTGCCATGGAGTTGGGAACAATATGTCTGAACAGGCTAGTTACAAATAATTAAGCCAATGCAAGTGACATTGTGAAAAAAAAGCTGCAGCATCTAAAATGCCAACACAGCATTCCACACAGTTAAATTAAGCACACAAAAGATGAGACCAAATAAAGCACAGAAGATTTGTCTACATTTTGCGATAACAGAATCATATATTAAACACATTTACAAATTCAGTTCGGAAGAAAATGGGTTTCTTTCAAAAGTGGATGCCTAAGTAACGAAGAAATAGTATTTCAATCAAACTATTTAAGGAACTATCTTTAACTACTGTTTCTCTCTTAGTTGACCCCGCCTGTTCATTGAGTATTTCCAGCCTTTTCGGTTTTCTTTCTCTTCCTTAATGAGGCTTTAATTTTAATATGGGTCAAATTCAGTTCTGATGTAACTTCTAGCGTCTAGATATATCCCCCAACTTCAGTCTTGTCCAAATGCTATAGTGTTCGAAGTGTGTTCAGTGGGATAATTTGATAGACATGGGATGTAATTTGTTGTGCAGTCTTTTTAACATATTTGCATTGGTTTGATCACTGTCCTTGACTCAGCTAAACCCTTTAATACAACCTATGCACAGTACCAATATAGAGACTTAATGGGTCAGATTTACTCCTAGTTCTCAGCCCTCATATACAGACCTCCCTGTATAAGCATTTGAGTTCACCACGATAGTGAAAAATTAACATGCACTTTCTGCACCATGTAAAGTAGATCAACTACAACCAGTACATTTACAATATAATTTTACCAGCAAAATGCAGTATTTATGAAAATAGAAAGGCATCCAAAAATACAATTTTGGAAGACATAGAGGAATTAAGAAAAATACAATGCTAATAGAGTCATAGAGACGTACAGCACGGAAACAGACCCTGCAGTCCAACTCATCCATGCCAACCAAACATTCCAAGCCAATCTAGTGCCACCTGCCAGCACCCAGCCCATATCCCTCAAAACCCTTCCTATTCATATAACCATCCAGATGCCTCTTAAATGTTGCAATTGTACTAGTCTCAACCACTTTCTCTGGCAGCACATGTCTTACACACACCACCCACTGCATGGAAAAGTTGCCCATTAGGTCTCTTTCATATCTTTCCCCTCTCACCCTAAACCTATGCCCTCTAGTGCTGGACTCTCCACCCCAGGGAAAAGACTTTGTCTATTTATCCTATCCATGACCCTCATGATTTTATAAACCTCTATAAGGTCACCCCTCAGCCTCTGACGCTCCAGGGAAAACAGCCCTAGCCTATTCAACCTCTCCCTATAGCTCAAATCCTCCAACCCTGGCAACATCCTTGGAAATCATTTTTGAACTCTTTCAAGTTTCACAACATCCTTCCGATGATCTCCCAACTCCTGTAGTTAACACTCTGACCAAGAAAGGAAAGCATACCAAGCGCCTTCTTCACTATATTATCTACCTGCTACTCCACTTTCAAGGAACTATGAACCTTCACTCCAAGGTCTCTTTGTTCAGCAGCACTCCTTAGGACCTTACTATTAAGTGTATAAGTCCTGCTAAGACTTGCTTTCCCAAAAACAGCACCTCGCATTTATCTAAATTAAACTCTGCCACTTCTCAGCCCATTGGGATCTTGACCAGCTGGGCCATTGTAAGCTGAGGTAACCTTCTTTGCTGTCCACAACACCTCCAATTTTGGTGTCATCTGCAAACTTACTAACTATTCCTCTTGTGCTCACATCCAAATCATTTATATAAATGATGAAAAGTAGTGGACCCAGCACTGATCATTGTGACATCCCACTGGTCACAGGCCTCCAGTCTGAAAAGCAACCATCCACCACCAACACCCTTTTTATCTTCTACCTTCAAGCCAGTTCTGTATCCAAGTGGCTAGTTCTCCCTGTATTTTAGGAGATCTAACTTGCTAACCAGTCTCCCATGGGGAACCTTGTCGAATGCCTTCATATAGATCACGCCACCGCTCTGCCCTCATCAATCCTCTTTGTTACTTCCTTAAAAAACTCAATCAAGTTTGTGAGACATGATTTCCCACATACAAAGCCATGTTGACTATCCCTAATTAGTCCTTGCCTTTCCAAATACATGTACATCCTGTCCCTCAGGATTCCCTCCAACAACATGCCCACCACCGATGTCAGACTCACTGATCTATAGTTCACTGACTTGTCCTTACCATCTTTCTTAAATAGTGGCACCATGTTAGCCAACATCCAATTTTCCAGCACCTCACCTGTGGCTATTGATGATACAAATATCTTAGCAAGAGGCCCAGCAATCACTTTCCTACCTTCCAACAGGGTCCTAGGGTACACCTGATCAGGTCCTGGGGATTAATCCACTTTTACGCATTTCAAGACATGGAGCATTTCCTCCGGTATAATATGGACATTTTTCAAGATGTCACCATCTATTTCCTTATATACTACATTTTCCATGTCCTTTTCCACAGTAAACACTAATGTAAAATACTTGTTTAGTATCTCCCCCATCTCCTGCAGTTTCACATAAAGGCCGCCTTGCTGATTTTTGAGGGGACCTATTCTCTCCCTAGTTACCCTTTTGTCCTTAATGTATTTATAAAAACCTTTTGGATTCTCCTTATCTCTATTTGCCAAAGCTATGTCATGTTCCCTTTTTGCCGTCCTGTCTTCCCTCTTAAAAGTATGATTTGGAGATGCCGGTGTTGGACTGGGGTGTACAAAGTTAAAAATCACACAACACCAGGTTATAGTCCAACAGGTTTAATTGGAAGTACACTAGTTTTCGGAGCGACACTCCTTCATCAGGTGATAGTCTACCACCTATGAAGGAGTGTCGCTCCGAAAGCTAGTGTGCTTCCAATTAAACCTGTTGGACTATAACCTGGTGTTGTGTGATTTTTAACTCTTAAGTGTAGTCCTACTGCGTTTATACTCTAAGGATTCACTCGATCCATCCTGGGAATACCTGACACATGCTTCCTTCTTTTTCTTAACTAAACCCTCAATTTCTTTAGTCATCCAGCATTGTCTATACCTACCAGCCTTTCCTTTCATCCTAACAGGAATATACTGTCTCTGGACTCTCTTTATCTCATTTCTGAAGGCTTCCCATTTTCCAGTCGTCCCTTTACTGTGAACATCTGCTCCCAGTTAGATTTTGAAAGTTCTTCCCTAATATCATCAAAATTGGCCTTTCTCTATTTTAGAGAGGCATTCAACAAATTGATCCTTCAGTAAATAGAACAGCACACTGTTTTGTATAATTTGGTATTCTTGGTTCACATGATTAGATTAGATTACTTACAGTGTGGAAGCAGGCCCTTCGGCCCAACAAGTCCACCAAAGCGCAACCCACCAGACCCATTCCCCTACATTTACCCCTTCACTTAACACTACATGCAATTTAGCATGGCCAATTCACCTGAAGGAAACCCACGTAGACATGGGGAGAATGTGCAAACTTCACACAAAGAACCTGGGTCTCTGGCACTGTGAGGCAGCACTGCTAACCACTATGCCACCGTGCCACCCACAGACCACCTTGGGCCAATTACTGGAGAAGTGTTATCAATTATACCCCAGCCTTCAAAAAGAGGGGAGAAAGTAGTCATGTCTAAATCAAATGGAAATTCTTCATTTTACAGAAAAGTTTTTTGGTTGAGATAAGATAGAACTTACAGAAAATATGTCAATGTTAACCATAGATGTACTGCTACAATATTTCTTTGAAATTCCTGGAGGAAGATATTTAACCTTAAGAATAAGAGTAATGCTATGACTCTGTCATATGTTCGTGAAATCACCTACTTTTCATCTCCATTCACTTTCTCCAGTCTATCCAAACCTTCTACAATTTTAAAGACCTCTATTACGTGACACCTCAGCTTTCCTTTTGCAAGAGAAACTAGACCCAACCTGTGTTTTTTTTTGATGTGTGCGCTCACAGAATTCTTGTATCATTCATGTAAATCTCCTCTGAACCTTCTTCACTTCTACATTTTTTTCAATAACATGGCAGCTCGAATTGCACACAATTCTCTCAGCGTGATCTAATTCAATCCAAGTTTAGCATAGTTTCTTTGCTATTCAATTCTCACTTTTTAAATGATGTCTAATAGCCGATTTGCATTTTTAATGGTCTTGACAACCTGTGGTGCATTTTTCAGTGACTGGTAGTCTTATATTCTGAGATCCTTTGTTCCTCTTCTCCTAGATTTGTATTTTTTAAGTAATAAGTTACTTCCTCTGTTTTCCCACCAAAATGTACCACCTCATTTATTGGTACTGAACTTTATTTGCTATCTCAGTAAGATTATCAAATGTCCTTCTGTAATGAGTTTAGTCCTCCTCAGTATTGAATGCCTGCCCCAATACACTCATTTAGTGTCATCTACAAATTTAGAAATTTTGTTTTTGATTCCAAAGTTAAAACTCTTCAAAAAAGGATCCCAAAACAGAAATACAGATAGCCCATCAAGCATACGCCATCATTTAAGATGATCATGGCTGATCCTCTATCTCAATACCATTCCCCTGCTCTCACCCAATCACCTGAGAATGGGAGTTATGTTCACCAGTGGCACCAATCCTGTGACACATGACTTCCAATTTTCTGAGTGCTACTCTCAACGCCCAATCTCTGCTTTGAATTCAGTTTAGCAATCCATCTGCAGTCCATTTCTTGTCAATTACTTAAATGATGGGCAGAAGACTTTTCTTTATGAAACTGCTTTTATCTCAAAGAGCTTTAAAGTGATCGATCATTATGCTTCAGTACCACAAAGAACATTAACTGCATGTAGCGTCTGTTGCTGCCATTTTTCCTTTAGCATAAGACAGCCACAGAAAGTCTGTTGTTACAAGCATACATAGCACAATCTTTTCAATTCACTGACATTATGCAACTATGGAACAGCACAATTATGTAAAATCGTGAGGGTTTGCATCCAACAGGGTATTTTACCAGGTGCAGTAATACTTGTATTCTTCTGTAACATATGGAAATGAGAGTGGTTATCATGGCATTGAAGAATACAACAGACATTCATTGCAACCATTATATACAAACATTACTTCCTCCACACATACATTTTTGACTCTTAAACTATCGTCAGTTCTTCTACAACACAATAGTTCTCTTCTTGTTCAACCCTGTGTTATATAAAAAAATGAGTTTAGAAACAGTGCTTGAAATGCTGGCAATGTAATAGTGTTACAGCCAACACACATTTTAAAAGTTTGCGCTGAAGAAACAGAAGCCCCAATTCGTCAATTGTGTTACAGCAAATTTGCATTGACAAAATGTGCATTATAACACAACGATCTGTATTACATTAAAGAAGAGCATTCTTCCAGTAGAGTGCCATGCTTCAAGTCATTGAGGATGAGATGGTTTAAGATCTTTAAAGGCTCAGGTCACATGCTATGATGCAGTGTTGATATCATGAGGGAATCTCTTAAAGGCATAGTGACAAACTGACTATGAGGCATGACACAACATAAAACAATAGCAACAAGTAACAACATCATGACAGGATGAATCACCGTTCCTCCCTGACCTAAACACACCTACAAAAAAAAAATGCCAACTGGCACTTCGATATACCCTGTAATATCCTTTCTAACCTCTGCAGTCATTCCTCAAAACTAATGTAATTCAGTCTCATGATTCCTCTTTACTGTCCCTCCAGAATTGAATATCTGTTTGTTAGTTGGCATCCAAAATAAATGCAGTACACAAGATTTAGTTTGACCAAACCTTTACCTGACTTCTGACTTCCATTTTACTGTAGCTATTTAGAGGCAATATGCAGAATGCCTTTATTCTTACATGTAGTTCATATGATGTTGTTTCTCAGCTTTGGTATACGAAAATTATAAAGCTCAAGTGTAAGATTTAAGTTTAGATCCTGAGCAACAGCATCTTTTCTGCTAGTTCTAAAGTGATACCACTCCTTCTGTTTTCGTTGGTAAAAGATCCTGTGGGGAGATATCCACTGTGGCACATTTCCTGCCCTTAAACTGTGCTGTGCTTCTACACAGAAAATGAGGGTGTGAAAGTCCTTTCATCACTATAGAAACCAGATATAATTTGTGCAACCTCTCCCTGTAACACCACCCTATTTAAATGGATATGGATTCCACGTGAGACGAGCTCAGCCTGCACCACTGAAAAGCTTTGAGCAATTATTACAAAACAGACACATCAGTACATATCTCATTAAAATATCACCTCCACCCTTTACAAAGTACACATTAAATAAAACAAGAAAATAGAATATTTTATCGGCTTACCTCATGATTTTAGGCAGGTGAAAACTCAGTAAGATATCTGCTATGATATTATGTTCTAACAGTTAAACACACCAGTTGATACAGGGGCCCTCAAAAGCTAGCAAAGCAAGTGCACATGTAGTGCAGTGCAAAATAAATGAGCAAAATTCCAGATTCCGTCCCTAATCTGTGCAGCATTAAAATGATCTCAGGTGGGGCTGTGTTGGAATATGACCTCACAGAGAGGAAGAGCCCACACCCTGTTCCTAAATCACATCCAGTTGACCCTGCCAAACCCAGTTACAAATTTCACCTACAAAAAGAAAAGGGTGGTAACTGAAACACACAGCTGATCATTTTGGAGTGTGCTTCTACACGCCCTGCTACAGATCCTGCATCATAAAGCATAAAATTCATTACCAAACATCCAAGTATTGCTGCTATCTTTTGAAGAAACTGTTGGGAAAATGGGAAGCAGACAGCAACCTGAAATTTTGATTGTATCCCTTTCAAATTTTAGAAAGTAGTTCTGGGCAGATATTCCATGTCACTCAACTTTTCTCATCACAGACAGCATGTGGCACAAGACCTCCATTTCCCTAAAAACCTCTATCCATTATAAGAGGAAAATAAATTCTTGCATACATTTTGCACTTTAAATGACCACAGAACCTCCCAAAGGATTCTAAAGCCAAAGGACTTTTGAACCGTTGTTATGCATCCTAGAGATGTCAACAGAATTCTTGTTGGCCAAATAATAAGCTTTCAGAAAAACCTCTCATTTTCACAGGGTTAAGGAAATCAATTAACTTGGTCTGCAAGAACCAAAGAAGGATCAGGTTTTTTTTTTAAGATTTTTGTTTGCTTCAAAAGTGCCTGAGCGTATCTCAGGCAGATTATCAATGACAATCAGAAACAGGGACATGACAATGGCCCCATCAGTAAGATCAGAGCAGAGGTTCCAATTCTGGGTTTGGATAAATTGGAAATCTACTGAGCCACGCTCACACTTGCAGATGATGTTTGTAAGGAGAAACATTAGTCTCAAATGTAAGTTTAAACAGCACAAAACCATGACTACTGTACTGTAACTGGTGAGTAATCAGCAACATCACTTTCATTCACTCAAGGACAATTTTAGTATTATTTTTGATTTTAGAATACAGCTTTCAAGGTTTCATCAAACTGTTCTGAAAAACCTTTGTGCAGAAACTGCAATTGCTACAGAAGCTTACTGAACAGTGTGAGATGGCCAGGCTATGCAATTTAAATTTGAATGGTAAACTTTAGAAAAAAAAAGATTAAACATTCAAAAACTTAATTAAAGCATAAAAAAAAGCAGAAGATATACTTCAGTGACTAACTTAAGCATGTTATTGTGAAGTATATGTATGTTAAATTCTTAACATACTGGACACAGACGTTTCAGTGACTAAAAAAACTGGCAGATAAAAAGAAATATTGGAGCAGGGCATCATAAATCTTATGGCACTTTTCAGAAATTTATGAATGTACCATTCTATTATACTATGAAACTTTAACAAAAATTAAGAGTACTGAAAAGCAAAGAGTTTACCAATACACTTCAATTTGCAAGATTTTTGTCATTCTCATAATCCTTTTCCATTCTTGCAGCATAGGTAACTTCGCACACCTAGGGTGAGATTTTATTCTCAGGCACTGGGACCCAGTTGACAGGTGTAGTCAGAAGCATGCACAGTATAGGAACAAACAAACAGACAGACAGTCATTCAACTAAGATTTTTGGCAAATTAGTGACTCAAGGGTGGGCATTAAAGACAATGGACAGCCTCTTGAACCTGGAGGACTATTCAGAGGTTTCCCCAGCAAATGCTTTTATATTCTTTTCATCCAGGTGGTTTACGGTTGCACGATGCAGTAGGCCACACAGTCACAATGTAAGGGACAAAGAGATGGATGTAGCCAGTGGAGGTCAACAACAGGCCATGGAGAGGTGATCTAAAAGGGGGGAGGCATCGGAGAACCACGGTGACTCAGTGGTTAGCACTGCTGCCTCACAGCGCCAGAGATCCAGGTTCAATTCCAGCATCAGGCAGACTGTCTGTGTGGAGGTTGCACATTCTCCCAGTATATGTGTGGGTTTCCTCCAGGTGCTCCAGTTTCCTCCTACAGTCCAAAGGTATGCAGAAGTTAGATGAATTAGCCAAGTTAAATTATCAATAGTGTTCAGGGATGTGTAGGTTAGGTGCATTAGTCAGGGGAAAGGTAGAGTAATAAGATGGGCAATGGGTCTGGGTGGGATACTTTTGGAGGGTTGGTGTGGATTGTTTCCACACCTCAGAGACTCTATGATTCTAATGAACACATGCTTATTTCCTATTTTGTAAAAAGGCTGTTCAGTTGACCATCGCAGTTCAAGTCAGTTTGAATCTGGGATTTGAGGCATTCACCTCTGTGAAGGTGACATTGCCAAATTTTATTTCAAAGTCCACCGTTCATTTCTACTGAAGTCTGCCACATGGGCGATTGAGGAATACTAAACCATTTGGTGTGCTCTGACCAACTTTTATTCCTCAATCATTATCACCAAAAGAGATTATACTAGTCATTGCTCTGCTTTTCAGTTTGCAGAGCCTTGTGTGTACAGTTATTTTCTACCAGCCTATATAACAGGGGCAGCAATCCAAAAGCAATTCACTGCCTCTAAAGCACTTTGGAACATCTCGAGGAGGGGACAGGATGCTTGACAAATCCATATACTTACATTACAATCTGCAGCTTTTAAAAGCAGTTTTGGCAGAAAAGTCTGAACTCAAAGTTTCGTCGCTAACTATAAATCAAGGAGAAGAACCACTGATATGTAGTTTCATTTGATCTATCTTCCCATTTGAAAAAAAGAAACATGGGTAAGGTAATATTTCGGTCTCTCTTCCTCTTGTCTGATTTTTGGTGGCGTTCTTTTGCTACATCAGCAAAGATCTGTTATTTGCAGCCTGGTCTAGTTGATGAATAGTCAAGTGCAACAATGTAACTGACAACCTGGAATCTATTGTCAACCAAACTCTAAAACAAATTCACTATCCAGCACAAATCAACCAAACGGCAGCAATCCTATCTTTCCCCTCTGTAGTTCAAGGAGCCTCTTACCACTGCTCAGGCTGAGATGCTTTAGCCTCATAGTTGTAACGGTTAACATACTGCAATGTTTTTTTCTCCGTGCCTCAGTACCATATCGCATTCGGTTTGCCAAATTTGATCGGATTGTGTTATTGGAGGTTCCATCACATGGCATGCTGCCTCCAGTCACGCCACTTGGTCAAGAATCCTCCCCCCCCCGCCTCCCCCACCCCGAGCTCTATCTCCAGTATTTTAAAATACAAATGTTTTGGAGATCTTTTTTTCTTTCATACCCAACCTTTTCCCTGGATATCTTGTGCACTCGCCAGATTTTTCTTCACGTTTCAGAGTAACCTTGCAAGATTGGCAGTCCTATTTCTTGTGCCTATTTACCCATTAGTTATAGGGATTGCTGAGTGCTTCCTTTTGAATTAACAATTAAAGTGAAGGGGTCCACCGTGATGCTTTACAGGAATCAAAATTGAAACAATTTCTGACAAGAAAGAATGGAAGAAATAGAAACGAGGGCAACTTCTTTATCTTACACACTTGTCAACTGAAAATATAAACAAGACTCAGGTCATGTGCAACATATCGGTATGATCTAGAGAATAGGCCAAGTCAGTTGTGGAGATGGGTGAGGTTCAGCAATAACCCTGGAATGAGTGGCACAGATCAATTTATTCTGAAAAAGGTCATCTTTCCTCCTATAAATATTAAAGGATCGGAAACACTGGAGGCAGGAAACATGTTTCCGCTGATGGGTGAGCCCCGAACCAGAGGACACGGCTTAAAAATAAGGGGTATGCCATTTAGGATAGAGATGAGGAGAAACTTCTTCACCCAGAGAGTGGTGCGTGTGTGGAATGCTCTGCCTTAGAGGGCAGCGGAGGCCCAGTCTCTGGATTCGTTTAAGAAAGAGTTGGATAGAGCTCTCAAGGATAGTGGAATCAAGCGTTATGGAGATAAGGCAGGAACAGGATACTGAATGAGGATGATCAGCCATGATCATAATGAATGGTGGTGCAGGCTCGAAGGGCAGAATGGCCTACTCCTGCACCTACGGTCTATAACACAGAACCCGAAACATCTCCAAATTCCCACCTCGATACTAGGAAGAAAATAAAAAACCTGTTCTTAACAAACCACCCAAGTTTTTATGAAGAATTAGGATAAAAGAATTGGTGCTATAATTCAAATGGAACTATATTTAAAAGTAACTTTTTAAAAAAAGTATAGGGTTGATATCAGCCAAGGAGTGGACAGTTCCACCATGCAAAATGTTGGAAATTCACACATCTTCCATGAGATACATTGGCCACCCTTTGCTGTGATGTACTCCTCTTCACAACAATTCACATTAGCAAAAAGATCACCAACTCCTTTGAGAAACTTCATCTAAGCTAGAGAAGACCAAAACAACCAGATTTTAACTCAACTCATTCTCATGCATCAACCTATCACACTATAACAGTGGAAAATAAAAAACAAAAAATGCTAATAAAATATCATTTCACTGAAAAGTAACTCAGCTGGTTTAATGTGGCTAAACAGCGCTTTGAAAGTTAACCGAAAACAACAAATGCTGGAGATCACAGTAGATCACGCAGCATCCATGGAGAGAGATAGCAAGCTAACATTTCAAGTCTAGATGACTCTATCAGAGCTGAAGTCAAGTATGGAGGGATAACATTTACGCTATAGTTCGGGGGGGGGTGGGGGGTGGTGTTGGGGGTAGTGGGTACAGGGTGCTGATGGGAGAAAAGATGCTAGTAGCTTACAATAAGTGATCCAGAATGCGAAAATGGCAGAACAATGGTGTGTCTCCTGCGAGACTCGATAGGGCAGTAAGTGGGACAGGAAGGAGAGGGCATGATAACAAGCTAAAAAGAAATGGTTCACAATTTAAAAGTGCCCAGAAGAAGCCTTCTTTGAAAATTAATATTGAATTTCACATGTATGTACTTATTAGAATTGCACGAGATTTCACAGGGTAGATACCCTTTTCAGACTTTTTTAAAAAAAATAAGCCTTATTCATTGGCGAGTGTTTTTCAGCATTAATTAGTTGAACACTTAGGCTGTTGATGGGTTTTTACATTTCCTCTCTAAATTCAAGCTGTAATTTAAATCAGTACTGAGCAAATATAAGTACTGTGTTCATTTATAGCTTAACTAGTTATATTACTTATAAAACAGCCCCAGCAGTTTGCAAGTTAGCAAATTTAATAGTGCTAACTAAGAAAAGGAAAGGAGAGAAAACTGAACTAAAGGCCAGTTAGTCTGACATCATTCATTGGCGTAAGGAAGTCTTAAAACTACATTTAGAAAAGCATAATATGATTAGAACAAGTCAGCTTGGTTTTTATGAAAAGGGAAATCCTATTTTGATGAATTTCTAACAAATTTTGACTTTGCAACTGGAAGGGTAGATAAAGGGGAACTGGTAGATGTTATATATTTGTTATATATTCTGAATTGCTTTCAATAAGATGTCACACAAAAAGTTAACATATTTAGCACTCATTTGACTGGAATATTTGCATGGGTAAAGAAAGGTAAATTGACTGGAAACAAAAATCAAGGATATATGGGATATTTTCAAATTGGCAAGCTGCGACTTGAAGAATATCATAAGGCTCGGTACTAGGACCTCAGCTATTTATAATCAAAGGAAACAGTTTTGGAGCAGAGAACAAAAGTCTGAATTTTCATATCCCAAAGCACTCAAGTCAGACCAACCTTATTAGAAAAGTACCCAAATGATGCAATCTTTGCTTAGAGGGGCTGTTGTTGGGAGCTGGGATGGGGAGACTTTGTCACAGTTGCATTATGGCACTTTAGGTCCTCTCATCCTCAAAAGGGTACTACAAGCATTTTTGCCAGTGGTACATTCATAACAGGAAATTCTTAAAAATAGATCAATTGAAACCTTGTATAATTGTCCACCATGCCCAATAGTTTAACACTTTCTCCCAACATCTTGTTTTTCTAATTCCATGCAAGTTATGGGATACCATCCACAGAGTCACCTCTTCCCCCCTACTTAGGCCTCATGGACCTTCTACCCTCTATGCAAGCTCATCCAGTATCCACCATGGACAGATCTTAGGCGGAATAACGAGAAGAAATAAAGTTCTAAAAATATAATGTTTGATTATATTAAAAAAACACTCATCTTGAAATTGAGAAACTTGAATTTGCTTTAAAATGGGTAATCTGTTACAAAACAAAACCTTCTAGTCATACTGCTCATAGACTGCTAAACCTTTAATAACCTCTTTCAGCTGACAATCAAATCACAAACTCAATAATGTTCTACTGAGATAACTACCTTTTGGATATCAGGCAAGTATTAAGAAAGAGAGTCTTTAATGCAAAGTTAACAAGCAACTACTATAATTGCCAGAACAGAATAGATTTAAAAACCTTTGGTGACACCTACAGTTAATTTTATTTTTAACTTTAAGAAACATTGGAGGACTTAAATAATTTCACATCATGACAGTTATATGGACCTTATCACCTTCAAGATTATTTACACCAACTCCATAAATTTGAGACTCCAACAATGCAGATTAAGACTCTTGCAACAACCAAAATGAGACCTGTTTCAACTTAGCACTGAACTCGAGTATCCTTGCTGAGATCAAGCTTTGTTCCTGCGTGAATCACACACACCAGCCTTTCCCTACTGTTGGAAATTATATGTGTTACAAATGAGGTTAGCGCTGCCACATCTGGGTCTCACTGACCATTTTGGAAGTTTAGCTGGGTCTTCACATCTCCTCATGATGACAGGCTAGGGAGTTTTATTTTTCAGGTGGGTGACAATACAAAGCTGGGTAGGAATACAAGCTGAGAGGAAGACACTATGAGGTTTCAAAGAAATATGGATAGATTAGTCAGTAGGTGACAAGGTGATAGATTGTGTATAATATGAGCCAAGTAAGAGTTTATTCACTTTGGTTGCAACAATTATCAAGTAAAATAGCTTTTTTTAAATAAAAGTATGTGTACCATCTTCCAACATCTTTTTACAATCAACCATACTAGAGTCAAGGAGGGTGGGAAATACATGGATAGTTTACCTTGGCCAGTCACTTAGGTAGTCATTTATGACAGAGAGCTGTTTTGCTATCGAGAGGGCGACATTGTGGCTCAGTGGTTAGCACTGCTGCCTCACAGCAGCAGAATCTAAGTTTTATTCCAGCCTTGGGTGACTGCCTGTGCAAGTTTGCACATTCTCCTCAAGTCTGCATGGATTTTTTTTCCAAGTTCCCTGGTTTCCTCCCACAATCCAAAGATGTGGGGTTAGGTGAATTGGCCATGCTAAATTGCCCATAATGTTCAGGGATGTGTAGGTTAGGTTCATTAATCAGGGTTAAATGTAGGGTAATAAGTTAGGGGAATGGGTGTGGGTGGGTTCCTCTTCGGAGGGTGGGTGTGGACTTGTTGGGCCAAATGGCCCTTTTCTGCATTGTAGGGATTCTATGAAAGCTTATGTTTGGCAAGACTTGGGTATACTCATGCAAACTCAGAAGCATTTAAAAATGGAATGAGTAAGTACACCATTCAGCCCTCAAGGTTGTTTTTTCGATATGCTTACAGCTGATTATCCGAATCAGTACCCTGTTCCCGTTTTCTCCTCAGCCTGTTTGATCCCTTTAGCCCTAAGAAATATATCTAACTCTTACTAGGAAAATCAAAAACATTCAAGCAGAATAAGCAATTAGCATGTTGGAAAGGTAGGAGAGTATAAAAATAAAAAGGTTTCAATGTAATTTATTCAGTTGTGGCAAGACCACAACTGTAATACAGTGTGCAATTTTGGTCTCCGTAATTAAGGAAGGATATACTTTTGTTGGAGCCAATCCAGCAAAAATTCACAAGATTGGTCCCTGGGAATAACAGGCTGTCCTGTGATGAGAGGCCGAGTATTATATTCTCTCGAACTTAGAAGAAGGGGAGGTAATCTCATTGGAACATCAAAGACAATGAAGAAGAGGTCAATAGGGTAAGATATTGTTCCCTCTGGGTGGGGAATCTAGAAGAGAGCACACTTTCAGAATAAGAGGTCCATTATTTAGGACTGAGCTGAGGCATGAGTAGGAGTGTTCAATTCTGCCCCCTGAGCCTGCTCCATCATTTAATACAGTCATGGCTGATCTCATCTCGTTCTCAACTTCATTTCCTGACTGCTCCCCAAAACCCTTTGACCCATTATTAATTCAAAGCATGTCTCAGTACTTTCTGTCCCAGTACTCTGGGGGTAGCGAATTCCACAAATTCATGACCCTTTGCGAGAAGTCATTCCTCCTTGTCTATTTTAAATCTGCTACATCTAAAACTATGACCGCTCATTCTATATTGCCCCACAAAGGGAAACATCTGTTCTACATCTACTTTGTCAATCCCCTTTTAGCATCTTGTGTACCTCAATTAGATAAGGAGTTGTGAATCTTTGGAATTCTTCAGCCAAGAAGGTTGTGAATGCACCATCATTGGTGATGTATGAGCTTGAGACAGACAGATTTCTTCGTCTGCCCAGAAATCGGGAAAGGTAGGGAAGAAGAATTGAAGAAAAATCAGCCGTGATCATACTGAATGGTGGAGCAGTTTCAGTAGGCCGAATGGTCTTTCCAACTGCTATATTCTTCCAATTATGAAATCATTATATAATCATTACAGAGTAAATAGGTTATAATTTAAAGTTTCATGCCTGGTAAATACCGTCAATGCCAAGGAATTTCCCTTCAATTAGTTCCAAAACCCAACTCAATAACTTTCAATAATCACTTTACAAAATGGTTCCTGTCTGCCATGCATAAACTAAACGTATACAGTAATGTGCCACTCCTTCCTCTTACTGTAAATTAGATGCTTCTCTCTTTCCCCACTACTCTCTCCCACTCCAATAACACCACCCCAGCAGCAAGTTGCATCATAATCCAGCAGTGAAACAGAGATGCTCTATCCAATGCCAACATGCATCCAAAGCAAAGCACAAGAGAAGCTTACTGCACACAAAGCTCACAGTCACCCCAGCTCAACCAAGATTATTTTACATTCTATTTGAAATTATATTAACCTTACATTGCATCTTCTTCAGAATTTTTTTTTCATTTTGCACTCTCCCCACTAGCACAGTAAAACACCAAACACAGTGGAGGGAAAAATGTGAAATGTTTTCCTGTTAAGATTTAGTTTGTTTTTATATATCGAAAGAGCAAATTACAAATTTTACTTCAATCAGTGCTAGAAAAGAGCAGGACTTCTGGTGCTGTGAAATCAATCCCCTTTGCATTATAGGACAGATTAAGTAGCACAGACAACTGTATATGACCATATTTGCTGTATATGCACAGTTGTTTGAAAGCTGCACCTTGTGTCTGTTGTTTCACTGCAATGGCTTTTCTTCAGAGACAGGGAAGGACGCACAAGCAAGTAGAAACTAAGTTTCCACCCTGTACAACTGATCTGTGTGGAGACAGTGACAAAAGTTCATTAATATTGCAGTGCAGCCACTGAAATAAACTTGACTAGAGACTGATATGAAGAGTCATTTAACATTCAAACCACTGGAGTAATGATAGAGATATTGTCAATATTGTTTAGTGAAGAACCCAATTGTGACTTTTTAAAATGTGCTAAGTTTACCATACATACAAATGGTAAGTATGGATAAGAACACCCAGAAATTAAAGAAGAAAAACTTACTTGCAATGAACAGCAGGCTGACTGGTATTTGCAAGAAATACTGGGCAAAGTTTCACTGCAACCCTATGTCAGAATCCAAATTGTTATCTACTCCCAGCATTTATTTTATATTTAGGATTTCCAGCATTTGCAGTGAGCACTCAAATCCTGTAATTTTCTCAAGACTACTTTGAAACAAAAGGAAACTGAAAAGACAGAAGGTAGACATTCTCACCTCTCAGCACTCCCAGGTGCAAGAGGGGGAGCCTGTTAACTGGTGACAACAGTGAAAGCTGGAGCTTTGTTAAGAAAATTAAACATTTCATCAATAGACTTCTGGTCACTAATTTACTTTGAAAGCAAAATAGCAAAACTGCCCATTCCATATCTAGTTCATTTACAGGGCCCAGTTACTGTTACTTGTGTTTGTATTTACTCAACAATTTAGAATTAAATGGAGATCTACTTTTTCATTCAGCTGTAAATCATTTCCTCTATTTAAACCCCTTTTCCCTTCAAAATCACCGTGGTTTTGTTGCTTTTTACTTCTAAACATTTGCTATCTCTCTGACTTACCTCGAGTGCTCCTGTTCAATGTCTTATCAAGTGCATTTACTCTCAGAAGAATTCAGTTCCAAATATGTCTCAACCACGAGGCTTGTTCGTACAACCACACCCTGCTCCCTCACAGGCTAATATGCCTGATCTTAGCTGGTCTGGTTTTCCTTGTGAAATTCACTTACACAATTCTTCCACTTCGTTTATTAATGCTCTTCACTTCCAAGGTTCGGAACATTTTTTTATTCTAACTATTCCAATAAATTAAAATGGTTTCAATTTGTAGTTATGTCGATTCAGATTGCATTTTAATATCCATTTGTTCTTTTCTATCTTGCTTCTCTAAAACCTTTAAACTTGCCTAGGCCTCTTTCAAACACTTTTCTATGCATCTTTCTACTTACACCCCACCCATTCATTGCAGATGTTGGTTTTAAATTCTTTTTGCTTCCAATTATCCAAATATGTCACTGCAGCCTAATTTGCATATTGAAAACAAGATCTTGCTGCCTGCTCACTCACTAAAAACAGCAGGTGGATAGAGGCCCACAGGGATCAGTAAGATGGGGAATTTCAACTCCCTGCCCATTCGGTTTTGGCAAGGGTTGCCAGGAGAAGTGTTTAAAAAAAAAGACAGTGAAAGTGGATTTTAAGTAAAATAATTTCTTTCACTGAAGTTGGCAATTCACACTATGAAGCAGTTAAACAGGCATCACTAACATTCTGGTCTCTCATCCAAACTGGCAATTCACCTGAGCATTCTAAATCTGTCCAAACAACATGATCATTGGATGCATTAAGATCCTATTTAGCTCTGCCCTACACCATGCCCGTATTTCCTTAAAAGGTGTGGCTGTCAGTGAAACAGCAGGAATCTTGTCCAATTTTCTCCTCCCTAGCCCAAGGGAACAAAAGCAAGCTGAAATTTTTCAGACCACTAGTTACCACAGCACAGAGTAGCAATTGAACACTGGACCTCGAAGTTCAATACTACGTACTGTTTACCACTTCGAGCTTTTGACTTACTAACACAACTGATCCTAGTTCTAATTCAGTTGACCAGAAACCTGCTTAGTTTCTTCAAACTTTTGTTTGTGTTTCCTCTGTGAATATTTAATTCCAAACATGGGTTCTTCTGAGATATGATTTTTTTGTTTACTGCTCAGTGCATCATTTTCATTGGGACCTAGCACTTGCTTCTATCACCAGTTACTGAGATCTCCTTTCAACTACTCTTCTGTTCTTTTCTTTCTGAAATAAACCATTAAATTGTCTATTCACTCCGATTATCCTGTTTATACAGACTAAAGTTGATCTCTGCTCTATTGGTGTTGTTAGATATCCATCTGACCTTAGAATCCTAGTTCAAAGGCAGATGCAAGAAATCCAAAATGAAAACATAAAATTCAGCAGGTCTCATGGCATTGATTGTAGGTGATGATCAGTCATCGTGACCTCTGACCTCTCAAGTGCAAGAATGCTTGCTGCAGAGAATGGTCAGAAAGGTTTGGAGGGATATGGATTAAACACAGGAAAATGGGACTAGTTCAGTTTACAAAACCTGATGGGCATGGACTGGTTGGGCCGAAGGTCCTGTTTCTATGCTGTATACCTCCATGACACTGATGAAAGGTCATACACCAGAAACACTATCTCTGTTTCTCTCTTCATAACTGCTGCCAGAGCTAGTAAGTTCTTCCAGACCTCATCTAAGATCAGCACTGATCTCAAACTACTTTGCTTCAGGTGAGATTTTAACCTTAATTGCCACTTGTCAAGTGTGGACATGGTAAATGGGATATTTGACTTCATCCCAAAACAGACCAATTTACTAAACCATCTTGTCTGCGGGGCAATAGAATAGAATATCCTGCCATGTGTACTCCAGTATAGAAGTACAGGAATACAGTGAAATTTTTTTTCCAATGGCTGCCTTCTAATGGTGCAATCTTAGGTACAAGTACTCAGGTACATTCCTTGGATACAAAGGAGGAATAAAAGGAAAAGCTGTAGCATTACTACAGTGTCTTAAAAAAAAGTTAAAGGATTGGCATTATAGTCTGGTAAAGAAATCCCATTAAAAAAAAGTGAAAGAACAACCACGCATACTGGCTGGTTCTAGCAGAGGTAGAAAAATGGATTACTATGAGCTAAATGTTGACCAAGTTACTGAAAATACCCAGTTAGCTTTTGAGAGAATAGAGCTTATATTTTCAAGAAACGTTCAATTTTTTTTAAGCATAAAGAATTGAAGGCAGACTGCCTAACCCCTAATCAGGGTATAGCCATATGAAAGCAGATTGCAAACAGCATTAAAATGTAATCAAAAAGAAAAGTTTTTTTTTAAATGCCTGAGGGCTGGTAAGTGCTTGAGATTGCCACCTTTTGTTCCATATACCATTCCTCAGTCAGACTGCTGGCAAATATTCTGACCATCGATGGCGAGGGTTATTCAAACCAGTTTATATAGTAGCATACAAATTGTCACCAGCAAATGTTTTTGACAGCTGTGTTGGGGTTGGCCAATGTCACCTTTTCAATTGGCAGGAGGTTATACCATGTTAAAACCGAATGCTTTTTTCTGTTGCGTGTGTTGGAATACCAAACATCTATCACTAACTACACAAGACTGAAGGACGATCACCAAATCTTCAATACATAACCTCTAATGCTAGCCAGATCGAAATTTTAGTATATCCACTTAAACATAATAAAGACTTGACATAAGGACAGTACAGTTCAGGAACAAGCCCTTCAGCCCCCTATGTCTGCTTCGACCATGATGCCATTCTAAACCAATCCCATGGTCTGTATCCCCAATGCCTCATCTTCACCATGGATATCCAATCCCTCTACACCTCCATCCGCCATGACCAGGGCCTCCAAGCCCTCCGTTTTTCCCTCTCCAGATATCCCCAACAGTACCCTTCCACCAACACTCTCATTCGTTTGGCCGAACTGGTCCTCACCCTTAACAATTTCTCCTTCGAATCCTCCCACTTCCTCCAGACCAAAGGGGTAGCCATGGGCACACGTATGGGGCCCCAGTTAAGCCTGTCTCTTTGTTGGCTACGTGGAACAGTTGATCTTCTGTAATTACACCGGCACCACTCCCCACCTCTTCCTCCGCTACACTGATGACTGAATTGGCGCCACCTCGTGCTCCCGTGAGGAGGTTGAGCAATTCATCAACTTCACCAACACATTCCACCCTGACCTTAAATTTACCTGGACCATCTCTGACACCTCCCTCCCCTTCCTGGACCTCTCCATCTCCATCAATGACGACTGACATTTTTTACAAACCCACCGACTCCCACAGCTACCTGGATTACACTTCTTCCCACCCTACCTCTTGCAAAAATGCCACCCCGTATTCCCAATTCCTCCGCCTCCGTCGTATCTGCTCCCAGGAGGACCAGTTCCACCACAGAACCCACCAGATGGCCTCCTTCTTTAGAGACCGCAATTTCCCTTCCCACGTAGTTGAAGATGCCCTCCAACGCATCTTGCCCAAATCCCACACCTCCACCCTCAGACCCCACCCCTCCAACCGTAACAAGGACAGAACACCCCTGGTGCTCACCTTCCACCCTACCAACCTTCGCATAAACCAAATCATCCGCCGACATTTCCGCCACCTCCAAAAAGACCCCACCACCAGGGATATATTTCCCTCCCACCCCTTTCCACCTTCCACAAAGGCCTTCCCTCTGTGACTACCTGGTCAGGTCCACGCCCCCCCCAACAACCCACCCTCCCATCCTGGCACCTTCCCCTGCCACCGCAGGAACTGTAAAACCTGCACCCACACCTTCTCCCTCATCTCTATCCAAGGTCCTAAAGGAGCCTTCCACATCCAAAGTTTTACCTGCACATCCACTAATATCATTTATTGTATCCGTTGCTCCCGATGCGGTCTCCTAGCCGAGGAGACTGGGCGCCTCCTAGCAGAGCGCTTTAGGGAACATCTCTGGGACACCCGCACCAATCACCCACACCACCCCGTGGCCCAACATTTCAACTCCCCCTCCCACTCTGCCGAGGACATGGAGGTCCTGGGCCTCCTTCACCGCTGCTCCCTCACCACCAGACGCCTGGAGGAAGAACGCCTCATCTTCCGCCTTGGAACATTCAACCCCAGGGCATCAGTTTCCTCATTTCCCCTTCCCCCACCTCCCCCTAGTTCCAAACTTCCAGCTCAGCACTGTCCCCATGACTTGCCCTACCTGCCTCTCTCATTTTCCACCTATCCACTCCACCCTCTCCTCCCTGTCCTGATCTATCACCTTCATCCCCTCCCCCACTCACCTATTGTACTCTATGCTACTTTCTCCCCAGCCCACCCTCCTCTAGCTTATCTCTCCACACTTCAGGCTCACTGCCTTTATTCCTGATGAAGGGCTTTTGTCCGAAACATCGATTTCGCTGCTTCTTGGATGCTGCCTGAACTGCTGTGCTCTTCCAGCACCACTAATCCGAAACATGGTCTGTATCCCTCTATTCCCTGTACATTTATCTGTCTAAATACCTCTTAAACGTTGCTATCTACTTGTAACACCTCCTCTGGTAGGATGTTCCAGACATCTACTTCCCTCTGTGTAAAATATTTTTCCTTGCACATCTCATTGAAACCTTACCTGTCACATTAATCCATTCCACCCCATCCCCAACTATCCATACCTCAGAAACAAAATATTATATCAGGTCACCCTTAGCTTCCAACACTCTAGCAAAAACAATCCAAATTTGTCCAACTTCTCCTCATACTCTAATCCAGGCAACATCCTGGTAAACTGTTTTTGTACCCTCTCCAAAGCATTTACACCCTTCCTATAGTGTGGCCATCAGAATGTCACACAATACTCTCAATATGGCCTAACTAAAGTTTTATACAGTTACAACATGACTCACCAACTTTTATATTTAATGTCCCAATCGATGAAGGCAAGCATATTATATGCTACCTTAACTGTAACACTAACCCTAACCCTATCACAGGTTTCTTCCGAGTGCCCAGTTTCTTCCCACAAGCCAAAAATGTGCAGGTTAGGTGAATTGGCCAAGCTAAATTGCCTATAGTGTTGAGAGATGAGTAGGTTAGGTCATTTTACAGGGGTAAATATAGGATAATAGAGTAGGGGAATGTTTCTGGGTGAGTTACTCTTCAGAAGGTCGGTGTGGACTTGTTGGGCTGGAAGGCCAGTTTCCACATTGTAGGGGTTCTAAGTTCTAACTATGGACTAGTCCCCTAAGATCCTTCTGTATATCAATGCTCCCAAGGTTCCTGCCATTTACAATAGACTTTCCTCTTGTATTCAATTCCCAAAACGGATCACTCCAGACATGCTGATTAAATGCCATATGCCATTTCTCTCAATGTTCCAACTGATCTATATCTTTTGACAACCTTCCTTTCTGTCCACAACTTCACCAACTTTCATATCACTCTCAAATGTATATTCAGAACATCTACACTTTCATCCAACAAACAGAGGTCCTAGCACTGATCCTTTTGGTGACAGAACTCCAGTCAGGAATACATCTCTCCACAAATACCCTCTGTCTTCCATAACCAAGCCAAGTTTAAATCCAACTTAGTCAACTTACTGTGGATCCAATGTATCTGGACCAGTCTACATGAGGGACCCTGTCAAACGATTTAGTAAAGTCTATTTTGACTATATCCATTGAGCTACCCTAATCAATTCATATTACCAATTCACATTGTCACTTCCTCAAAAAACTCAATCAAATTTGAGACAAAACTTCCCCTGCACAAAGTCATGCTGACTGTCCCTCATAAGTTTACTCTTTCTCAAGTGTGAGTAAATCCTATCCCTAAATATCTTTTCCAATAATTTTCCAATCAATGATGTAAGGCTCATTGGACTACAATTTCCTGGACTATCACTGTTGCCTTTCCTAAACAAATGAACAACATGGAGTATGCACCATGTCTGTACTGTTCTGTGGCTGGAAGCCATGCCCCTGCTCTCAAAAACAACAGCCCTCCCTACAACCTGCAGCTTATGGAACCCTTTCCATTCTGACCTGGGCCACTGTACTGTTCTGGCCCTCTGTAGGAGTGTTGTTAGAGCAGCAATAGACACTGCCAGCTGTTGATTGGCCAGAAGGCCCGAGTGCATGGAATTTCCATCCTATGGAAGGCTTGAGAGTGGCCTCGAAAGTATTCAAGAGGCAGGATACCAGAGGCCCTTCCTGGAGAAAGCATGGCAGGTCGCTTGCCAGCTCTTCAGCCAGCAAACAAGACCTCTAATGCCTCCAAACAATTCTGCCACAGGTGCTGCTCTTTCCAAACTGGGTTATGTTGGACCTAAACAAAACTGGAGATAAGGGAGAGAGACTACATGTTTAGTCATTGGTGATAATTCTGAGATATGAAATAAAAGTATCAAAGATGAAAATGTAATGGTTTGGATGTTAACTTTCCTATGTATTGGTTACAATAGACTAAAAGTTCAATGATTACACTAATCACTGTCTCTGTTATTACTTGTGAAGTGTTAAGTCTGAGCTAATATTGTACTCTAACCGGAAGCTGAAAACAAAAATGCATTTTTTAAAGATGCTGTATTTATGAATTTTTCTCATGGACCCAGCAGTTCAGGTTCTATAACACTCCTGACAGTCACTGCCTTCCAAATCACTATCTCAACAAACTGATCAGGTTGGAGACTATGTAATACTGTTGGATCTCCTGAAATTAAGTTAGGAAGCCCTGTAACTAGGTTTCACCCTGTTGACATTGGTGAAAAATATATTAGGAAGGTGACATCTCAAAGAAAAGCTCACCCTTCCCAATCTCAAACTCAACTTATCGGCAGCTCAATGATAGAGATCCAGGTTATCGTGCCCGGTCTCACAATCTTGGTTAGGCACAAAGACCAAGACAATATACTCAAGGTTAAGAGACCATAACAGACTTCTCAATCTCTACAATTCAATTATACCAGACATATTTAGTAGGGAATACATTCCTTCTGCAATACACAAGCCAGTGAAACTTTTGGCACATAATTGCTTGACAATGTGTAAACTGTACCAACAATGGCAATTGGGATAAAAAAATAAATGCTGGCCTAGCCAACGACACGCACGTCTTGTGATTGAGCTTTTAAAAAGCGCCTTAATGTGGTCCACTCAAGTTAGACAGCTAGCAAAACCTAAAATGTTACTTTCTATTTTCTGGAAGAAAATGTCCTTCCTCAGTGCTAAATTATTTCTAAACAGATCTAGTTGCCTTTTCATACTACTTCTCAAAATTTTACATTTTGAGATATGACTATTTTAGTTCTGCAGTTAATAAGGGGGCAAGCTATTTTAAACCAGTTAATGTGCAATGAGACAGTTTTAATTTATGGCCTAATTGTAAATGATTCTTTAAGGTACAAATGATCATAATATATTTGGACTTTGTTAGGTTAAAAGTAAGGAACGTGGGTCTGAAACCAGTGTGTCTTAAACTTAAATAAAGACAATTCCAATGATATGGAGAGGCAGTCAGCAAGTATAGAATGAGGAAAATATTTTTAAAAATTAAAACAAAGATAAGCAGACACTTAAGGAGGTATTTCCTAATTCTCAAGAAGCCAATATTTTATTGAACATAAACATAGAAAAGTGAACCTAGAGTCTTCACTTGTACTTCATTTTCCTTCTTGCTATCGTTATTGCTAGGTAATTCATTAAGGTAAGTAAACAGTTAGGTTGAATAGTTTAGCAGTAATCTAACAGTAGAGGTTACAGCTCAAAAGCAGGTCCTTCATTTCATCAACTTTGCATCCAATTTTGAAATCCTTTGCTCAGACCAACTTCTGTTTGATTGTGAACTGGCAGTAAGTGAGGATCTGGAACGAGTCTTCAATATGTTTCACAACAATTCAAATTCGGTCTGATTTTGAATTTATGGTCCGCATAGACATGACCAACCCAAGTCAAGGTTTGGTCTAAAACAGGCTGATGTTAGTTGAGGTAACAATTAGGACACTACCATTAAACTCAATTACATCTCAATGCCCAAGATTTATGTAATGAGTCATGGTATTGTACAGGGTAGAGGACAAACGTGAAGGTTCTAATTACTGCAATTCCCTTTTGTTGTCCCTCCATTCAACAGATTTAAGTGTCACTTGCTCGACTGCATTTGTTGCCCATCGCTAATTGTCCTGGTGAAGATGCTGGTGAGCTGCTTTCTTAAACCTCTGCAGCTCTTGGAGTGTATGAACACCCCAACGCTGTTAGGAAGGAAGTTCTAGGATTTTGACCCAGTGACAGTGAAAGAATGGTAATGGATTTCCAAGTCTGGATGAGTGATTTGGAGGGGAACTTACAGATGATGTTATCCTATGGTGAACAGAGTGAATGCCGAAGGTAATGAATGGGATGCAAAATAAGCAGCCTGCTTTGTTCTGGATAAGTTTGAGAGTCTGACATCGATGGTGGGTAAGTTGTTGGAGGCAATTCTCAAAGATAGGATTTACATGCATTTGGAGATACAAGGACTGTTTACGAATAGTCAACATGGTTTTGTTCGAGAGAAATCATGTCTCACAAACTTGATTGGTGTTTTTTGAGGAAGTAACCAAAAAGATGAGGGCAGAGCAGTAAACTTGTTTATATAATTTTAGTAAAGCCTTTGACAAGGTTCCGCAAGGTAGACAAATTAGTAAAGTTTGATCACATGAGATTCAGGGTGAGTTGCCAATTGACATACAAAGTTGGCTTGACAGTAGGTGACAGAGGCTAGTATAGAGGGTTAATGTTTGGAGTGGAGGCCTGTGATCAGCGGTATTCCACAGGGATCAGTACAAGGTGCTCTGTTGTCTGTCATTTATACCAACAATCTGGATGAGAATATAGGAGGCATGGTTAGCAAATTTGCAGACGACGCCAAAATTAGTAGCATAGTGGACTGCCAAGAAGGCTAAGATTATAAGCAGATCTTGATCAATTAGGTCAATGGGTTGAGGATATGCAAATGGAGTTTAGTTTTGATAAATGTGAGGTCCTGCATTTTGGTAAAACAAACAAGGACAGGACTTATACAATTAATGGTAGGGCCCTGGGTAGTGCTGTTACAGAGACCTAGGGGTTCAAGTGTGTAATTCTTTGAAATTTGCATCCCAGGTAGACAGGGTGGTTAAGAAGGTGCGTGTCTTCATTGCTCAGACCTTTCAGTACAAGAATTGGGACATCATATTGTGGTTGTATAGAACACTGGTGAGGTCTTTTCTGGAATACAGTGTGCAGTTCTGTACACCCTGCTATAGGGAAGTTTTCATTACACTGGAGTGTGTTCAGAAAAGATTTACCAGAATTTTGTCAGAAATGGAGGGTTTGAGTTATAAAAATAGGCTGAGACTTTTGCAATTGGAACATAAGATGTTGAGGGGTGACCTCAAAGAGACTTATAAAATCATGAGGAGGATAGATAAGGTGGATAGCAAAGGTATTTTTCCTAGGGTGAAGGTGTTCAAAACTAGGGGACATATTAATGTGAGAAAAGGAAGTTTTAAAAAAGACACGAGGAACAATTTTTTTTTAAACAGAGTGGTTCTTGTGTGGAATGAACTGCCAGAGGAAGTGGTGGATGCTAGTACAATTACAACATTTAAAAGACATTTGAATAATTGCATGAACAGGAAGGGTGTGAAGGGATATGGGCCAAATGCAGGCAAGTGGAACTAGTTCAGTTTGGGAACATGATCGGCATAGACTAGTTGAGACTGAAGGGTCTGTTTCCTTGCTGCATGACTCAATGTCAAGCTTCTTTTTGTTATTGGAACTGCACTCACCAAGGCACTTTGGGGCTTCCAGCACACATTATTTGTGCCTTGCAGATGATGGACAGGTTTTGGCAAGTCAGGAGGTGAGTTACTTGTTTCAGGTTTTCTAGCTTCTACCTCATTCTTCAGCAGGCCGTTTTCATATGGCTGATCCATATTTAGTTTTTAGTCAATGATAATTTGCACAAGGTTGTTAGTGAAGGATTCAGAACGAAGGCAACAGTTACCTAATCTTGGAGATGGTCATTGATGCCACATGGGTGCTAGGCAATATTACTTGGCATTTATCAACCTGATCTTGGTTATTGTCCAGGTCTTGCTGCATTTCAGTGTGAGCTGTTTCAAGATCTGAGGAGTCACAAATGTTGAACAACATGCAATAATCAGCGAACATTCCCACTTCCGACATCATGAAGAATGGAGGGCCATCGAAGCAACTGAAGATGATTCGTCTTAGACACTAACCTGAGGAACTCCTACAGGAATGTCTTGGGATGGAGATAATTGCCCTTCAACAAACACAATCACCACCTTGTGTGCCAGGTAGGACTCCATCCAAGTTGAGAGTTTCCCTGATCCTCAGTGACACCAGTTTTGCATGAGGTCTTTGATGCCACACTCAGTCAAATGCAGCCTTGCCACCAGGGGTAGTCACACTTGACTCATCTCTGGAATTCAGGTTTTGCCCATGCTTGGACCATAAGAATGTCAGGAGTTAAGTGCCCTGATCTCATTTCAGGGTATGTAGATTTTGTAGGACATACCAATATTGCCCTTAACACAGTCTCCAAACTACAGCAATTAGTGGAAACAAACAGAGAGCAATCACAATCAAAAGCTGATTTTCTACCACAACACAAAACCAGAAGCCTCCATTTTATAACTGGAGTTCTTTTCTAACCGAATCATCTAATAAAAACTCAGATAGTCTGAATCTGTTTCCTGACAAATTCTGCACTGTCTTTGGCACTACATGGGCACATTGGTTGGCACCATATAAGGTCAACGAGCAAAAACAATCTTATTTTGCACATTGCATGGATACACGACTAAATCCTCCAAAAGCTGACACGCTTCATTGAGTCATAGAGATGTACAGCATGGAAACAAACCCTTCGGTCCAATTTGTTCATGTCGACCAGATACCCCAACCCAATCTAGTCCCACCTGCCAGTGCCTGGCCCATATCCCTCCAAACCCTTCCTATTCATATACCCATCCAGAGTGCCTCTTAAATTCTGTAATTATAAAAACCTGCACCACATCCTCTGGCAGCTCATTCCATGCATGTACCACCCTCGGTGTGAAAACGTTGCCCCTTACCCCTCACCCTAAACCTATGCCCTCTAGTTCTGACTCCCCCATCCCAGGGAAGAGACTTTACATTCTAAACTGAAATCACTCAGAAGACCAAAATTCTCAAAAATGACACAAAAACACAAACAGCACAAATAAAACAGCATGAATAGCATCCAAAGATTCATCACATTGCCATATGCTTACACATATAGAAATATATGGATATAGGACACAGCAAATTGGTGCAGCAGCTGTGATTCACCAATTTATTATAGAAATTACTCCTTTCTATTGCCGTGTGAGAATTAAAGGGAAATTAAGTTACTTTGTCTTTTGAACCCCTCTTTTACAAACACTCCAGCTGCAATGCAGAGCAAAAGGATCAACTCAGTCATAGCCATTTTCCTGCAGGATTACGTATGCAGCAAAATCTCTTGGGGAATGGGGATGCAGAGGGGAGGTTGCAAGGAGAAAGGGCGGTTTCATTTCAACATCAAACCATGCCATGATAGTTACGTCACTATTTCAAATCTAGTCAAATCAAAAAAAAACTGATCAGCACTCTCAGCCTCCCCCTTTGTTTGAAGTTCTGCTGCAGTCCAGACGAGAGTAGACCCCCAACTGTTTTAAGTTAAACTGCAAAAGTACAATGTCAATGAACAAAATATATCAACTCCAACTGAAATAATGCACTCAGGACTTATGAGCCATATCACAATACAACATAGTTGACTGCTTTCACCCTAGTCTATTTTGAGTAAATTGCGAATATCTTATTACTTTGAATATTATTTCGAGAATAAAATCCAGATACATTCTTTGGGAAACAAAATTAACATAGAAGCAAATCATGCTCCCTGTTTATTTTTATGTTATAGCATCATGTTTTGTCTTCCTTCACAAAACCAAGAAAAAACAAATTCAACTAATCTCCCTCAACATTAGTTCAACAGTCAAATGATCAGTTATCAGCATTAATTTATGGCCTAAGTCAGAAACTGCTTTTGTAAGCAGAAGGCTACATTAGTGAATTATCCATTACCAAATCTCACATCTCTACTACCTGGAAGATAATGGGAAGAAAGGATGGATGAGGAACTTTAAAAACATACTAATTGATCTCCTATGGCATTGACTCAACAAGAAAAAACAAGTGTAGAATTCAGGTAGAACAAGATTACATGGCAAAGAATAATTGGGAATAAAAACAACAAATGTTGAAGATACTCTACAGACCCATCAACATCTTCAGAGAGAAACAGTTAACATTTCCAGTCCAAAGGCTTAAACTGGGAATGTTAACCCTGTTTCTGTCTCCATAGATATTGCTAAACCTGAATTTCTCCAACATTTGCTGTTTTCATTTTAGATTTCCAGCATCTTAAGTATTCAGCTTTTATTTGAAGGAATCATTGCGCTGAAGATCCCTTTCACTCATGCATTCGACTTTTCCTTGTTTAATAGCTGGATATGATTTTTAATACGTACACATTTTAATAGCAAGCAAACAAATCCAAAACTGTTCAGAGTCTGAAAATTTCTCTGCAGTTCAGGCCAAGGTCTAAACAAAAAAAGAAGCAGGGCACTACAGTGCAGAACAGTAAAAGATATGCAGTATCACATTCACACAGGCAATTTCCATTATCAAAGTGGAAGTAGGAATAAGAATATAGAATATAGAATAAGGTGAATTTAGAAAAATTTCAAGATGTCATAATCCACTGTTATTCATACAGTATAGTCTGACTGGAAGATCCTAAAGTCAGAAGACTTTTCTACTCCAACATTTCTGAATTCATCAACCAACCGCTGACTATGGTCTACAGATGTCAGGTTTCGATCTGACCATTCTTCATGTAGAAGCCTAAACATGATGATCAATGAAGAGCATCCAATTGTTATAAAGAAGGTTTTTCTATATGGATGTATACACATCACTGAAGAAAGTAAATATGTTTGTTTCAGATTTCACCCTTTATAATAGTTAAATATTGTGTTTGGAATATTTTATATTGCTGTTGAGAAGATACACAGAAGAAAATTGTTAACCGTTTACAGCTCACGATATCTAATATACAGCAATCATTATATTAGCAACACTTCACTGGTCAAAAGAACTATTTGATTAGACAGTGTTTCAAGTGTCTGAAGACTGCATTGATTTTTAAAAATCATATTTTTCTCCATTTTCAAATTGGTTGCCCCATAATTTTTGCAACATTTGAAAACAATATCTTCACAAAAAGCTTCACTTAAAAAGAAATTCAAGACTTAGTATTTATGTTGTAGAGTACAAGACGACAGACAATAGTAAACTTCTATAGACGTCAGGTTAGAAACTGAAGTACCGAGCATTTTTTTTAATGATGAGACATTGCAACCATTTTTGGGGACCTTACTATCAAATAGGAGTCAATATAACCAAATAGATTCATGAAGATGACACCAGGGACACAGTTATTTGAATATCCATTGCACCAGTGCAATGGATTGAATGCCTACATTCCATGCTGTTACTATGAGACTTTATTGAGTCTTTCCTTCTAAGAACCAGACTTTTGTACCAATGAGAGCTGTAAGGATATCCGCAGCATGTTAAAAATTTTTTAAAAGGGTTGCAATAAAGTCAATTGGGGAAAACTATTTCCCCAGCTAGTGAGTCCTTAACTAATGTGTGAATATTAGACAAGGATATGGAATATTCAAACACTTTGAGATTAAATTTTAGTCTTGGGAATGAAATCAAGTGAATAATTCTATTCAACTCAGTAACAATGAGCCCTATCACTATTTTCCGTGTCGCAAAATTCTATGATTTATTTTGTTGTTCTATTTCCCGCTTTCTACCCTTAAAGAACTTTGGCTCATCCCACAGACCAATTCCGCAGGTGGTAACCATCCTCAAATGCCTTGTCCATGTAAGGAAGTGAAGACAGTACATACCTCAACCACACTTTCTTAATTCAAACTTACTGCAATCACACAGCTCTTCCCTGAGGCTTTTTCCCCTGCCTGGCTTATGTTAAATAGCTACAAGGATGAAAACTTTTTATCACTGAAGAGTCTTAAAGCCATTTGCTATCCAATAACCTGCTCTGAAAATTCTGACAATTGTGACAAGGTCCACCATTACAGTTGAGACCATAGAGATAACTAACAACCAATAATATAAATCAAACAAAAAGTTAATCTAGGAGGAAGTCAGAACTGCAAATGCTGGAGGTCAGAGTAGAGTGTGTGGTTCTGGAAAAGCATAGCAGGTGAGGCAGCATCCAAGGAGCAGGAGAATCCATGTTTTGAGCATAAGCCCTTCATCAGGAATAAGGCTTGTGTGCCAGGTGGGGCTGAAAGATAAATGGGAGAGTGATGGGGTGGGGGAGGGGGTGGGGGAAATGGCAAAGGGAGCTGAGAATGCGATGGGTAGATGAAGGTGAGGGAGAAGGTGACAGGTCGGAAAGGAGGGTGGAGCGAATATGTGGGAAAGGTAATGGATAGGTCAGGAGGCCGGTGCCAAGTTGGAGGCATAGGACTAGGGTAATGTGGGGGGAGGGAAACTGGTGAAATCTGCATTGTTCCCTTGTGGTTGCAGGGTGTAAATGCAGTATATGAGGCGTCGTTCCACTAGGCGTTGGGTAGTAAGGATTTGGCAATGGAGAAAGCCCAAGACCTGCATGTACTTGGCAGAATTGGGGGGGGGCGGGGGAGTTGAAGTGTTCAGCCACAGGGCAGTGGGTTTGGTTGGTGCGGTTCAGAAATGTTCTAAAACAATCTGCAAGTAGGTGTCCTGTCTTCCCGACGAGGAGAGCACATTGGGTGCAGTGGATACAGAGATGACATTGGTGGAGGTACAGGTAAATGCACGCTTGATTTGGAGGGATCCTTCGCAGTGTTGGATGGAGGTGAGGAGAGCAGTGTGGGCACAAGTTTTGCACTTCTTGTGGTGGCAGGGGTAGGTGCTGGGAGTGGGCTTGTGCGGGGGTAGGGGGGTGGGTGGATCTGATGAGGGAGCCGCAGAGGGAATGGTCTCTCTGGAATGCTTATAGGAGTGGTGTCAAACCACCCTATTTCCCAATGGTAATGGAGTCTTTCCAAAAAAAAATTCTAGGATCTGGAGCTACATCCATGTCTAAAACTAAACAGCTCCTCCATGACAACAACTTACCATTGAATCCAGTATTTTTTAATAACTATAGTTTGCTGACAAACAGATACAAGCCTATCTTCAGTGGCAGAGGCAATAAATACGAGCAGGTAACTTTGATTCTCCGGCTTTCACTGCTGAGCCTTATCTTGACCCAATCCAACGTTCACACATTCAATAAAGATGGTCATTAAATCAAAGGAATATAAAAATGCTCAACAAAACCAGAAAATGCTAGAAATGTTCAGCCAGACAGGTAGAATCTATGGAGAGAGAAAGAGAATTAACATTTCAGAGGATGACCTTTCTTCAGTAATTGAGCTAAAACTATGAATGGAATCTTCCCATCCTGCAGGAAGTAAGGTGGCTGTGCGGGTCTTGAAAAGGAAGTGCATTGTCATTAGGAACAACATGTGACACCTTCCCACCTCAGCACAAGTGTATTCTAGGCAGGAAGATACACAGCCATCTTCACTTATGATCCTAACTGGGGCAATTACAACTACCTGAGCTCCACTTAAGGGTCTCTTCAAACCTGACCTACAATTTTCTGTTGCTCCAGGTTGGACAAATGACACAGGTGGTCTACCTGAAACCGTGCAGGCTGTACGTTAGTTAGAAGGGGCAGCTGATAACTTGATCTACGTCTTGTATGAAAAAAGGACATGGGAAAGGGTGTGAGTGCTAACATCAACAACTCCTACCTTTGTACCTGACCCCAAAGGACACCCCACACCACCCATTGCCCACCCCCTCAACACCCTACACTTCAGCCCCATGAGAGAATCTAATCTGAACCCAATACTCTTTGCGTATTCCCTGGAAATTACTCCTTCATCCCGATTGGCCAGCAACCCCAACCAGGCAAGATCTTGTATCCCAGGGTCCTCAGCCAGATGAAAGGCTGGTCAATGTCATCGTTAAGTGGCCAATAGGCTCACAAACAGGCAAGCTTTCCTTCTAAGAGTGAGCGTGGATGTCACTGTGCAAGCTGCAAGACTACCCCAACCTCTAAAGTTTCTGCCCATAAACTTTGCTCCCTCTCCACAGGTACTGCCTGACCTGAATATTTCCAGCATTTATATTTTAAATTTCTGGCACCCTCGGTTTCTTGAATAGAAAAATGCTTTTTATTTTCTCCTCTTTATGCAGGGGTACCTAAGCCTAGCTATACTGCTCTACTTACACTCTGATTGAGGCAGTAAGGGACAGAACATGGAGACTTTCTGACTGTTGTTCAGTAAAACACAACAGACTTAACAGCACTAAGGCAGCATTACAATACAACAGTTTGGGTGAAACACTGAATGTATCATAACAAATCAGGGAAATTAGAGACAATAATACATTTACAAAGAACTAGATTTGCTGAGATTTGGCTAGAGGAATGTTGGGGGCTTGCACTATATGCTTCCCCACCAGCTGGTTTGAAGTCTGGAGTGACTTACCAAATCCAGCAGCTCGGAGTTACCTGTCAGGCCAAGCTCAAACTGCAACTTTGCTGCCAGCAGAGATGGCATCAGGTAGCCCGCTCACCAGCAATCCAATTGAGGTCCTCAAGTGGGACTTAACTGGCAGCAGGTTTCTCTGTGTGGGTTGATGGAAGGCAATCCCCGTTTAATGGACTCTCTGAGCCAATTAGAGTCGACATGAGAAAAGGTTACTCTAAACCTGCACTAGTCCCACCTTCGAGCACTTGGCCCAACTAAAATGGAAAAAAGGAAAATATTTATATAAACAAGCACAAAAGGAATGAAATTGTCTGTCCACAAAGATTGCATTTATTCATTCTGAAAAAAAAGGAAACTCACAAAGGAGCACTATTAAAAATATTTAATAATTCATTAGAAAAATGTGTATTGCTATCAGACTTACAAAAAACTCATATTTATCTTTAATTAAAGAGAGAAGGACAGAACAACCTATTTAACAGCATAGGTGGAAAAAATAATGAAATCCTTGCCACAGGAAGACATAGACAAATATGAAGAAACAAATATGGACCTAAAAAGTCTACAATGAGCCCTATCACTATTTTCCGTGTCGCAAAATTCTATGATTTATTTTGTTGTTCTATTTCCTGCTTTCTACCCTTAAAGAATATTGAATTCTTTGAAGGAGGTAATAGAGATAAACAAGGAATATTGCTAGATTTCCAATAGCCTATGACATGTCACCATATCCTGGATTAATGTACAAGGTCTGAACATGTTGAGTCAAGAACAAAAAGAGGAAATATATAAAGCTGAATCTGGAGGTGAAGGATAGCTATTGAATTGACTGAGGTTGTAAATAGAGTCACAGAATCTCCATTGACGAATGTTACTCTAAATCTATACTTTCCAGTACTTGGCCAACCTTCAAGTACTCAAAGAACTTTTTTTAAAAAGTCCTGAGGTTTCCTGCATCAACTACCCTCTCAAGCAACGTATTGCAGATTCCTACGATTCTCAGGGAGAAAAAAAACTTTCCTCAAGTTTCCAAACTTCCACGTTAAAATTATTTGCCTTTGGTAGTGATCCTTCAACTAAGGGGAACAGCTGCTTCATATCCATCCTGCCCCTCAATCTTATATACCTCTGTCAAGTCCCTCTCAGCCTTCTCTGATTTAATGAAAACAACTCAAAACTTACCTAGTTTCTCCTCTTAGCAGGTGTGCTCAATTCCAAGCAACATCCTGGTAAATGTACTCTGCACCTCCACCAGTATAATCACATCCTTTCCATAATGAGGTGACTAAAACTGCACACAGTACTTCAGCTGTGGCCTAATCAAAGTCCTGTATACCTCCAACATAACCTCTCTGCTCTTGCAATCTATGCCACAACTGACAAAGGCAATAGATCCATATGCCTTAACTACTCTATTAACTTGTCCTGCCATCTTGAGGGATCTATGGACAAGCACACCAAGATTCCACTGCTCCTTTGAGCTTCCTACCATTCAGTGAGTATTCCCTTGTCTTGTTCCTTCTTTCAAAGTGTGTCACCTCACATTTAATCAGGGTTAAGTTCCATCAGCCACTAATTTGCCCATTAGATCATTCCATTGGGGTCCTCCTGTAATCTAACACCTTCTTCCTCATCGTCAACCACCGAGCCATCTGATCCGACAATGACCAATGCTAGGACCACGGATTTTCTCAATTTATTTCAATAATTTAAACTTTGGAATCAAAATCAAAAACATCTTTTAAATTTGAAAATACCACTAATTCAGAGGTATGGCCAAATCTAAAAAAGGATTGCCAGATCAACATTGCAATAATAAACAGAGAATGGTCATATTGTAAGAAAATTAATTTTAACAGATTAGAGAGGTGTCATATTTTGATAAGAAAATTAAGGAGGTCACGTATTACTTTGAAACTAAGAAATAGAGCAGGAGCAGGCAATACTGCTCTTCCCTGTTCCCACTATTCAATGGGATCAAAATTTGAATCAAACTTTGGCTAAACTGCATTTGAAGTATGGGTTTGCAGTTCTGGTCATCATTTTAGGAAAGAGGCATTGGGTGGGCAAAATAAAAATTTACAAGGACGATATTAGGACGGAGAGGATCTGGAAAGGATGAACAGGTTAGCCCTATTCCCCTAATAAGAAAAGTTGTAACCTAATAGACGTCTTTAAAATGATTGTACAGGCATTGAAAGAACGTCTCCAATTGTAGAAAATTGCCCAAAAGTACAAGTCGCCAAAAAAAAACTCAAATCAAGTGCAGATTACCTAAACGCCTGGAGAATTTCCAGCGGATCAAAGAAAGTCGTCATGGATTTATAAAGTGATAAGCCTGACCGCAATTTTTCAAATTAGTGACTAAAGCAGTGAACAGAGGAATGCCTACTGAGGCTTCATCCAGAAGCTTTTAGTGAAGTCCCTCATAAGAAATGGATTGCTTTCAAACTTGAAATTCATGGAATTGAAAGCAAATTACCGACCAAGCTAGAAGTTTGAGCAGGAGACAGATAATGGAATGTAAGTAGCGGTATCCCACAAGGATTTCTGGAGCTTCACCTATTCACGGTTTTTATTGACTTAGATGATGGGGTACATATCACAGAAGCACAAACAAGGTATTGATGATTAAATGAATGAGCAAAATTGTGCCAAACGAACTACAATGTAGGCAACTGTGAGGTTAACCTTGTTGAATCTAGAAAAGGGTTGAACAGACCACTTGCTAAATGAAAGTAGCAGTAGCAGTCCAGAAGTAGCAGTCCAAAGAGACTAATGGGTTCATCTGTAGGTCACTACTACAGGCACAGCAAATGATCAAAAATACTTAGCTCTTGCAGCACTGTGGCGGTGTCCTTGCCTTTTAACCAGGAGACCGGTTTTCAAGTTCTACATGCTCTAGAGGCATCTAATAATATCTCTAAACAGTTTGATTAGAAAATATCTAAATAATCAAAAAGGTCAGGTGCTTATGTTACAATGGTAATGTCTGTACCTCTGAGCCAGGAGGCCTAGTTCAAACAGCATCTGCTCCAGAGATGCATAATAATATCTCTGAACCAGTTGATTAGAAAATATCCTAAATAATCAAAAAGTAATGAAATATTGGACTTCATATCTTGAGCCTAAAATAGAAGCAAGTGGAACTCACACTTCAGTTATGCTGCCTAGTCTGATCACACCTGGTGGCCTCTGAGCAGTTCTAGGCTCTTTACTTCAGGAAGAAAATATTGGCCTTCAGGGAGTGCAACTAGGTTTATGAGGAACGATTACAGAAACTAGAGCCAGGTCTCCTGCAGTATGGTAAGATAAGGGCTAATTTCATTGAAGTTTCCATGTTCTTTCACAATACAATTCTCCACATTGAACTCCGTCTATCATCTATACACCCACTCCACCAACTTGTCAATGTCTTTTTGAAGTATTAGAAGTGAACAGATACTCTCTCTATCTACCCTGATTTCACTGCATGGGAAGTGTAGGACTAGCTACTCCTGTTCTCAAAGTGGAAGAAACCTCTTTTTCCAGAAAGTAATGAGGGCAAGGAATTTCCATTCCCTGGAAGTGATGGCAGCAAGTGATGCACTCTCTCCAATGCATTCCCAACCTTCCTAAAATGTGGCACCTAGAACTATAAGCAATATTCCACGTGAGGACTAACAAGAATCATTTACAGGTTCAACATAAACTTTCCTGCTGTTGTACTCTGCCCCTGTTAATAACATCAGAATGCTGTATGCTTTAACTGTTTCATTTGTCCTTTCACCTTCAATGACATATACTCATTTATACACACACCAGGTCTCTCTGCTTCTGCACAACTGAGCCTCTCCATGTTCTTTCACAATACAGTTCTCCACATTGAACTTCATCTATCATCTATACACCCACTCCACCAACTTGTCAATGCCTTTTTGAAGTTTTACACTGTTCTCCTCTCAGTTTACAATCCTCCCAAGTTTTGTATCATTTGCAAAATGTTAAATTTTCCCTACATTCCAAGATCTAGATCATTAATATAAATCAGGAAAGCACAGATCCTAATAACAACTCCTGATCGAGAATTCACTGATGAAAATGTGTTGCTGGTTAAAGCACAGCAGGTTAGGCAGCATCTCAGGAATAGGGAATTCGACGTTTCGAGCATAAGCCCTTCATCACATCTCCTTCCTCAGCACCTGCCTACGGAACCGACTGATCCCACACGGACTCCAAAAAAGATTCCTGATGAAGGGCTTATGCTCGAAACGTCGAATTCCCTATTCCCGAGATGCTGCCTAACCTGCTGTGCTTTAACCAGCAACACATTTTCAGCTGTGATCTCCAGCATCTGCAGACCTCATTTTTTACTCGAGAATTCACTGAGGCAAATCATATAAAATAGGAGCCATTCACTTTAAATGGTGTCTTCAGGATTAAATTGCCATCATCAAGACTGTGGAGACTCAAGCCATGATGCAGCTTTATGGGCAGTTTATTACTGCTCAGATGAATTCATAGCAAGTTCGTCCACGTTACAAACAACAATGGTGCCACCCTTCAAAGAAAACTCCAGAGTATTTCTGAAGCATTTTCTTTTATTTCCCAGGGACATTTGCCATTTGAGAGGTTGAAAAGAGGAGAAGACAGTTTTCGTCCATCCAGACGCAGTATCCGGTCCATTGAAGCTGATCTTGTAGGAATTTTGCCTGACATCTGTGCAGCTGGCTTTAAGGTGGACATTAGATTTGTTTAACTGTATATCTCTCTTCCTCAAAACCCCATTCGAACCTGAAAAATGATGAAATTTCTTCGACATTTTAGATGTCATAGATAAAGTCCAGTTCTCTCAGTAATACAGGGAAATGGTTACAACAACTACTCTGCATCTAAGACCAGTGATTTGCAGAGATCCTTATCAAATTCCTTGTGCAGTAATGTATCGAAGGTTACACTGGGTACAACCGTTCCATCATTGGATTTCTTTATCAATTGTGGTCTCTTCAGAGAAGTGGCAACTCAAGTTTGAGAAATGCTAAACATATTCCAAACCTTCTTTCAACATACATAGACCAGGGAATATTTGGCTTAGCAGGTTGATAATGACAGCTTTGCACTGGTTATACGAGACTAGACGGTGTCTATTAAATGCTGAATTGAGAGATCAAGAGTGAATTTTAAATCTCACGCAGAGTGAATACTATGATCATCTGCAAATTATAGATCACAGATATTTATGATAGTCAACAGAGGTGACTGAGATTAAACAGTTTTTCATCAAAATTTTTACGAGTTATTTTAAATCAGCCTGTTTGGACAATGTTATGACAACTCTGGGGCGGACAGGATTTGAACATGATCCTGGTATAGGAGGGATACCACCATTGTGCCACAAGACCGATGGTTATTCACCTCAAAGACCAAATTTCAATGGCAAGTAGATAGTAAATAATAGAGGCTATCACAGGTTTGCTTCACCCAGTCTGGATTGGGATGATGTCTTATTTCAGATCAAGACAGTTGCCATCATGAAGCAATGACAGGATTGTGATGTTTCTTGAACATCCAGATCATTGGAGCACAGCTACAAAAGACTTTGCAATTCACCAAGTTAAATGCTTTGGTTAGATCAATGAATAAAATGAAGAGATTCTAGTCCCATTTAGTTTTCTCCTTGACATTAATAAAGCAGTCAGCAGTCTATAACAGTTTTGCTTTGTATAGATTATTAGTACTAAAAGACCAGAGGAGATCTCAGGTCCCAAGCAAGTGGTCAACTCTTCCATGCCAATCATTGCTGATAATAGATTAAGTATTCATTTTAAAGAATGAATGCTGAAAGGGATTGGACAGCCAAATGGCATATTTTGCCGTTTTAGTTTATATATTTTTGTTTACAACCCTATGAATGAAACACATGGGAAAACTGAAGGCAATGTCCTGTAGCTTAAAATAGCATGCTATTGATAAGACTGCTTCCCAGAATGAAATAAGCATTTCAAATTTGCGCTTTGATGACATTAGACATTTGGGTTGCAGCTTCAGACCATTATTCCCAGCTCTCATTTTCTTTTTTGTGTCCTTATTCCTCCTTTATCCCTCAGGCTTTACTTCTCCAGCTTCTGCCACTTGTTATGCTGTCACGCCTCCTTTCACTTCATCTGTTAGATGACTGCTTCCCAAACCTTCTCCTAATATGAGTCCACTTTAATACGAATGAACTTGTATGACCCTAGAATTAAAACTGGGGGGGAAAGCAGGGTGAGAGAGGGTTAAAGAATAATTGAATGCGGCTTGAGAAAGGTGACTGGGGTATGGTGGAGGATAAAACTGCTACGTTCGCTCTGATAGAAGCGACAACCCACCTTTTTACAGATGGTGGTTGTACCAAACTCAGCCCTCAAAACAGACAATTACAATGAATAGACAGAATAAAAGTGAACATTTAAAAGGAGCCTCATAGCTGTTAAAACAAATCAGTTCAACAGCCACCATTGCTGCCTTGAGGTTTGAAAACCAAATTCTTGTCACATATCCCCATTGAGAGTCTTACCCCTCAGTTATGGGGCTTCTAATGTAAAATCTGGTTGCAAATTCTCCTACTGCTAAGAAAATCCAATCTTAACTCTTCGCTATCTCCAAATTTTCCTACTCTCCAGTCCCAAGCTTTACTTCCTCTGTGAGGTGACTCCTTGAATGAATCCATATCCCCTAGTTCTTTCTGGACATTCCCTCAATAGTCCCTCAGACACTCGTCACTGCCTCTTTAGAAACAGCAATTCTACCAAACGTATGCTTTGTTCCTGACAATATTTCTTTCCAGTACATTAACAGAGCTAATTCAGTCAACTTCCTTTCTGGTCCACATTGCTCTCTAACTGCTCATTTACCTGTTTACCTGATAATTTTACCTGTTGTGATGTAGGGTGTGAGATTATTAATAATCAGTTATTTTAAGTTTGGATTTTTAGATTTTGTTTTTCCTGTGTATCTGAAGGGCTTAGTAATTAACTTAAGTACTTCTGTAGCTGTGGTGATTTCTTCTAAAACAGTTTGAGAGCAAGCCTTGGAACTATTATCTTTTTTGTGTACATTCGGGAATTTACAAATGAGCAAGGTAAATATTGTGCATAAGATTTAGGTTATAAATTTCTGGACTTTAAGCTTAGGGGAAAAACCCATAGCTTACAAAAACAAAATTTTCAATTGTAGTTTTGGACAGTTCTGCCTAGGTTCTTAGCTAAACTGTCTACAACCTTTGGCATGGTCTCACACATATTACTCCAATGCCTCAGCTGAATGAACTGCTGTATGTAGTTCCACACTTGTCCAGCCAGTCACACCCAGAACATCTTCTCCACTAGTTCCTCTTCCCAAATCCACACTTAATTGAAGAGATGCAGAACCCTTCTGGAATTTCTTCATCTCCTTCTGAAAATGTGGTGCCCAGAATTGGATACAATATCTCAGATAAGGCTGAATCAATGTCCTGTGGTTCAGCTTAATCTCTTTGGATTTGTATCCTATGTCTCCATATATAAAGCCCAGAATACTGGATGCTTTATTAACCACTTTCTCAGTCTGTGCTGCCATTTCCAACCACCACTCCTGCAACGATCTAGCCTTGGCCACCTTCTAATCTCTGTTAATTTGCCAATCAATCAATCAAAACCGTCTAGCTCTTCCTTACCACAGTCTCTTTCAATCCCTCCCATTATCTATCTCATGTCTGACTGCTTGTCTTAGGATCTGTTCATTTTTGAACCTAAATGAGTTTATTCCAAATTTACTCTGTGGAATAGAATTACTTTGAATTGTTTGAACACAAAGACTTAATGTGATGGTCATGTCAAATTCAGTCAAAGCAAGTTTATTCATCTGTGAATATTTTAAACTACAAGTAAATACAAAGTGAAGAGCAAACTTTACGTGCAAGACCTCAAACCTGGTAAATATTGCAGCAATGAAAGCATTTAGTGATAGATTGATGCAATGTAAAAAAAGAAAGAAAAAAACAGAACAGGACTGATACAGATTAACAGATTAGTCATTTTTGTATTTAGGTAAAGTCAGGAGTAGATCAGTTAATCTGAAACTAGAAATAAATCAATCAATTGAGACATGAAATATAAATACAAGCTATTCAGATCTGACATATTATTGGTTAATGTGAGTTTCAATATGGTTTCTCGAGCCCAGACAATCCTTTGCTGCCTCACCCAAGTGACAGTTCTTCAATGCCAGCCTAGGTATGGAACACAGGCATTTTATTCAGCCTGATGGCATTACAGGAACAGCTTGCTCTCAAATTGCCCAATGGCCATGCAACCACAATTTCCGCCAGGTACCTCTGGACGGAATGCGATGTCAAGAATTCCAAATAATTATTTTTCCTACATCTCCTCCAAAAGACACCAAATCACCAAATGATTTCATTTCGTGGAACTGAGAAGCTTGCTATCTTTTCAAGTTCTGATTTTTCAGAGAAAGACAAGCAATAGTATGACAACAAAACTATACAAATACATAAATACTTGCCTGGTTTGCTTTTAAAATGCAGAAGTTTTACTGACAACAGGGATAAATCAGGAAATTTCTATACTGTAAAAAAAATTCAGGACTATAGCAAGAGAGTTGTCAAGTGGGACTAACTGAGCAGCTCATGCTTAGAGCCAGGACAGAGAGGACAAGTCAAATGACCTCTTTCTATATTGTAGCCATTCAACGATTCTATTGTGAAGGCTTGAACATTAGGAGAATCCAAACCGCATTCACTTGAAATAAAATCCACTACATTTCCTTTCTGTGCCATTGATATTCCTGGTAACATGGAAACCAACAGAGAAGAAAACAAGGAGGTTCAGGGCGGTGTATGACAACTCCAGGGAAAACAAAGGATTTAAAAATATATTTGCTTTTCCTCATCTTAAATGCATTGAACATTAATATTCTTTGAAAAGTTTAGTTAAAATGACTGGGACAGAGATCCTGACCCCAGAAGCTTAAAAAAAACTAAACCCATCTATTCACAAGTGGGGATCCGGAGATACGCCAATGAGATCAACAAAAGGGTTAATCTTTCAACTTCCTCAATCAGTGACACTGAAGGTTATCCTCATGGCCTCTTTCCACTCTCCCGCCCTGACAGTAAGTGGGGAAAATGATAACTAAAAATCAGGGAAATAAACATTTCAGACAAAATGTAAATGTGAAAAAAAATCAAACAAGCTCAATAACAATTTACTTCAAAATATAACATTAACACTTATCTATAATGCAGTTAAATGAAATTTAATTTATATCACAGAATGCCTTTTATCAACAGGGTGATATAAAGGTCCATGTAAAAGATTACATTAAACATTGCTTTCTAAAACTGGAAGAAATTAGATTTAAATCCCAGTACAGAAAAAACATTTCTTCCTCCTTCAGACTATGGTACTTTGTTCCTGACATTCCTGAGGTCTGGAAGTAATTAGTGAAGTGTCTGGAGAGTTGGACTTACCCCTTGCCCAGGTTCCGGTGGCTCCGTTTTGATTCTTATAGCTGGCATTCCTTCAAGCATTAGCAAACTGCTGTACTCCACATCCCTAGTGCCTACAGAGCTCTGCAGTGAGGCAGAGAGTGGGGGAGGGGTGGGAAGAAAAGCAGGCCATCAGAACAGTTCTATTCCCTGAACTCTCAGCCACAAACATCATCCTCAACCCAAGCAGAACACAAAGCTAGCAAGTTAAAAAATCGCTTTTAAAATCAGGAAGAATACCTTTTCCTGTTAAGAACACAGCACACAGGCTGACACACAGTCCATTTTGATATTTTTTAAAAAGAGCCACGAATCCCAAGGTGTCGACTGCTGGAGGTTTGCTGGCTCCACCCTCTTCTAGGGTGGAGTACAGGCTGCTAATTTACTACTGCAGAGCAGAAGAGGTCCAGCTGTTACGCAGATTGCTGGGAAGAGCTGCCTCCCTGCCCTGTGCAAACAGAACACTGGTGCTCCAACAGAGCGGAAATAAAGAGAGGCCTCATTCCCTCAAGCAATGCTATTCACAGACAATGAGGGATGAATAGATGGCATGACCCCCACACCACCTCACAACCCCACCCCTTCTCCAAAAGAGAGAAACGTAGTCTCCAGTTCTAAACATCTAACAGCATGATGTGTGAAAAACTGTTTGATGTGATTATTTTGGTTAACACCCTCTTCTTAGGGCATTTATTGCAGGTAGAACAAAACCAGAGAACTCATCTGACTTAGCATTTATGTACTTCCATTTAGTGTTGCTGCAACATTAACAGTACAAATGGTTGCATTTGTGCATTAATGCAAAATACATTTTAATACATAAAGCTTTCCCCTTCCATCATGTATGTTGCACGTATGTGCAAGTCCATATATAGGAAGCTGGATCAAACAAATTATTCTGAAAATTTACAATTGAATCATATTAGTTGATAATGATGACATTGCAAGATAAATATAAGGGTAGACGGAAACACACTTTCTGAAAATTTAACTGTTGCTGTGCTGTTGAAAATGTATTCTCTTCAAAGGATAATCTCCTAGCCTAGGCTGCCAGTAGGCTAACACATTATGCAGTCAAAAGTCTCGATTTGATTCCTGAAAGTCACAACAAATATTGACTTGGAGGCATGGCCATGAAACATTGAGCCTAAAAGTAATTTCTCATCAGTTTGATCAAGACTGCCAAAAAATATTGTGCTGAAATGAACTCTAAACAATCTGCTCAGGAAACAACAACAAGTTGGATCACACCAGGGTCCCAGGTTCGATTCCAGCTGCGAGCGACTGTCTGTGTGGAGTTTACACATTCTCCCTGTGTCTGCATGGGTTTCCTCCGGGTGCTCCCACAGTCACAAAGATGTGCAGGTCAGGTGAATTGGCTGTGCTAAATTGCCCATAGCGTTAGGTGCATTAGTCAGAGGGAAATGGGTCTAGGTAGGTTACTCTGAGGGTCGGTGTGGATTGATTGGGCCGAAGGGCCTGTTTCCACACTGTAGGAAATCTACTCTAAAAATAAATTCAGATTGTCTGAACTTTATTTTTGTGTAAGTCAATTCATATATTTAGTAAAGACTTCATGGCACATTAGCATCTTGTATCACTCCAGACCGTATGCTCTAGTCACATTATGTCCACATTTGTCCGAACCACATACACTAGAACCACACGGGTACAATGAATTGAATGGACTCCCATGTTAACGTTAGTGTGTAGCACTGCCAAAAATTAAGATTCAAGCAGTGAATCAATCCAGAAGTCTGGCAACAACAAACACAGCCATGATAGCAAATGTAATTCACTGTCTACTACATATCATCAAAGCACAAATTTTACATCTTTTTTCCCCCCTTTCCCTCCTCTTACAATTTCTCTCTTCCTTACTGATTTTCTCTCCTGCTCTATCCAACAAGTCAACTATGAGCAACTTTTCTGGAGTTCATGTCATGATCAGTTAACCCAGCACAAAATGTAGAACTGCCATGTTTGCCTGAAAATTCAAATACTTCTCCCTCTTAAGGTTCGCTACCAAATTGCTTCTTAATTTCCAAATTGCAGGCCAGGGTTACATGCATCTTAAACTGGTTATCTGAAGGTAACTACAGCTTAAATGTAGTCATAACTCATCCTTCTTTCCCCAACTAAGTCTAAAGACCTCAGGAAATAATTTCATTAGAGTGTGATCTAACTGTTCTTCTCAAACCTCCCTTCTATCACTTTGTATGTAAATATCCTAAGCAAACCCAGTATGTGGAGCCAAATACAAGATGACACACTTCAGTATTCGAATTATACAAACTTCCTGATCTGTGAATCAATATTCCCTAACCTCCAATGATGCCACAACTGTTGAACACATCAATATTATCCACTGGTCATTATGTTAACCAAAACCTTAACTGATATGCCACATAGCAGCATGGCGACAAACAAAAGGGCACTCTGCAAACAAAATAAAGCTTGACCTCTTGTTTTCTTTTCATGGAACAAATCTCAAGACTGGAGAGTGAGATAGAGTACTCAACTCATATTATAAAGTGCTGACCATAGCAACTTTCAAATAACTTATTGTTGTGGTTCTGTTCAGATCACAGAAGCGCTTCACAGGAGGCTCCCAAGCACTGAGGAGGTCACCTAGACAGGGGACGAAACGTCTGCAACAGAAATTCCCAGCTCGACAAACAGAACCACAGCAATGAGCACCTGAGCTACAAATCTTCTCACAAACTTTGATCAAACAGCTTAAAATAAACAGAGGAAGAGGAGACCACTCAATTGGCTCTCAACACCAAAATGTGTCCTATTTGCCAATAGGAAAATTTCCATGGCCTGCATGTGTGTGGATTTGGGGAAGGAAGGACAAAAGATTAGCTTAATAGTAAACTGAGCACAAATCTTCTGAGAACTGTTTATTGACTCCTGACCTAAATGTCAAGAAAAGAGGACTCCTCTTGGACACATGCCTTTCGCACTGAATTACTTGACAGCATTCACTGTCTAGACTGACATGACAAATGACCACTTGGTACCAGAGGAAAACTCATGTGTGTAAAATATACTCCAATGGAAGGCAGCACCTTTAAAAAAGTGATAAAACTGGAAGGAAAAGTATTATAAATTGGATTTCTTCATTGTACTAGCAGCTAAGGTGACTATTATAGTTTACACAAGTCACACTATGCCCAAGGGACATTGATCGCAGCTGCTCTGTATGCATCAGCCACATTGGCCTAGCACAGATAAGAACACAGAGCTGCCAATGGATTGTCAACAAACGTTGCAGAGGTCAGTACTCCAGCAAGACTGTTGCCTGGAAACCAGGAGGCATACTCAGAACAGAGCTTTGACAAAACTAGATTCAGAGTGCCTGCAGAGTAAAACGTGTGCAATACTTAGGACGCACTCATGGTAGATTTATATTCACAAAAAAATTTGAGACTGATGTCTTTCAAATCTGTCAGATTTGCTGTTGAACAAAGTGCCCAGCCTAAAAAGTGCACTAATTTTAAAAACACTTTCAACTCCAGCCAGAGATTTATACAAAAGCTCTGTACAAATCTAATGTTGTCAATAACAGTTCCTTTTCCAATAAAGTGGGTGCGTGAAACCTTCATACTTTGCTCATTTGAGTTGAGAAAAACATTTAGCTGCAAGATGAAGATTCATATTAATATGGTATGAGAGGTTGGGTTCTAAAATAGAGGTAAATGAGTACTTTGCTTTTAGTTGTGTGAAGGTGACTTGTCTTTTTCAAAAAAATGGGTTAGGAACTTCTTTTGAGCACTAGGTCGGAACAGCATTTCCAAGAAAGCTTGTAACTTAAGTGAAACAACTACTGGGTGAGATAAATGCTGTAGTGTTACAAGTTTAAGGTTTACAATCCAGAGAGAAAAATTCAGATATGCTTCAAATCCAATTTAGAGTAAAAATATTATCTATACCACCCGAAGGTTAGTTTCAGTTTGGCAGTCTCCAGGCCATGAGGCGGGAAAATGTGCTAAGGTCTTTTAGCTGTCCATGTAGACCAGGCTTGGAAAATTTTTAAAAGCACGATTTTTTCTTCCCCCAGACAGTTCATTGAGATTATATCTGTGTGACCTGGGAACAACAGTAATGGAAAGAATGCTGCATTTGGTGAACATGCAGAAATTTGCCAAAAGGAAATGCTTACTGCTTTGTCAGTTCAGTAAATTAAAGAGTAAAGGAGAGATATTTCACTGGCATTTAATGTCTGTAAAGGATATAGCGGGGAAAAAGGCTGATTCTTCTTTTAGCTTTTGATACTTTTTAAACATTGTCTTTTGTGTGATACATATCCTTTTGTTAAAGGTGCATTGACAGCCTATTTCAATGACCGAATACCATGGTAACCAAACTGCAAAAACATTATGGTCTGTCAAGCCAGATTTCAATCTGAATCTGCCTTGTCCAGTATTACCAAGCATCTAGGATCTTAACAACTGTACAGTTATACATAAATTGACTTTCACTGGCGTACTTCTGCCTGTACATCATAATTTCAGCTGAAGAGCTCCAAAACTCATGGAAAAGCTAACTATTTATCAAGAACGTGTATGTCACTTCAAAGTTATGATGGATGTGCAAGGGAACACCAACAGAATTATTGCCCCACTACCACACATTTTTTGAAGTCAGTAATCCTCAGGATGTTTTACTAAATTAAAGGTTCTATATAAGTGCAAGTTATTGCTGTGAAGTGTGTTTTATATATTCACAGAGGCAAATAACTGAACCAGAAAATACTAGAAATGTTCAGCACAGTCTGCAACGATGGAGGCAACAAAGAGATTAACACTTTGGGTGTAGCCCCTTCAACATGTTTTGACAAAAGAAGATTCATATCTGAACCTCCACCCTTCAGCTTTCTACCAATTGTTGATTGCTTGCTTGTTTTTTCTAAATTTACAATGGTCAGTTACAGAAAGTGCCAGCATTTTCAATTCAAGAATACCACAAAATAATTAGGCCCCATAACAGAAGATGTGGACTTCAGGTCAATCTTCTCCATAGTAATTCATTCAGAAGCTGCACTAAAATCATTCCTTCACAACTGTGGTAGCAATGTCCACCCTCATCAAAACAGCAATGATAATAAATATGAACAGTACATGCAGAATTTGAGTTTCAATTTGTCTCAAGCAAAGATTGAGCTCTCAGGAGTTAAGAACCTCCCGAAAGAACATTGCAGCTATTCAGTGTGTGTTTTGAAGGGCGCTCAGTAATGTAAGAATTGCTGCAGAGAATCTACATACAGCAAGATCCCATTCATGTAAAAATGACCAGATATTTTTTGTTTAATTATGTTGCTTGAGGGATACATACCGGTTATGATACATGCTCTTCTTTGAAAAGTGTCATAAATCTATGTCCAGAGGACAGGATAGATGGAACCTAAGTTTAACACCCCATCCAAATGACAGCACTCCCAGCAGTGTAATACTCCCTTAATCTCCACCTCGATTACTTTCCTGGGTCTCTGGAACAGGACCGAACCATGACCTTCCAACCCAAACAGCGAGATTGCTACCACTCAACTAAATTGACACAGACCAACGTGAACATATGCACAAAGCAAGCATCGTTCGAGTATACATCTGATTTGGAGAACATTTTTTAAGTACTACCAGCTGCTGCCGAAGCAACAATATTTGCAAACTGCAAGAACACGAAGGCTTGCAAAGTTACCACAAAGATCATGGATGAATTTTGCTGGCTAGTGCCAACCCTAACATCGCTTAATGGTGTTGATTCAGTTGGTTAAAGTCCCTCCTAGTCATATAATTTGGAGATGCCGGTGTTGGACTGGGATGTACAAAGTTAAAAATCACACAACACCAGGTTATAGTCCAACAGGTTTAATTAATTGGAAGCACACTAGCTTTTAGAGCACCACTCCAACTACCTGATGAAGGAGCAGTGCTCAGAAAGCAAGTGCTTCCAATTAAACCTGTTGGACTATAACCTGTAATTGTGTGATTTTTAACCTAGTTCACATATATACTATCAGCGTTGCAAATGTACTGGAGTCTCCACATCATACAAGAAAGAAAGAAAAAGGTCATGATTTAGGGTGTGACACCTTCTCAAAAAGGTCCTGCTACATGTTTTTCATTGTTATTTTATTTTGGCATGTGCGCTCCACCCAACACCAAACTTGTTTTACAAATATTACCAAATATTGCTACACAAAGATCTCACTCTTTATCCATTCAAATCTATGTTCCCACCTAATATTAAAATTCACAGCAAAATCCAATGCTACATCAAAATAAAAGGATACCCAATTTACGTTAACATATGTTAAGATGTTTTGACATATGAAAGCCCAATATTACAAAATCAGGTTTACAACATAATTGTTACAAGTCAGCTATAATAAGTATGAATCTTAAGATTAAAAAAAGATTTCTGAAAGGAACATGAAGCATGGACATGATTTAACAGGATGACATCATAACAACCAGAAGGTCCTAGATTCAAAGCCAAACTCATGCAATATTTGCAACTAAGTCTTGTAATTGGTTTCGGCACCAATAGACAAGGGAAAGGTAAACAATAGTCAGTGTTCTAGCAGCTGTCTGTTGAGAGAGAGAGAGAGAGAGAGAGAGAGAGAGAGCGAGAGCGAAAGAAAAAGAGAGCGAAAGAGAGAGAGAAAGAAAAAGAAAGAGAGAGAGAAAGAAAGAAAGGGAGAGAGAACACACACAGACACCATCTAACCTCCCAGAAGAGATGCCAACAAGAGGTATCATCATCTGACATTGGAGCTTGGATGAGGGACAATCAATGAAAGTCACTGCATCTCAATTTTGATTAAGGTAGAATTGAGGTTTTATTCAAAAAACATTTCATTTTATTTCTGGTACGTGAATTCAGCTAGTACTATCATCATAAATATTAGGAAATCCCCGAGGAGCAACAGAATAAAAAAAAGCAACATAATTTGGTAAAATTGACCACTAATATTTTGTAATTTAATCAGAAGAGAGAAACAGACAGAAATTTAAGCTCCATTAGGCTGTAAATAAAGCAATGCATTGACATAGCTTTGCCACACGACACTTGATGTCTTAAATGAGACAAATCTCCCTCGGTCTGAATTTTGTCCTCTTTTATTCCCTAGTTTGCCTAAGTAGCAACACTAGCACTTCAAGATTTGTAGATGCCAGTGTTGGACTGGGGTGTACAAAGTTAAAAATCACACAACACCAGGTTATAGTTCAGCAGGTTTAATTGGAAGCACACTAGCTTTCGGAGCGACGCCCCTTCATCAGGTGATAGTGAAGGGCTCAATCGTAACAGAATTTATAGCAAAAATTTGCAGTGTGATGTAACTCAAATTATACATTGAAAAATTGATTAACAGACAATCAATTTTGTAATCAATTTTTCAATGTATAATTTCAGTTACATTACACTGCAAATTTTTGCTATAAATTCTGTGTTACGATCGAGCCCTTCACTATCACCTGATGAAGAGGCATCGCTCCAGTGTGCAACACTTTATCAAGCACTGTTTGGAAGTTTACAAACATCACATCTATTCTCTGTTACCTCAAAGTCAATCACATTAGTTGAATGTGAGTTGATCTCAGCAAGTGCCTGTTGTATTTCCTTAATTAATCTGTTGTCCAAATGACTTAATTTTGTCCTACATTATAATTTCAAAACCCTTCCCACCATCAAGGTTAAACTGACTGACAAGTACTCACGAAGTTTATCCTTACATCCTTTTCTGAACAAATCTGAACTATTTGCAATTGACCAGTTCTATGGCACAATCTTGAACAATTATGGCCAGTGCTTCCACAACTTCCATCACTCCTTTGCTCAGGATTCTTGAATGGATTCATCTGGTCCTGTTGCCCTATTAACTTTATGTAGAACTAGCCCATATGATAAAACTGAGCTACAGATGCTAGAAATCTGAAACAAAAAGAAATTGTTGGAGAAGCTCAGCAGATCTGTTAGCACCTGTGCGGAGAAAGCAGACTCCATTTTTTCAGATCTACTGAACCTTCATCAGAACTCAATAATGCTTTTTAATGCCTCAACTTAATCATTTCCTAGCCCGTCTAATGAAGCAACTATCCTTTCACAAACTTAGCAACTTCTTCCTTGCAAGAGACCGATAGAAAGGTTCTCATTTAATATCTCAGTCTTGCTGTCTGCTTCCACACATAAATATCATTGTAGGGCCTTTCACTATTTGATAGCTACAGAGGAATTTTGGACTTTGCTTATGTTAGTTGCCAGTCTCTTCAGATACTCTCCATTTGCTTCTGTTTTTTACGTTCCTGTCTGAATGTTCAGTATTTTGTCTGGTGTTCACTGGTATCATCTAACTGCCATACACGAGTTTTTTTTTTCTTCTTCATAAGCTCAATCTCTATCACCTTGGGACCTCTGGGATTTGTTTATCACATCTTTTCCACTCTGCGACTGTATCCTCACTGTACTACTTCCTCTTTAGGTACTTTCAAAGCAACCTGTTCAGAGATGTTATTACACACCTCTGGCTCAGGTGGGACTTGAACTCTACCTCCCTAGCTCAGAGGTAGGGACACTACCATTGCACAAAAATAGCCCCTACTTCCTTGTTATCTATTTTTCTAATCAACCTGCTCAAAGATGTTATTACACACTGCTGGAGCAAATGGGACTTCAACTTGGGCCTCCTGATGCAGGGGAAGGGACACTATCTCTGTGCCACAACAGGGCTGCTACTTCTGTAGGAACAGGATTTCAATGGCTTTAACCTGCCGATATTTCAGTGCAATTAACCAAAGTCAGATTTGCTCTCGCTCATTAAAGTTGGCCGTGCCCCAATTAATTCCATTTCCATTCCATTCTTTGTATCCTTGCCATAGCAACCAGACAAAAATTACAAGATTATAGTATGTTTTCAATTGGCTAAAAACGCATTTAAACAGGCAAAGTCATACATGCAATCTGGTTTATCATGGCACAACATTACGTATGAACTAAACAGTGCTTACCAATGGGTATTACTTAACATGCAGGAAATCCTCATTCACGAGTTGCATCTGCCTTGACCCACCCTACCCCTCTTCAGCGAATGAGGCTGCTTTTAATTCAGGTCTTCTCAAAATAATTACTAAAGAGCTGGAGAAAGTGAATATTTTGTTTTGACCGTTTGCTAAATATCAAAGCAGACTATGGGGCAAATTCCTTTTAACTCATAAAAGTGCAAGTAAAATGTGTGTTGATTTACTGCCAGGAACGTACTTGCCACTTCGTCAGTTAAAACCTTTGGTAATAAGTCAGTGCTGTCTTCCACCTAGTGCTGAGCAAAAGCGGACCAGATTTCCACTACGCTCCAGTGCCTTCAAAGTAGCAGACATCTAATCTCTTCTTTTTTAGCTCCAAACCAACAGGGGATGCACAATCCAATTTCAAGGCTCCAATGTCATACAATTTTGTTGCCAACAGCATATTGTACAAGACTACATGGCAGAGCATTTTGCATTTGGAGGAAAAGCAGCCTTTGTCTCAAAGAGTTGGCGATGGGAGAAGCTTCTGTGATCAACTCCTAGCTGAGTACTTCCACTGAACTCCTCCTATCTCTGGCTTAAAATCTGATGGAGGCCCCTGTGTAACAGACATTGTTACATCCTTCATCACCACATGACCTTGCATTGAATAGCATTCAAAATATTCAGAGAATTTCTGCATCAATAATACTTTGGTCGTGCAGATTCAGAAGAGGCTACAAAAACAAACTGCAACGCGGAGAGTGAGACGATTAAATTTAAAATGAAAAGCATAAAAAATGCCTTCCATCCACCTGATCAATTCAGAGTGTTCTCATGCAAAGGTGGTTTCCTTACTCTAATTCATAATGAAGTTCTTCCCAAGTGAAGTGAGAGAAGCTGGTGGAAGGCTGCAGCTTCTTATATTGAGATCCTGGAGATGTCTGTGATCTCTAACTTTGGAGGGCTTGGCTACTGCCTCCTGCCAGGCAGTCTGACTTAGCTGAACTGCTTGTGCCCTGGTTGGTACTGGAAGAGGAAGTAAGCAAATGTGCTTCAGTGCCAACAGACACTACCCCATGGTGCAAGTGCTGTTTTCACCGACATCAGAACTCACCATTGCCCACAGAATACATACTGTTGAAGTGACAGCTCCTTTAGAGACTCTATTTGTTCCACCAAGCTCTCTCTAGTGGTGCCCAGAATTTGCAGAGCAGCCAAAGCTGCAAAGGCTTTTGCAGTTAGGACCCATCTGGAGTATCAACAGGGGTGAATACATACTCCAGGGTAGGTGGCAGAGTGGCAATGCTGAAAGAGATGAGACTGGAGACCACATGAAGGCTCCTTCACAATCTCAGCCATAGCGCTAAAACTCCACGCAGGCAAGGATTAGCTTGCCTCTGGTGAAAAGATAAGTCAACCTTGTGCAGATCAAGCAAATGCTTTATTTTAAAACTCCATGCATCAATGGCTAGGACAGCATTAGTTGCCCATTCCTAATAGACCAGAGGGCAGTTAAGGGTCAACCACATTGCTGTCTGTCTGGAGTCACATATACGCTGAAAATGTGTTGTTGGAAAAGCGCAGCAGGTCAGGCAGCATCCAAGGAACAGGAAATTCGATGTTTCGGGCATAAGCCCTTCATAAGCTCTTTTCTGTTCCTTGGATGCTGCCTGACCTGCTGCGCTTTTCCAGCAACACATTTTCAGCTCTGATCTCCAGCATCTGCAGACCTCACTTTCTCCTGGAGTCACATATAGGCCTGACCAGGTGAGGATGGCAGATTTCCGTCCCTGAAGGACATTAGTGAACCAGATGGGTTTCTCTTGAGAATTGACAATGGATTCACAGTGATTGTTAGACTCCTAATTCCGAGTTTTGTTTTATTATTGCATTCAAATTCCACCATCTGTTCTATCAAGATTCAAATCCATGTCCCAGAACATTATCTGGGTCTCCAGATTAAACAGTCCAGTGATAATACCAAAAGGCCATCGCCTCGCTAGCGAAAAACCAGAAAAGATGGTGGAAAGGGGACATAAAGTAAAGTAATGAGTGTAAAGCCAAGGTGGGATTGAATGCGAGAAAGAAATAACCAAAATGGTTAGACAGATCGATATTATTACGTGGCATGAAGAACGCAAAGGAAAAGATAGATGAGTTTGGAATGTGAAAGAGAAGGTCTGCAATGTCCCTATTGAGGAATGAGTGAGAGCTACGTCAATGGGCATTGCGAATAGAGTTGGAGAGATGAAGCATTGTACTCACTCTTGTTCCTGTGAACTCATTGAATTTCATTCCACATTCTACATTGAACCCATGTTGACATTAATGCCTTTTTCTCTTTTTGTCCAATGCAACCTGATAGAGGCCTTCAAAAAGTAAAATAGCTCAGTCCTCACATAGTTAAATGTCATTGAAACTTGGTGTGCTCAATGCCCCTTCTTACACAGTTCCCACCAGAGTTAAAGCAGAGCTTTCAGTGTTGTTTGTTGTAATAGGTATTTTTTCTTTCTTTAAGGATTAATGCTGAACATAGTATTAAGTTTCAACCAACTTGGTTATATGATAAGGACTTGGCTAGGGAAAGGTAGAACGAGTTAGGATCTGGAAGACGACAGATAAACATCTTATTTACAAGCTAGTGATTTTCCTCTAACACTTTCTTGCAAGAGGACCCTGTAGATCTAGTCAGAAACAGAGGATGGAAGCAGCTACCTACCCCAGTAAATTTTTTTTTACATTAGATTAGATTACTTACAGTGTGGAAACAGGCCCTTCGGCCCAACAAGTCCACACCGACCCGCCGAAGCGCAACCCATCCATACCCCTACATTTACCCCTTACCTAACACTACGGGCAATTTAGCATGGCCAATTCACCTGACCTGTGGGAGGAAACCGGAGCACCCGGAGGAAACCCACGCAGACACGGGGAGAACATGCAAACTCCACACAGTCACAGTCAGTCGCCTGAGTCGGGAATTGAACCCGGGTCTCAGGCGCTGTGAGGCAGCAGTGCTATAACCACTGTGCCACGGTGCCGCCCTCAAATGTTGGCTGTGCATACTCAAACAGCGTTAGTGAATAAATAGATAAATCAAATATTTATTCAAATATTTAATTAGTTTAAACCAAAAATTAAGAACATTGTGACTAAAACTCACCAACAAATGAGTTAGAAAATAAGATGAGCAGATTTTGTCAACATCCAACCAGAGGAAACCAAGTGGCTTTCAAAAGAGGGATAATGGATATTATAACTAGAGATGTGTTCATGATTTGAAAAAACCTGCTTAATGCTGCTAAAGATAGAAAAGTGCCTTCGAGACCATAAATACAAAATAATATTTATTAACAGCATAGCTAATTTGCTAACACCACAGTCAAATGTGACATTAAAACCCAGATCAGTGGTCACATTTAGTTTTGCAACTGCAAGTTTCCTAATTTCAGTCAGTCCATCAAATAGGACAAGTGTTTTTTTTTTCAAAAAGAGGCATCCCCATGACTATGTTCATAGGTGTACAACAGATACAAGTGTCAGTATATCAGAAGACATTCAGTTTCAGTAGTTATATGGACAAACACAACTCTCACTAAACATTACTGGTAAAGGTCCGTTTCCATGCTGTACAAGTCTATGAATTTTGAAGAACATTTCTTGACCTGAACTAGTCATTCTGTTTCTCTCTCCACAGATGATGCCAGACTCAGGAGTATTTTCAGCATTTTTTGCTTTTATTGCACATTCAGCAATATTTTGCTTTTGTTTACTTCTATTACCACATAATAGACTGAATACAAGTATATACCAAGGGGGAAGATTATCAACCCAATGTCCAAAATATGTGAAAGGGACAAAACGTCTATAGCAGCTGTCCAAAGTCATGGTCAGGAGATCGGAATCATATTATTGCGGTCAAGGCTTTATTGAATTCAGCCAGCAAGGTGTAGATCTGATTATTAGACACTGGGAGCTTACATTCAGATTAGGCTCATTGCAAGATGGAATGAGAGAACAGGATAGCAGCGGACAGAGAGAGTTACCATGGAACCAGTTGGAACAAACCACTCCTTCTGATTGTACAAAGTATTTTTAACTTACTAATCCCATGGCAGCTTCAAAAAGCCCCTTCAACAGTCAGTGACCAGCCCCTTCGACACATGTACACAAGCGTAGAGACTGCAGATATCACAGCAGTGTGTGTGAACATTTCAGTCGGGGTCCAACAACCTGTGAAGGACCCCAATTAACTTCCATTCACTTTAGGCACAGACACTGGGTGTTCATTCACAGACCTGCAGTAACGTTGAATCAGGCAGGCACTGGCTATTCAAAATATATCCAATAAATGCACTTAAATTTCCCTCTCCTTGTTACCCACATTGAGGTAAGAAATGGGTGAGTGGCTATTTAGAACCCTTAGTTCTCCAGATGGTTATCAGTCCCGAATGGGGCATTCTAATGTCATGAGCATTTTCTCTGCTCGAGTACAGGGATTCACACAGCGGTATACTTCCACATATTAGGAATCATTCTTTATGTACAGTTCAAGATAGGAAGTGCGAGCATGTTAATCAACTGTGGGGTGGGCGAGGGGGACAGGAGTGCCAAGATAAATTCAGTTTAAAATCCGAAGTTTTACTTCAAACATTGTGTAACAAGCAAGAACAGGGAATCCTTGTTAACTTCACAGAACACCAACCCTCCTTGCAAAGCATTTCTGAAAGAGAAACAGGGTAACCAGTTCAAGAAGTCCATGCCAGTTTTTATGCTCCACACGAGCCTCCTCTCACTCTATTCCAACTCACCCCACCATTATATCTTTCTTTCCCTTGTTGTGTTTATTTAACTTGCCCTTAAGTACGTTTATGCTTTTTGCCTCTACTATACCTCATGGTTGCAGTTTCCACATTCTTGTCTTTCTCCCTAAAATTTAATAAGCAATTCAGAAGCAACTTCATTACTGATTATTTTATATTTATACATTTTGGTGTTGGTTTCCACATGAAGTAAAGACATCTTCTGTGTGTAACCCATCAAACATCTTCAAAATCTTTAAGATCTCCAATCAAGTCACCCTCCCTGTCTTCTCTTTTCCAGCAAAGAGAGCCCAGTCTGTTTAGATTTAGATTAGATTAACTTACAGTGTGGAAACAGGCCCTTCGGCCCAACAAGTCCACACTGACCCGCCGAAGCGCAACCCACCCATACCCCTACATTTACCCCTTACCTAACACTACAGGCAATTTAGCATGACCAATTCACCTGACCCACACATCTCTGGACTGTGGGAGGAAACCAGTGCACCCGGAGGAAACCCACACAGACACGGGGAGAACGTGCAAACTCCACACAGTCTATCGCCTGAGTCGGGAATTGAACCCGGGTCTCAGGTGCTGTTGGCAGCAGTGCTAACCACTGTGCCACCGTTTAGTCTTTGCTGATAGCGTTAGCTAACTCAGCACTGGCAATCGATCTCAGACATCTGTCAAATTTTGCATTATCATAAGCAGTAACCATGCAGAAGATTACTTTTTAAATAAATGATGCCGAAGTACAGCAAATAAAAGAAACAGGGGAATATATATTGTAGTTCATCATCTTGGTGTTACAGAATGCACACTACAAAAACCATGCTGACTGAACATTTCTCTATTTCAAACTAAGAAGAGTTACAAAAGTTTCTTTTTGAAAAGTGGATTCTCTGAAATAAACCGGGGAACAAAAACCACTCTAGCAGATACAAAGTAGACTTCAAGTCCAGAATAAGTTCCATTAGACAGGGTGTGGCCTTTGCCCAATTAAGATACATCACAAACCAATATTAACCACTCCCAAATGTCAGGAATGTAATGGTCGTTGCTATGACTGCAGCCGTTTGTACTGGATTAGGGTGTGGTTTAACAGGAGGGTCTGGCATGAAGGAAAACACCAACACAAACACAGAAGCAGCTGTGACCTTTAGCTTTACATTGCCATCTTGTTTCAAGAACTACATTAAACCAGCATCAATTCCCCCTTACTTCACCTCTTATAAAGCCTCTGTTTCTATTTTTATCCTTGTTTCTTGATTTTCCAGAAATCAGTGATGGCACAATACAGCAACATAATGTCAGCTAATAGAGGGGACATCACTGGTGAACACCTTTAAAATCATTATCGTATAACCGGGCATAGAATCAGAGGGTTTTGCATGTGGCAAATAGCAGCAGACTATTCCAATGGATGCCTATCTACTGAACCATGCAGACCAGTGAATACAATGCTACTCTGTGCTGAGGTAGTTAATATCAGCCTCTACAATGGGGTGGCCACTGTAATCAGACCACCGGGTCTCAGAAAAAGAAAGTAAAAAAATAACTGTACCAAGGCCCCTACTCCTGACCAAAGTCTACTATGGAAGTAGAAGTTTGTTCATTCAGCAACTAGCGTAGGAAAATGGCTGATCAACTATTGTCAAGAATGCAGGCCCAGGCTTGATGGGCTAAATGGCCTGCTCCTTTTACTATGTTCCTGTGTGCGTGGCTCTCTGTTTTGTTTGCCTTTTATTATTTTTGACCTGTAAGGAACATTTAGTGCTGACATATTATTTCTTAACTGAGAGCATCACAATTAGGCCAGATTACCCCCTCTCACCATTTTCAGGTGTACTTCCCAGAAGGAGTTGCTGAATGAACAAACTTCTAGATTAGAAAAGTAATCTAATCTAATCTAGAAGTTTGTTCATTCAGCAACTCCTTCTGGGAAGTACACCTGAAAATGGTGAGAGGGGGTAATCTGGCCTAATTGTGATGCTCTCAGTTAAGAAATAATATGTCAGCACTAAATGTTCCTTACAGGTCAAAAATAATAAAAGGCAAACAAAACAGAGAGCCACGCACACAGGAACATAGTAAAAGGAGCAGGCCATTTAGCCCATCAAGCCTGGGCCTGCATTCTTGACAATAGTTGATCAGCCATTTTCCTACACTACGTCTATTGATTTATGTCATGAACACGTTCAAAGATCAAGCTTGCACAGCCATCTGGGATCAAGAATTCTAATGAAGCACCACCCTCCAAACATCTTTCCCTTAATTTACCTGCCCCTTATTCTGAGATTAGAGTTTCTAGAGTCACCAGCCAGGGAAATGTTCTATTTAGACTTACTTTGTCATATTCTAAGAATTGTAAATTTTTGTGAGATCACCTTTCCCTCCCCTCCAACACAGCTGAGCAGCCTGTAGTACCATTGACTTGACGATGACGATTTGTGATCACAGGTACCATATCTTAGAAGTCTGTCCCATACACTGTGGAAGCTGTTATGATTAAGGACCAGATGCCTCACAAGGATGAATGCTGGGGAAGCACGCCTAAACCCTCCAACCATGGCTGATGCCTCCAGAATGCCTCCCCCAATTAGGCCTATATCATTCACGGATTGTAAATTTGATGTATTTCAGAAGCCAACTGCCCAGTTTATTCTCCAAATCAAATGCAGCTTTGATTACTGTTTGTTGGTTTGTACTTTGCTTTTCCTGTTCTCAATAATAGCTAAAATTATCAAAAGTTTAAAGATTTTACAACATGCGATGCTTCGACAGTGAACAAATGATGAAACATTACACTATGCTGGATGTTAGAGAAAAAGAGTAGCACACATATAGTTCTAACATACTACGGACTGATAGCCTCCATAGCTTCAATTTTGTAGCTGCAAATACTATGACCGTCAATGAGATAGATGATGATGTACAGTGGCAATACATGTTCAAATGTGAGCTTATATTTTCAATGAAATGTCAACCATGCCACTTTTGTGTTCGCAGTGGTTTTTGTTGTTCATTTCACTGTCATTATTTACACAGTGAAGGGCAACTCCTGGCCTGCAGCACTTGACCTGAAGCACAACTGGGCTTTAGATATGGCAACAACACAAATGCTAGAAGTTCCAGGCAGCAGTGAGAGTTCCACTGCCAGTGAGGACCAGAAAGGACGAGAGCAGCATTGAAAGAAAATAGCATTTACATAATGAGGTGAGCAGTGATGGATTGCTGGAGATAACTTAGAGTTCACAGACAGAAAGTCTCCAGTAAACTCCAGAAAATTGATAACTACTCAATTTTTGACTAACATCAGCCTGGGGAAAGTAAGAGACAAAGAGGAAGAACCTTGGAACTAATAGCATGGAGGGTGTTCAATGTTGATGGCTTTGGGTACCATGGAGTGATTGCTCAGTTCCTACAGACATTTCTTTCCTCCAGGTACTCATAGACCATTTGTTCCCCAAAGTACTAGCAATTATTTTCAATTTGCCAATAAATGAGACAGAACAAAAATATGATTTATATTGGAAACTGAAAAATACACATTTACTGTTGGACTTTGCACAATTGTATATTAAAAATACTGAGTGGATCATAAGATTTCATTTCAAAATGCATCAAAAACTCAAGCCAGGATCATTTATGACACAATTTAGGTTTTTAATATTCAGATACAATGTGGTGTGCCTGGAGTTTCCACTGAGATAACATTTTTAAATATAAATTCTGGCAATGTTAAGTGCTGAGAAGTATACTTACAGCTATTAGTCAAAAACCCAAGTTGAGTCTGCATGCAATCGCTGGCTTCAGCCATGAACTGAGACAACGGAACAGCAGCCATATTGATATAAATATTTGGATGGCTCAGTGGTTAGCACTGCTGCTCACAGCAGTAGAGACCCAGGTGACTACCCTCAGATGACTGTGTAAACTTACACAGACACAGACATCCTCCCTAGATCTGCATAGGATTCCCCTGGGTGCACCTATTTCCTCCCACATTCCAAAGATGTCCAGGTTAGGTGGATTGGTCAAACTGGAGGAAAAAGTGAGGACTGCAGATGCTGGAGATCAGAGCTGAAAATGTGTTGCTGGAAAAGCGCAGCAGGTCAGGCAGCATTCAAGGAGCAGGAGAATCGACGTTTCGGGCATAAGCCCTTCTTCAGGAAAGAAGAAGGGCTTATGCCCGAAATGTCAATTCTCCTGTTCCTTGGATGCTGCCTGACCTGCTGTGCTTTCCCAGCAACACATTTTCAGGATTGGTCATACTGACCAGGAATTTGAAGTTTATGTAGATTAGCCACAAAACATGTATGGTTAAAGGGATTGGCAGGGGAGACGGATGCTCTTCCATTGGTTGGTGCGAACTCAAATGGGCCCAGTGGTCTCTTTCCACACTTAAGGGATACTATGATATGGTAGGTGACTGCAAGCCAATCAAGCAAATTTTATTTTGAAACATCACTAAGAGCTTTACTGAACTTCAGACGTCACCTTGTTAGCAGATTCTCCTTGCTAGTTCTAGATGCAGCCTCCTGAAGGATCCCCATACCATTACCTGAAACTCCAACCTAATCCATTACTCTCCTTGGCACAGACAACATCGAACATACCTATCCTCTACACATTTACTCCCTAGATTTCTTAGTTTTCAATGCCCACCGACAATACCATACCACCGACAATACCATACCACCGACAATACCATTGGATGCCTTTTCAGTAACATTTGCTTACATCGGAATTTCACAAAAAAGGATGTCCATTCCCTCCTATTTTTAAGCTTGCATCAGACCGTCACAGACACACACACAATTCCATTGTGGAGTCATTCCCTTTTTACTGCCCTCTTTCTTTCCAGGCTTCAAGTACTACATCTTCATGGTTACTTTCCTTTCCTCAGTCTTCTCCCTGAGTTTAAAAGAACTCTTGCGGTGCAATTGTAGTGTCCCTATCTCCAGGCCAGGAGACGCAAGTCAAGTCCCACCTCCTCCAGACGTGCGTAATAACATCTCAGAACAGGCAGACTAGAAAATATATTTCCCTGTAGCTTGTCCTTCCCTAGCCCTAGTTTGGCATTAACTTCACTTCCTCTCTCCTCCCCCTCACCTGCAGAGGTCAGGCAGGAATTGAAGTGCAGCAAAAAGTTCTCAGCATAAATGTACAGTCAGTTGTCTGAAGATTATATTAACAAAAGGTATATACAGCTCAAGAGAATGGAACCAAATCTAGATCCTGGAGAAGGAGGGGCAGAAAGAGAAGCCATTATATATGATACTCTGGCAAGAAGAGCTTCAAAAGATGGAAATGAGAGACTGTTTGAGGAAATCAATGGCTTCAGAGCGTAATGGCAAGGGCCAAGCATGAGAGCATTTGTAGTTTGTAAGTGCAGTTATAATTGACTTGAGAAGAAGTTATTTTGTGGGAGTGAGCACAAATACAAGTAGCTGATTGGTGGAGGTGCAGGAGCAAAAATGAGCTGTGAAGGTGACAAATATTGAGATGGCTCAGTGGTTAACATTGCTGCCTCACAGCCGCAAAGACCCAGGTTTGAATCCACCCTCAGGTGACTGTCCGTGTAAGTTCACACATTTTCCCCAGGTCTACATGGGTTTCCTCCGGGTGCTCCGGTTTCTTCCCACAATCCAAAATGTTCAGCTTTGATGGATTGGCCATACTGAATTGCCCATAGTGTCCAGGAGTGTGTAGTTTATGTGGATTAGCCATGAGACATGTAGGGTTACATGGATTGGTGGTTTTGGGTAGGGGGGGCAGAGATAGTATGCTCTTTAGATGGTTGATGGGAACTCAATGGATTCAATGGCCTGTTTCCACACTTTCGGGATTCTATAATTCTATGATATGGTGACTGAAAGAAGGAGGGCTAAAAAAAAGAGAGAATGCTTCACAATGGAATTGACAATGTCTGTGATGGTCTGATGCATGTGATGGAAAGTGGCCTTGTTCTGAGCAAAATCATGTGATAAGACATGAGATGTGGTAGGGTTGAAGGGGTGGTTGACATTAAGAGCAGGACAGCTTTAAAAGTGTAGAAGTTTAACTTTCCAACAATCAACTACAGAGAAGAGTTTACAATTGAAGGACAAAGGTCATTAAGTTCAGTTACTCTTAATATATAGATCAGAGCTGAGTACTGTACAGTTATTTGCTTCACTAAGTATGGAACAAACATAATTATCCACAAGTTTGGTATTAAAATCACCATATTCTCACAGTATACAGGAGATGAATTTTGAAAACATGTCCCTGGAGGAGCTTACAAAGTGCTTTGAACTGGCAATATAACTGCTACAGATTTGAAAACAAAACAAAATTACCAAATATAAAATGCAAACTTATGTTGGAAGTTCAAGAAAGACATACCTTGACTTGGTACTTTCCACAAACTCAGTGTGCTATTCAAGAAAGCTAGGTGAGAAATGATAGAACTGGAGCCATTTTTCAAACACTTATAAAGGTACACTTTACAGATATACATCTGCTACTCACCAACCAATCAGTTCCACACAGTTCATATTTATAAGGGCTTTAGTTAATCTGCAGAGTGCTCACTGACTACAGATAGTTAATGTATAAAACTCTTAGAACATCCCAAAGTTCTTCAAAGCTAATTCAGTGTTTTTGAAGTGTAGTCATTGTTTTAATGTAGGAGACATGGCAGCCAATTTATACACAATAAACCCTTTCAAAACAGCAATGGGATAATGGCCAAATATCATGATCCTTTTAGTGACATTCATCAAGGAAGAAATATTGGGCAGAATATCATGGAGAGATTCTATGCGCGCCTTCCAAATGGAGCCACAGGATCCAATTTCTGATCTCAGCAAAAGATTGCTCCTGAAGAGTTAAAGATTCCAAGCTTTCCAATAAAACCTCAACAGCAGGGTAATGGACCTTCAGTTTAATGTTGTTCCCAAAACAATGACATCTGATTTCTGCCCCATTTACCCCACAACTTTTTCTGAAAAACCTACCACTCACCAGACGTCCTGCAACTCACCAGCATCCCTTGCATCCACACCATCTTTGAAAACCCACAATGTACCTGGACAAGCACTGGCAATCTGTAGCTGCCATTCACAGTTGCTGATATATGCCCCATACATGGCAGGCAGGGGAAATTGGTGCCTCCCTGTATGGGTAGGGACCTAAAGATTCTGCAGGATGGGGTGTTAGGTGCTAAAACACCAGATCTTGCCAGCCTGGTTGCTACATTCTGCTCTCTAGAGAAATGCCCAAATGGATCAATGTCATTCTCCATTTTGCCAGTGTTAGTGCACCACCTTCTCTTTGATACCTCACGCTCACTTACTCTCTCTGTTTTGTATCCATCTTCCTTCAAGACTTATGCTCTGCTATGTTCCAACCATGCAACACGTTCCCAGAATGGTCCTAAAGTGTTGGTTTGTGCTCAAGGCTTTCAGCTGCATCCTGAAACCATAAAATTTGAACTCTCAGCACCAACAAGTGAACTGCTGGTTCTCAAATTGATTAAGGATCACAGTAAAACATATCAATCTTGTTTCATCGGGCTCAGTCAAGCTGGCTGCTTTTCTAGAATTCTCCAATTTTAAAAAAATGAACTTCCTTTTGTTTTTAATCCAAACAGTGAAAAACAAATTTTGCTCTATATTAAAAAATGGCTGAGAGATCCCATGTTATAGAAGTACAATTTAATGATCATAGCACAACATTTAGGTCTCATGAAAGTGTATGAATTCTTCAAAAACATTTTACTTCTGTATTTCGCGGTAGATGTTTTTCTGCTGCAAAAGGATTTTTTTTAAAATCAACCCCACCCATTCCACACCCACACCATTGCAAAGCCCAGACATGTAGACTATGAAAATGAAAAATGCCTGATGGCAGTTGGACAAAGGTTAGGCTATAGGATCAGACCAGATATATTTTGTTATTCATTGCACATGTAAAAACTAGACAGACTGAAAAAAAAGCTTCAATTAGCCTTGCCCAATTAATTCTTTTGTAGATGCCAGAGGATAATAAAATGCTAATTCTCCTCTGATAGCACCTTCCAAACCAGTGACCTCAACCAAGTCAGCAGATGCCTGAGAACAACTCCACCCACAGAACCCCTCCAAGTCACTCATCATCGTGACTTGGAAATACACCACCGTTGCTAGGTTAAAATCCTGGAACTCCTTTCCTAATCTACCAAGGGTATCCCTACAACCCACTGTCTGCAACAATTCAAAGAGGCAGCTCTTTACCACCTTCGCAAGGACAATTAGGATTGGGTGATAAACGTTGGCCTGGCCAGGGATGACCACATCCTATAAGCAAATATTGCAAGCAATAGAGAACATAGCAGAGCATAAGTCTTGAAGGAAGATGGATACAAAGCAGAGAGAGCGAGAGAGAGAGAGAGAGAGAGAGAGAGCGAGAGAGAGAGCGAGAGAGAGAGCGAGAGAGAGCGAGAGAGAGAGCGAGAGAGAGCGCGAGAGAGAGCGCGAGAGAGCGCGAGAGAGAGCGCGAGAGAGAGAGCGAGAGAGAGAGCGAGAGGTATCAAAGAGAAGGTGGTGACACTAACACTGGCAAAATGGAGAATGACATTGATCCTCTTGGGCATTTCTCCAGAGAGCAGAGTGTAGCAGGCTGGCAAAATCTGGTGTTATAGCATCTAACACCTCATTCTGCAGAACCTTCAGGTCCCTGCCCATACAGGGAGGCACCAATTTCCCCTGCCTGCCATGTATGGGGCATATATCAGCAACTGTGAATGGCAGTTACAGATTGATAGTGCTTGTCCAGGTACATTGTGGGTTTTCAAAGATGGTGTGGATGCAAGGGATGCTGGTGAGTTGCAGGACCTCTGGTGAGTGGCAGATTTTTTCAGAAAAGGTCATGGAATAAATGGGGCAGAAATCAGATGCAAGACACCCCCTGGTATACCGCAGGCAATTAATAACCAGAGTCTGGTAAACTAGGATGAGAAACTCACCAGACCTCCGAGAGGAACCCTCCAAAGAATGCACCTCAAATTGGACAGAGCCAAAAAATGTAAGGTTCAGCCCATAGTTACAAATGGCTTACCTTGTTGAAAATCTAATTTAAAGTCTCCACGACATGAATTTAAACTCTCCCCTATTTGAGTATGTGGCAAATCAAAACAGTATCTGCAACAGCATAACAAAATTGAAAAATAATGAACAAATTCCAAACGAAGGTGCTACTGTAACCAGATGTTGTTCTGTTCACCCAGTTGACATTGACAACAGCAGCATCCCATCTTAATGCAAACAATGACATTGTTTCAAAAGAAGATGTGACAGCAGGTGGATATACCTGGGTTATGGGCTGGAGAGGGCACTGCTGGCAGAACAGTGAGGTGGGACTGCGATGTGTAAAACCAACTCATCTGTTTCACCACTGACAACATCCACATTAAACACCGCAGCTTCACCAAGCCCCAGTCTGTACAACATCAAGTACTGGTTCCAACAAAACATCATTCTACAACTTTACAAATATTCTTTTTATCAACTCAGCTAAACCCAAAATGTCCTCAAAACCAAGCAACAGCACTCAGTCAGCTGTGATTTCAAGTGGAACAGCACCAACTCGCATTTATGTAACACTTTGAATGTCATTAAAACTGTCCACATGTTTCACAGGAGCATTATGAAAAAAAGTTAAATCTAGCCACATGCAGATACATTCCATTAGAATCGAAGATGTACAGCATGGAAACAGACCCTTCGGTCAACCCGTCCATGCCGACCAGATTTCCCAACACAATCTAGACCCACCTGCCAGCACCCGGCCCATATCCCTCCAAACCCTTCCGATTCATATACCCATCCAAATGTCTCTTAAATGTTGCAATTGTACCAGCCTCCATCATATCCTCTGGCAGCTCATTCCATACACGTACCACCCTCTGCACGAAAACGTTGCCCCTTAGGTCTCTTTTATATCTTTCCCCTCTCACCCTAAACCTACACCCTCTAGTTCTGGACTCCCCGAACCCAGGGAAAAGAATTTGTCTATTTATCCTATCCATGCCCCTCATTATTTTGCAAAACTCTATAAGGTCACCCTCAGCTTCCTATGCTCCAGGGAAAACAGCCTCAGCCAGTTCAGCCTCTCCCTATAGCTCAAATCCTCCAACCCTGGCAACATCCTTGTAAATCTTTTCTGAACCCTTTCACATTTCACAACATCTTTCCATAGGAAGGAGACCAGAAATGCAATATTCCAACAGTGGCCTAACCAATGTCCTGTACAGCCGCAACATGACTTCCCAACTCCTGTACTCAATACTCTGACCAATAAAGGAAAGCATAACAAATGCCTTCTTCACTCTTCTATTTACTGTGGCTTCACTTCAGCTATGAACGTGCACTCCAAGGTCTCTTTGTTCAGCAACACTCCCTAGGACCTTATCGTTAAGGTGTATAAGCCCTGCTAAGATTTACTTTCCCAAAATGCAGCACTTCACATTTATCTGAATTAAATTTCATTTGCCATTTCTCAGCCCATTGACCTATCTAGTCAAGATCCTGTTGTAATCTGAGGTAACCCTCTTCGCTGTCCACTACACCTCCAATTTTGGTGTCATCTGCAAACTTACTAACTGTACCTCTCATGCTCGCATCTAAATCATTTATGTAAATGACAAAACGTAGAGGACCCAGCACCGATCCTTGTGGCACTCCACTGGTCACAGGCCTCCAGTCTGAAAAACAACCCTCCACCACTACCCGCTGTCTTCTACCTTTCAGCCAGTTCTGTATCCAAATGGCTAGTTCTCCCTTTATTCCATGAGGTCTAACCTTGCTAATCAGTCTCCCATGGGGAACCTTGAACGCCTTACTGAAGTCCATATAGATCACATCTACTGCTCTGCCCTCATCAATCTTCTTTGTTACCTCTTCAAAAAGCTCAATCAAGTTTGAGAGACATGATTTCCCATACACAGAGCCATGCCGACTATCCCAAATCAGTCCTTGCCTTTCCAAATACATGTACATCCTGTCCCTCAGGATTCCTTCTAACAACTTGCCCACTACTGAGGTCAGGCTCATCGGTCTGTAGTTTCGTCTTTAACAGTGCCTTCTTAAACAGTGGCACCACATTTGCCAAACTTCAGTCTTCCAGCACCTCACCTGTGACTACCGATGATACAAATATCTCAGTAAGAGGCCCAGCAATCACTTCTCTAGCTTCCCACAGAGTTCTCAGGTACACCTGATCAGGTCCTGGGGATTTATCCACCTTTACCCGTTTCAAGACATCCAGCACTTCCTCCTCTGTAATCTGGACATTTTGCAAGATGTCACCATCTATTTCCCTACAGTCTATACCTTCCACAGTAAATACTGATGCAAAATATTCATTTAGTATCTCACCCATTTTCTGTGGCTCCACACAAAGGTGGCCTTGCTGATCTTTGAGGGGCCCTATTCTCTCCCTCATTACCCTTTTGTTCTTAATATTCTGTAAAAACCCTTTGGATTCTCCTTAATTCTATTTGCCACGTCCCCGTTTTGCCCTCCTGATTTCCCTCTTAAGTATACTCCTATTTTCTTTATACTCTTCTAAGGATTCATTCGATCTATCCTGTACATGCCTGGCATATGCTTCCTTCTTTTTCTAAACCAAATCCTCAATTTCTTTAGTCATCCAGCATTTTCTGTACCTACCAGCCGTCCCTGTCACCCTGACAGGAATATACTTTCTCTGGATTCTTGTTAACAAATCTTGATCAAAGGGGTCATTCTTTTAAAGAGTATTTTAAAATGTGGTAATTGAATTAGAGACACAAAGATGTTTAAGGAGAGAATTTCAGAGCTTGGATAAACTGGCGGGCATGAGAAGGTAAAACGGTCTGGATTTCCAAATGATTTTCAGCAATCCTTACTAGAAAATGGACCCAACACAGTACAATATTTGCTTTTGATGCTGCCCCCAACTGACCAATATCATTCATTTTTGATACCTGTCATCAAGAACAGCTTTGGTTTAGAGGCAAATTTCTCACCTCAGTGAAATGATTGGGCATTCAAGCTCCAATCTAAAAGAAATCAAGACATTTTGTGAAGAATTGAGGATGTGCTGCATTGTGAGAGCTGCATCTTTTGGTTGGAATTTTAAACTAACATTTTGAATATTTGGCACTTGTCAAAGAACAGTCGGATTGTTCTCATGTGCACCACAATCTTGAGCAACATCTCCAAAACAAAGCAGAAACCTCATTGCTGTTCTCAGGACCATACATGTACAAATCGGTTGTCATGATTCCTACAGCAGAGACACACCCTAAAGTACTTCATTGTCTGTAAAAGGACTTGGGGACATCCTGAAGTCATTAAAAGCCTGTGATATCCAAGCAGGTATTTTACTCTCTAACGTGAGGCACAAAGAGCTACCATTTCACAGTATTTTCAGAAATGGAAAATAAATCACTAAACATTCACAGCTAATGTATTTTCAATACAAATCCCAGGTACTGACACTGTTGAATCTCTACATTCATACTTGAGTCCTAGGAATTATCCCAAAATGTGCATAGCATAGGCAAACCAATTGAATAGAATCATTCCTTACAGAAGCTATGAAGTTTCCAACAAAGCTTGCTATTTGCTCATTGTAAGTTTATGAGATGTAAATTTGATCAATTACAAGGAGAATAAAATCTTTTAACTTTAAAATTCAAAGGTCTAGAATTTGAACTACCACAATCAGATTATAGTTTTTAAGAAAGCAAAATTATCAGTACACGTCACTGAACAATTGTATCCTGGTCACTAGACAGTAAATACATTTAACAAATGACGGTTTTCAATTTATCATACAAAACATACTTTAACATGCTTGCCTTATCTCTTCTGAAAGGTCTGACTTGCAACAGCGATACACAAGGGATAACAACTTGCACAAATGTCAATCTTTCATTTACAAATTTGGTTAGTAAAGGATTTGATCTCACAGGGTGTCTAAATCTATCCTGTCATTCCACACATGTAATTGCCAGCAGTAGGCAAAGGATAAGTGGTTGTACTGATTTTCTCTTCTTCACTCCAGAAATAAAGGCCCAAGTGTGGTGTTCCTACAGCTGAGAGCATGAGTAAATGTGGACTAATAAAATAAACACATTTTTTTAAACAATTAATTTCAACATTTCTAGTTTCCAGCAACCAACTTCACCTCTTCACCCCCACCACCCCCATTCAAACCTCAAGACTTCTTTTAGCACTTACTGTTTCACAATCACCATGTAAACAGATGAATCCACACATTGTATTACAGAGGGTGGCATACATTATCCAATTCCAAGTGGACAACATTTTGGTTCAAAAGCTCAAATTCAAGAACATTCAGTCCCATAAGCTCTTGACAAAACCTCCCCATTATCAAATGGTTGCAGACACTTCCTTCCATTTGTAACCTTGCACAAATTTCAAGACTGCTTTATTAACATCTCAAACTACTGCACAGGAGCTCTTTAGGTGATCCCTGAAGGCTGGGATATAAAAAGAAGTGAAAATGTATGACATTTTCCATTCCTATACCCAATGTGTCACAATTCTGGCAGCTGTACTCAAGAGCTGATCTTGACAAGTGTTTGGCATGCAAGTAGGTTAGGTTGAAAAATTACAGTCCAGCATGAAAAAGTCCAGTTTGGTCCGTTAAATATGAATTCCTGATGAAGGGTTTTTGGCCAAAACGTCGATTTTTCCTGCTCCTCAGATGCTGCCGGACCTGCTGTGCTTTTCCAGCACCACTCTAACCTGGACTCTGAAAAACCATGACATATCCAATTCAAATTGATCTTATAATTGAGTCAATAGTGTAAAAGAAAATATATCTTTCAGAATTTTGATCAGCTCAACAATTTTATTAATATGGACCACCTCTGTCAAGAAATCACATTTTAAATCTTGCCCAATTAAGAGTGCCAATTTCTGTCAATTCATTCTCTAAGAAACACACTTGTCAACTTTTCATTAGTAATCATTTGCTAAAACTTCCAAAACTTGCCACAAGCATTTTAAATAATTATCTGATTTTTAAAATTCTCTTCATAAAAACCTCAACATCAATGCAAGTTTTCAGTATACATCAATGAAAAATAAACGTAGCTGTTGCTGGAGTAGCTAAAGGAAGAAATAAAGTGATACAACCCAATGTGTCAGACACGTTGAATTGTATTATGGACAAAACACATAGGATTCAAAATTTACTTTAATTATGAAAGAGACTACATTATCTCTCAATCACAAAGACCAACTTCTTCCACCTCCATAACATGGTCCATCTCTATTATGTCCCAGTCTACCAGCTGGTGAAACCCTCTTCCATGCCCTGGTTATCTACATAATTCTTTTAATGCTTTCCAGAAAAGCCTTCTCATCCCATAACCAACATCCTCACTCCAATACCAAGCCTCAATACAAATTTGTACTAATGGTAATGCCGACAACATGGTCTGGTCAAACAAGACACGCTATTTCATCAGAGGCAAATCTGAAATCTGTGGCAACACACTCGCTTCAGATATGGACACCTGTTTGACTACATCATGGTCCAAGTGAGGGACCTCAGGATGTTCAATCATTCACATTTTGACAGGAGCTGCTAACTGTTGGAGCAACCATCGCCTCATTTGGTCTACTACTTCCATCAGCCTGGCTAAAATAAATGGCAGAAGTAGCATAAAAGCAGCTGCAAGAAAGTAAATGTTAATATACTTGGCAATTTTGCAAAGAAAACTGACTCACTCAGTACTTCATAGTAAACCTGACCATGTTACCAAGCAGGAAGCACAGAATATCCAGAATGCCCTTCAAATCATCATAATCAACACCAGTAAAGATAATACTGGTTTCTTACCAAGGGTACAAGAACAACAACTAGGAGAGCCCAGACCTACTAAAATACAAGTGTAACTAATCTGGAGCCTTCACCAAACTTCAAGGGAAGGAAAACAAATCTGCAAATGAAAGCAAAAAGGCCCAACAACAACACTATAACTTCGCGAACAGATGATGGATGGAAAGAGCACAGAAAATTCAATAACTCACCAACAGCCATGATATGCATGGATTCTTCAATGCAGCCCAAGCAACCAGAATCCACCTCATGTGGAGTTAAAAACAGAGTGACATAGATCAAAGACAAACAGGCAGTCAGCACTCATAGGGTGGAGCACTTTGTGGATTTCCTCAACTAAGACCCAGTCAACCTTAACTGAAGCCTGGTTCTCAACTCCAGTCTCCTCAAACCATATCATCCCCCACCATCTCATCATAATCCAGTTCATTTCGAGCTTTTCTCCAACTTACTTACCACAATATTCATCCTACCTTCATGAACATCCTCTCTGAAGTGGGGATGCGCCACGGTACAAGGAGGAAATTATTTAAATTCAAGAACCTAGATCACCTCAAACTTTGTTATGAAGCTGCAACATACAGATCACGTGTGTGTTTATGGGAGGAATGGAAAGGGAAATGGAAAGGGAAAGGAAAGACTGTGCTCCAAACACCTGTCAACACATTCCGAGAGGCTAAGCATCCAAACTTCAAAGGTGCTTGACTGGCCCACTCCATGTGAGCCATTGGACAAGGTGGGATCAATTCTCATTCATTGGGATAAGCAAAATATCGTAATGTTGAAGAAACCCAACAGGTCTGACAGGATCTGTGTGAAGGAAACCCAGAGTTAACATTTCACGTCCAGTATGACTTCCTTTGCAGATTCTGCCAGGCTGAAATTTCTCGAACATTGTGCATTTGTCTCATGCCCTAGGAGCCTAAGAGTTGATGGACATCAACAATGAAACTCAATTTTGTCTCCAGTGTGCCAGCATAACATCTGACACTCTGAGGTACAGAGTATTTAATGAGAAACACACCAAACCCAACATCAAGTTTGTGATCTACAGGGCACCTCCTGTATACTTCAGAAACATGGACAATGTACAGCAAACACTTCAATGACTTGGAGAACTATCACCATTGATGAACCTCCAAGATTTTGCAGGAACAATAGTAACATAATCAGTCCCCAGGCCAACAGCCCCAGCATCAAGGCACTGGTTGTAGTTAACAGGCTGCACTGGGTGGGCCACCTCATCTGCATGCCTGACACAAAGCCTCCAAAACAAAGTTCTGAGCTTCATCATGTCAAACAGTGAGGTGGCAGAGGAAACAAATGATATCCCCAAAATTTCCCTGGGAAAAAAAAATGCAACATCACCACTAATTTGTGAAAATCTCCAATCCAAGACTATCCGACTTAAAGTAGTAACATCCATAAAGGTGCCAACCACCCCAAATATTGCTAACAGTCCTGGATGGTCACCTAATGCAAACAAAAGAATCATGTGAAAACCTGAGAACCCCCCCCCCCCCACCTGCTTCAGCAAACACCAATAGACACTGATGCACACATCCAACATTGGATTATTTACTGCCCTCAGGACCACAACACCAGAGTTGAAGAAAAGCGGTCTGTCAGGACCGAGGGTAACTAAAAAAGACTTGGCAACATCTCAAGTAAATTCAGTACTTGTGACTAATTACACATAGCCTTTCTCTAGCTTCTGCCCAGTTCCTGTTAGTCTCAAGATGTTTGCTGCCAGTCTCTCTGTACACCTTTCTCCAAAGCCACAAACGAAGCTTCAGAGCTTATGTAGAATTAGTACTAAGTTGCAGCCTCAATCTTGTCATCCTGGTTGAGACACAAGGTTGAGGAAAAAACAGATCATAAGTCACAGTGCATGAGTGGACCAAGAACCCAGTTTCAGCGGATGGAATTGCAGGTCAACAGCAGTTTGGAGGAAGGGAGTGAACACACCATCCCAGTGTAGTTTTGATGCTTCCAACAGAAATTAAGGTTACTGCTATTGGCATGCTTTTCATGGTAGCTAAAAGGAAACACTACTCATCCTAACTGTTAACTAAAACAATGCAAAATTCTATACTTAAAATAAAAACTTTGCCTTCAAACTTTTGCAAAATAAGCAGTCTAAACATGCAAACACATCAACACAGATGGAAAACCTTTCTCCTGCATTAAAGGATATTAAATTTTAAAGTAACTTTGGCCTTTACCCAGTCTTCATTACTTTATATCTACTATGAAAAGCAGACATACTTAATCACTCAGAACTGACAAAAATCCTCCCAGTAGGAGGCAAAGGGAAGTGAAACTGTGGGCAGATTGTCTGCATCCACTGGAACATTGTAGTTAGTCAATACTAGTTTCTTCATTCAGAGAAATGTACACAGAGTTGAAGAAGCTAAACAGTAAGTTATTCCAAGGCAGCAAAATCAACTATAAAAACATTTTCCAAGTTTACAAAAGAAATAAAATAAACCTGCAAAGAATATGCATATGAAAACATTTCATTAAAAGCTACAAATTAACCAGGCAACAGAAAATTAGCTCAGTTTAACTGAAATCAAAGTTGGTAGCATTTCTTGGATTAAGTCAGGACTGCAGATGTTGGAGATCAGAGCTGAAAATGTGTTGCTGGAAAAGCGCAGCAGGTCAGGCAGCATCCAAGGAGCAGGAGAATCGATGTTTCGGGCATGAGCCCTTCTTCAGGAATGAGGAAAATGTGCCAAGCAAGCTAAGATAAAAGGTAGGGAGGAGGGACTTGGGGAAGGGACTTGGAAATGCAATAGGTGGAATGAGGTTAAGGTGAGGGTGATAGGCCGGAGTGGGGGTGGGGGCGGAGAGGTCAGGAAGAAGATTGCAGGTTAGGAAGGTGGTGCTGAGTTTGAGGGTTGGGATTGAGACAAGGTGGGGGTGGGGGGGGGGGGGGGGGGGGGGGGGGGGGGGGGGGGGGAAAAATGAGGAAACTGGAGAAACCTGAGTTCATCCCTTGTGGTTGGAGGGTTCCGAGGCAGAAGGTGAGGTGCTCTTCCTCCAGCCGTCGTGTTGCTATGGTCTTGCGATAGGGGAATCCAAGGACCTGCATGTCCTTGGTGGAATGGGAGGGGGAGGTGAAGTGTTGAGCCACAGGGTGGTTGGGTTGGTTGGTCCGGGTGTCCCAGAGGTGTTCCCTGAAACGTTCTGCAAGTAGGTGGCCTGTCTCCCCAATATAGAGGGCGGCACATTGGGTGCAGCAGATGAATTTGTGGCGGATATGGAAGGATCCCTTGGGGGGGGAGGGGGGGATTATGAGCGCAAGTTTTGCATTTCTTGCAGTTGCAGGGTAAGGTGCCGGGAGTGGAGGTGGGGTTGGTGGGGGGTGTGGACCTGACGAGGGAGTCACAGAGGGAGTGGTCTTTTTGGAACGCTGATAGGGGAGGGAAGGGAAATATATCCCTGGTGGAGGAGAGAGATATTCTGTTTACTCAGGAGGAGAGCAACTCCTCCAGACAGATTGTCAAAGGGCAGTGGTTGCAGGTAGTCATAGAAGTCAATGTGAAGCATCAAGATCAGATACCAGGATGCAAATTCCAATAATTTCATTCTAGAACAGTCAAGGTCAAAGAATGCACCTTCCTGTTGTGTCCTGTTATCTGCATCAGTCTGTCAAACAGTGCTGAAATCATTACAGACCCCCATCACTCACCTAGTGCCAATCACCATCAATCAGGACTCATGCATATGGAATTTAGAAGCAATGAAAAATATTTCTCAGTTTGATTCCTGGTTAGTCAGTCTCAGTGATGGTGACAAATGATGCAAAATTTATTTCATCACGGACTCTCCAATCTCAACCCTATCCCATACTGGTATAACAGAACAGGACTTAAAGAGAAATGCCTATCCTACTGGGGTGCGCATATGTTCATACTGAATGCAAGAATAATTAGGATCAACTGTGAACCATTGAAATATTCACTCCCTGGACTCAAGATGAACAGTAGGCATTTAGTCAACATACTGAAAAGTAATTCCATTTGTATTGGATTTTGTTTGGTTATTACATCATGGCCTAGACTTGGATTATTCAAAGCACAACTATTTTAAACAGGAAAGACCTTGACATTGTTAAATATTCTACCCTCAGGTGTCTACCAAAATAAAGACACCACACCATAAAGGAAAGAAAAATGCCAGGTTCAATCTACATTCTGTGTCTCAAATCACCTTAATCAGGAAAGCAGTTGCTCCATTACTACTACTAACTTCAATGCCCCAAGCAGCAGAAACTCATGAAAGTTAGGAGGTGGCTTCCTTAGACATCAGTTCTGGGCTGTGATGTACCCCTGTTGAACTGCCTTCTCCCTGGGCTGTCACAATGATGTTTAACTCCACTGGCCAATTTGATACCTGGAACTTTTATGGACTGAAACAATTTTAAAAAGGGAACAAATCATTGACTTAAAATGGCTGTGGGATCATGTGACTAATCCAGCATAGCCACATTTCTTGAAACCAATGTCCATTAAACAAAAGACAATCTGAGGTTAACATCTTTAGCCAAGAGGAGCAATGAAATGTCAGTCCACCCTGCCACCCTCATCATGAGTGATATTACAAGGTCCTCACCTCCTATTTGATTGATACCACAAGCATCCTCACAATTTAGTCATAAAATCATCATCTACAATCATTAAGCCTGGAAAGACAAACTTCTTTAGAACATACAAACAAGCTGCTATTTCAAGGAAAACTCCCTTTGGTAGAGGAGATGAATTTTAGATTGCCAGAGCTGAACACAGGTAAGAGACAACTAATCCTCTCTTTGTCTCTACAAGCAGCATCAAGGTGCCTCACTCAAGAGCAGTGACTGGAAAGAAAACATCTGGAAACTGTGGCCTTACAAGACAATTACAATATCTGCTATTGCTGGTAGTCCAATAAACCAAAGTAAAACATAGGCCCCAAGGAAACCCAAAGGCTCCAATCCGTGTATTGGTTTATTTTCATACTGTACAGCCCTTTCCAGCTTGTAGAGATGAGTAATTGGGTGTATGCATGTTGGCAGATGGTAAGCTTGTTCTTTAACTCAAGAAACCTTGCGATTGCTCACTGCTTCCAGCACAATTATTTAACTACATTTTAATTGGAGAAAGGTGCTAAAAATATCAAAAGTTTTGTTGTGACCAACTGAGGCAATTGACAAAAGAAAAAGGGGAAGCCAAAGACCCCGTCGCACTGGTCATAATAAGGCTCGTACGTAGAGTGCGGTAAGGTATTTACAGATATCCACAGAACTAGACTCTGGTTGTGGAGTGAGGAGGAGAGTAAATGAAATGTGTAGATGTGACGAGTCAGTCTGCACAGACTAAAAGCCACAACAGATTGATCACTTATGACAAAGCGAGGCTGCATGTTTTAATACAACCACAGCATAAGCTTCAATACAACCACAAAGGACAGTACCATCTTGGACTATAGTTAGTTTCAGAAATACCCAGACAGGTAGAAATGTGGGATTTCAAATTTACAACTGATTATTTTTTCCTTCCTGCATGAATATGCCACTTGCTAATGTAAAAACTTGGATTAGCTTTTTAGGAAAATATTCATCCACTATACATAAGTATTATTTATGCTTAGGAGTCTTATTACCTCACTTTTTTGCTCCAGATTTTCTCCATGTGAACGATACAACTCAAGAATAGATGCTGAATTTGTGGAAAACTGTGAATAAAGAGGAAACAATTAATATGCTAAACCTGGTGTCAAATCCTCCAGTGTTTTTAGTCCCATTCTTTCCCAGTACCATTTTAATGGTGTTATTTCAGAAATCACCTTCCCTCTCACACTGACATTAGCTAACAGGAGTTAGGCCCACAGTCATGAAAGGAGTTCAGAGATAGCCAAAGGGCTGAGGTGAGCTGTTGAAAAAGCCCATGTCAGTCTTTGGGGTGACATCTCAGTTATAACAAAAAGAGCAAGGACCTCTATCTCTCACATCTTTCCCATGTCCCATCCATTCCACCTCATGTTTACATGTCCCTCATATCCTTAAATCTTATTTTTTTTAGAAAGAACATTGAAACAGCTGAGCCCATGGGAAAACATGGTTTTCTAGACAGCTTTGATTTAGTCTGTAAATTTGGTGAGTCAATGTCTATTTACATAAGATAAAGAAGTCTTGAGTGTAATTAATACTTTAAGGATTGATTGATTGACTCTAATAGAAGAGAGTCACAAATAACAAATTGATTTCCTTTTTAAAAGTTTATTTGAAACACGTCCTATTACCATTATTGAGTTCATTGCCTCTATCTAAAATATTTAGTGTGAATGAGTGCAGATATACCAGTGCTTGACATGGAGAGTATGAGGGATCATAGTTGATGGCTAAAGTGCCATGGCATTGAGGGGGAAAACGGGAAAAGCCTTTAGAAATTATTTGAAAAAAAAGTGTTTCTTATTCATGGTTTATGACAACTCCAAGATGCAGTGAACCAAGCACCCTTTAAAAGTCAGTTTCATTCCATGAGGGTTGTGAACAATTGCCTATCCCTACCAGCCAGAAGGTGTTCAATGCGTTGGCCTGTGATGTGAATCAGGTAACACTAAAATTGTATGCACTGGGTAAAGGATCCCTGCCACCATTTTAATGCCTCCACAGGGTCTCTCCAGCTCCCCAAGAAGATCCAGCCCGCTGAATTGACCAGCAGTACTGGTCCAACAGCTTCAGGAACTACTGCTTTCCTCTTCAAAAATGGCAGCATCATTAATTCCAAGTATTTATTGCTTACCAATTTTATGTTCTGCATTTACCAGAGCGGTTTGCTTTATCTAGCATGCAGCTACATATATATATGAAACCAGCTAGTCACTCAGCACACTAACCACTTCCAGTTATGAACAGTGAACATCAAGAAATATTTAAATTTGAATCAAGACCATCAAACTAAATCTGGTCAGATTCTCACCCAATACTGACATGCAAGGACTTCAGCTAATAGTTGAATTGTCTGCAAGAGCAGGAAACCAGGTCAACTTTCTCATCCCAGAAGTACTAAGCTCAATTATTACACTTTAGTCCATATCATAATTGAGATCCTCTTCTTAGTATATGCTTCTGTACATTTTTCCCTTGCTGCTGCTAGACCTCCTGAGTTTCTATTTTCATTTTAGACTTGCAGTAGCTGCAGTTTTTCATTTTTACTTGCCATTGCACTGATGCCACAACAATCCAGACTTCATTATACCATAGGCCTGCCCTATCACATTCCACAGCAAAGTACGGTGTCCATCAGCACAGATCATCACATTCATCCTGGTGACACTTTACTACATGCAAAAATGATCATCATGCACCCTCTCCAGGTCTCCCGTATTGACAAACATCACTCCCCAAACAACCAGCATTGCATAATAATATATTGAACCCACTTATTGTCCGCCTTTCATCTCAACAGCACATATGGAACAATGTTCCTAAGCAGGATCTACATTCCCTGGCTCAAGGAATAGGAAATAGGGAAGTCACTAACAAGTTTGATGTAACAAACCCCAACTGGCAAATAGCAGGCTTTGAACTATCACATCTGAGCCCCTGCACAAATGTCCTCCAATGCTGAGGCCTCAGTCCAAGTGCTTGTGGACTTGTGAAGAGACAGAATTAATGCTGCACGTAAACTGTAGTGTAGCCAGACCTTGCCTAAGTGGTGAACCATTCACCTTACACTTAGCAAATGAGATGGCAATTGCTTGGTTCTGGGGATTTGCATTTGCTAAATAACAACAATTTAGATTAGTTCAAATGTTTGGTACCTCCACAATCCTAATTTCTTTTGGCACCAGCTTCAAAAGCAGAGATCGAAACATTTCCAAAACTGCATCCAGCACCCCACCACATCTCACCAGCACCTTGATCTTTAGCACAAGTCTGATTTCTGCAGCAGTCATTTTAATATTGATCATTGTACAGGAAAATAAAATTGATAATTATCACATATACTAAACTAATCTGTAAACCTTTGACATCTAAAACTGTCTGCAGCTATTCTGTGTATTGTGTTTTGAAAATGGACACCAATTTGCCTGTTGTAATCTCAAGGTACCTCATCAATATCCCTTGCCTACCTGGCAACTCCCATGTGAAGAATGGCCACTTGGATATAATATCAGTCGTCAATGCTGGAACCATTTCCCAGAATGTGCCACGGCCTTTAGAAAGACACAATTAAAGTTATATGTAAACTGTCACAACAACATTTCCCCTCCCCTTAACCTTTCTGCTGCCTTGAAGGTGTAACTTCATGCTGGTGTACAATTTCACAGGCTTCATCTTCCAGTGTGCTTAGATTCAAAGACCAATTTTAGCACCCTGGGCAAGGTCAGCCAACGCAGCATAAAGACAGATTGAATGTGCAACCTTCTGTTATATCTGGCTTGTTTATCTAAGCAAGATAATTGGTGGAAATCCACAATGTTCTGAGCAAGAGCATTTCAAATAGTTGCCGGACAGCCTGAATGTCAATATGATCTAATTTACTTCATTGTGAGTAGAATTTCTCTCTAAGACCTGCACAGAAATTGCATTTTTCATGCTTTTATCCTTTTATATAGTAGGTTTGAACATTTTCTGGAAAACACAACTCATTAAGACAGGGTATATAGAGAGAGCATTAAAAGGAAGGCTCTTCATTGGTAGAGCCAGTTACCCAGCATAAATTGCACACAATTAACCAAATGTGACATTGGGCAGGCATGTTTAATAAATTACAGGTGAAATGCAAATGATAAGGTTTATCGGAGATTGTGGGATTTCAAACACAAAAGCAATATGGACAAGAAACAGTGGACACTAAAAGTTCTTCAAATGTGATACCTGGAAAAATGCTGTGCAAAATAAGAAAAACGGTCCATTGTGAAGAAGAAACTTCATATGCTCAATATGAATTGATCCAAAACCCCACGCAAATTACAAACTGGAGGGTCACAATTATTGAGGAAGCATACTAAAAAAGGTAATCTAGGACAGTGGATCTCGAAATGGTTTCTAGCGAGACTTTTGGAGGTCCATGAAACAATGGCTGTTTATTAAACAGGGCTTGTATTATTTGTTGGGAACATTGCTTGTTGTGAACCAAGAGGAGACACCACACGTTCACAAAAGAATGGGCGAGTTATCTTGTACGGAAAGAAACAAACCATCTCTTTAAGGGCCAGTTTGCTTTCCGCACCAACCCCCCCCAAAAGGAACACAAGTGTTGCCAGTTGAACATCATTTATTGCCCTTGCCTATTTGTCCTCGAGAAAGGTGATGGCAAACTGTTTTCTTGAACCTACTGCAGTTTATGTTCGTCGGGGAGACATACAATAGCATTAGGGAGGGAATTCCAGGGTTTTGCCCTGGTGACACTAAAGGGATGGTGATACAGTTCCAAGTCAGGATGGTGAGTGGCTTGGAGGGAAACCTGCAGGTGGTGATGTTCCCAGATATTTGGTGCCATCATCCTTCCAATTCAGAGGGTGGAGTCTAAGGTGGTTTGGTGAATTTCTCTACAGCCGAACACTGCTGCTCCTGAATGTTGGTGGTGGAGGGAGTGGTTATTGAAGGTGGTGGACTGGTGCCAATCAAGCAGGCTGCTTTGTCCGGGATGGTACCAAGCTTCTTGAGTATTGTTGGAGCTGCACTCATGCAGGCAAGTGGGGAATATTCCACCATACCCCCGACTGGTGCCTTGTGGACCACAGGAAAGCTTTGGAGAGTCAGGAGGGGTGTTACTTACGACAGGATTTCTAGTCTCTGACCTGCTCTTGTAGCCATTGTATTTACACAGTTAGTCACTTTCTGTTTCTGGTCAATGGTAACACCAAAGATATTGGGGTTTCAGGGATGGTGTTGCCATTAAATGCCAAGGAATGACAAATCATCTCCTGTTGAAGATAGTCACTGCCTACAAGTTGCATGAGTATTACTTTTGATTTCTCAGCCCAAGCCTGAATATTGACCAGGCCATACTGCACTTGAACACCAACTGCTTCAGTATCTGAGGGGTCACAAATGGTGCTAAATACTGTGCAATCACCAGCGAACATCCCAACTTCCAACCTTAGCACGGAGGAAAGGTGATTTAGGATGCAGCTGAAGACAGTTGGGCCTCGGACAGTGCACAGAGGAAACTCTGCAGAGATGTCTGAGAATGGAGATCCTTTAACAGGCCACCAATAAGCACAAGCATTTCTTTTTGTACAACATACAACTCCAAGCAGCAGACAGTTTCCACCTGATTGCCATTGACTCAGGTTTTGCGCGGGTTCCTCGCTGCCACCCTCGATCAAGTGCAGCAGGCAGGTTGGCATGGATAAGGTCAAATGTGTTCTTTCCTTTTGCTGGTTCCCTCACCACCAGCCACAGACCCAGTGAAGCAATTACATCCTTTAAGATTCAATCAGTTTAATTAGTAGAACTGTTACCGAGTCAGTCTTGGTGGTCAATATTGAAATCCACCATTCTCTCGTCTCCCCACCACCAACCACCTACCCCCCCACCCCTCCACAGAGGATATTCAGTACCCTATAATTGGTATTGCTTTCTCCAAGTGGTATTTAATATGGAACACTGATTCAGCAGCAGAGAGAAGACAGTACATTATAATCAACAGGAGGTTTCCTGCCTGTGTTGAACCTGATGCTCTGAAATTTCATGGGGTCCAGAATCAATTGAGGATTCGCAGGGCAACTCTTTCTGGCTGGACCACTATATCTGCTGGGCCTGTCCTGCCAATGGGATAGGATATACCCTATGGATGATGATGGTGGTGTCTGGGAAACCTGTCTGATTTCACAAGTATGAGCACATCGTAGCTAGTCAGAGAACTCTCCAAATTTTGGCGCTAGCCCCTGAAATGTTAATAAGGAAATCTTTGCAGGATCAACAGGGCTGTATTTGCCATTGACATTTCTAATGCCTAGGTTGATGTCCAGTGGTCTTAATTACTTCTTGTAACACTTTGACACAATTGCTGCAACTGAGTGGCTTCTTAGGCCATTTCAGACAACAGGTAAGAGTTGATCACATTGCTGTCAGCAGACTTCCTTCCCTTACGGGCAGTGGTGAATCAAATGGGTTTTCCTGGCAATTGGCAGTGGTTTCATGATATTCATTAATTCCAGATTTTTACTGAGCTCAATTTCCATCATCTACCATGATGGGATTCAAACTTGGTGCTAGATTAAATAATATAGTGACATTACCACTATGCCAATGCCTTCCCCTTCTTACAAACATCATTAAGAGACTCTTTAGATGCAGAACTTTCATACAATACTGCACAATATTTATAACTGAGGGATATATGTAATTCATAATCAATTATAAAAAAGTAGGATAGTCTCCTTCAAACAAAAATGTTCGATCAACTTAGACAGATGCAACTGAGAAATCATCTACATTTTAATAAACAGCTGACAATGACAATGAACTGAACACAAACAAAATGCAGCCTGATGGTTTCAGGTGAGTTATGCATAAGGTTATTCAACTGCTCACTTAATGAATATTGCTCTTCTTGCAGAGAAGAGAGGCTTTTAACAGCGAGTGTCAAGTACTGTCCTTAAGGTTCCTACTTCTCATGAATTATTGAATATTTTATGGCTCATTATACAGCAAGGCTGTGAACTACTTTTCAATCTCCTCTCTCTGAGACCCATTTTCACCCAGGAATAGTATCATTGAGTTAGACAGCACAGGAACAAATACTTCAATCCAATTCATCAATGCTGACCAGATTCCTAAACTGATCTAATCCCACTTGCCAGCATTTGGCCCATACAGTCTAAGCCCTTCTTATTCAAGTATCCATCGGATACCTTATAAATGCTGTAATTGTACCCATCTCAAACACTTCCCTGGCAACTCATTCTATACATGCACCATCTTCTGTATGAAAAGTTGCCTGTTAGGTCCCTTTTAAATCTTTTCCCGCTCACCTTAAACCTATGCCCTCCAGATTTGGACTTCCTGACCTGGGAAAAAGACCTTTGTTATTTACTCTATCCATGTCCCTCATGATTTTATAAACCCTACAAAAGGTCACCTCTCAGCCTCCAACACTGCAAGGAAAACTGCCCCAGCCTATTCAGTCTCTCCCTATAGCTTAAAACCTCCAAACCCAGCAACATTATTGTAAACTTTTCCTAAACCCTTTCAAGGTAAACAATATTATTCCTATAGCAGGGAGACCAGAATTGCACACAGTATTCTAGAAGTGACTTCACTGATATCTTGTATAGCCACATGATGTCCCAACTCCTAAGCTCAATGCACTGACCAAAGAAGGCAAGCATACCAAACGTCTTCTTCACTATCCTGTCTACCTGTGACTCCACTTTCAAGGAACTATGCACTTGCACCCTGAGGTCTCGCTATTTGGTAACATTCCCCAGGGCTCTTCCATTAATTGTACATGTCCTGCCCTCGTTTGCCTAACCAAAATGCAACACCTCACATTATCTAAATTAAACTCCATCTGCCATTCCTTGGCCTATTGGCCCATCCAATGAAGGTCCTGTTGTACTATGAGGTAACCTTCTTCATTAGCCACCAGCAATCTTGGTATCATCTGCAAACCTACTAACCATAGCTCCTACATTCACATCAAAATCTTTTATATAACATGACAAAGAGCAACAGGCATTGCACTGACCCTTATGGCACACTGCTGGTCAAAGGCCACTGTCTAAAAAACAACCCTCCATCACCCTCTGTCTCCTACATTCAAGCCAACTTTCTATCCAACTAGCCAGCTCCCCTTAGATTACAGATCCATTTGTGATCTAACCTTGCTAACTAGTCTACTAGGCGGAACTTTGTTGAATGCTTTGCTGACATCCATATGGACAACAGCTACCATTCTGCCTTCATCCATATTCTTTGTCACTTCTTCAAAAAAAAACTCAACCAACTCCACACAAAGCCACGTTACCTAACTCCAATCAATCCTTGCCTTTCCAAATGCAAGGTTGTGACTGATTCTCAAGTTACAGAAACTATGGACAGTCTTTGTGAATGATGAAGGTTCAAACAGATGCTTTGATGATAGTCACATACTATTCATGAATTTGCAATCTTTTCCTGCTGAATTTGATTCCATGTGAAAATGATGATAGAGTTGCAGACAACAGCAACATGTACCAAGTGCCTGGTAGAGTGTCGTGTCCACCATGAGAGCATCTCCACACAGCAAACAAAAGGAGACAAATGGAATAAGGGAGATTATTCCAAACTGCTATTTTTTATGTAGATGGCCTCAAGGAGTTCCCTTTTGTCCTGTTAAAATAAAAACCTGACTGAGGTGGCATGAAAAAAAACACTTGACAACAGTACTTTCATTGCATGTTGGAGCAGTACAAACATTTTATTTACAAACTTGAATGAAACCTAAAGGAATGCTCTGAAAAGTAATTCCAACTCATAGAAGCTCTGCTTTCATTTAGTCATGCATTCGATTGGAGTTTGAGCACACCATAGGAGCTGCTGAGATTTGTAACATTGATATTCCTCTTGCATGCAAAAACAAACAATTTTACACAGTTGTAACACTTCAAGCTGCAGATTTTGAAATAAAAAAGAGATAATAAGCTTGATGAAATATCTTTTTCCTGACTATATCTGCTTCACAGACACAAAGGCAATCCAGCACATCATGATACTCAAACCGGACCCAGCCACTACTAGTAAACAACACTAAAAATGTTGCGTAATTTTGGCCTCAATTATTTACAATAGTCATTAATGACTTGGAACACTGGCTTAACAAGACAAAATGTCCATATTTGCTGACAACACAAAATTGGGCAGCACTGCAGACAGTGTTGGAGACAGCATAAAATTACAAAAGGATATTGATAGATTAGGTGAAATGGGCAAAGCTGTGACAGACAGATACATAGGCAAGTATGAGGTAATTTATTTTGACCAAAAATGGATAAATCAGGGTTTTTTTTGGTAAGAAACAACAAAGTTAAATAAGTGAATGTCGGACAAGATTTGGGGGGCTCACGTGCATACCTCTTTAAAATGCCATAAACGGACGCAGTAAATAATTAAAGTGTCTCATGGAATGCGTGTCTTCATATCTAAAAGGCTGGAGCATAAGGATACAGACATTATGCTGCACTTACACAAAGCCTTAGTTAGATCCCACTTAGAGTATAGTGAGCAGATCTACACATTACACCCCAAGAAGAAATTTCTGGCCCTGGCGGGAGTTCAATGTAGTTCATAAGGATGAGGGTTGGAATATAAAAGTATCGTTGTGCTACTGAGACTTTATAAAGCTCTGGTTAGGCCCGATTTGGAGGACTGTGTCCAATCTTGGTCCCCACACCTCAGGAAGGACATACTGGCACTGGAGTATGTCCAGCGGAGCTTCACACGGATGATTCCTGGAATGATTTACATACGAGGAACGGCCGAGGATCCTTGGGTTGTAGTCATTGGAGTTTAGAAGATTAAGGGGAGATTTAATAGAAACTTACAAGATAATACATGGCTTGGAAAGGGTGGACACTAGGAAATTGTTTCCGTTAGGCGATGAGACTAGGACCCGTGGACACAGCCTTAGAATTAGAGGGGGTCAATTCAGAACAGAAATGCGGAGATATTTCTTCAGCCAGAGAGTGGTGGGCCTGTGGAATTCAATGCCGCAGAGTGCAGTGGAGGCCGGGACGCTAAATGTCTTCAAGGCAGAGATTGATAAATTCTTGATGTCAAAAGGAATTAAGGGCTACGGGGAGAATGCTGTTAAGTGGAATTGAAATGCCCATCAGCCATGATTGAATAGCGGAGTGGACTCGATGGGCCGAATGGCCTTACTTCCACTCCTATGTCTTATGATCTTATGATACCTGGATTTGAGGAGATTACTTTATGAGGAGAGATTGGACAAATAAGGCCTTTATTCTACAGAATTTAGAACATTAAGGGACGATCTAATCGAAGTTGTCAGGATATTAATAGGGAAAAACAGGGTAGAGAACGATAAATGATTTTCACTGTTTCCGAAGATTCTGCAACCTGGGACATAGTCTAAAAAGTTGGGTCAGTCCATTCAGGACAGTTGTTAGAAAGCACTTCTACACACAACGAGTAGTGAGGCTTGGAACACTATCAAACGGCAGTCTATGTTAACTCCATTGGTAAGTTTAAGGTGTTCTCTCATGGAATCTGAGGTAGTTCCCAAGGGTCAATGCTCAGCTGAAATAAAATGGATGAGGCTGTTGGAACATCTGATTCACCTAGTCCAACTGCTTAAATGTCAGAATATTAAACAAAGTTTCCTATCTCAGGAACAGACAAGACAGGCAAGTGCAGTTTTACAGTTTATCCCTATATTCCCCTGACCTCCTCCTTGGACGTCAGGTAAGTTCTACCCCACTGGTGAATGTAATCCACAACTCCAATGCCACTGATAGCACAACTCCATCCTTTGCCTCCCTGTTGGATCTCTAAACTGAATCCAATTTTCTACAACCATTCCCACACAAGTGTTTGCTTGACACTATGGTTTTGGATTCAAACGCTATCCCAGGCACTGACACACGAAATCTGGACTCACAGGAAGCGCTGCATTCTCAGAGATACCCAATCTTTGATAAAACATTACCCCATCACAATCTTTACCACAAAACCAACTCACAACTGGCATTTATTCAAAGAACAGAGTGATTGTACTGCTCAGCATGTATCAACCACCCACTACAACTAAAGATAAATTAAGTAGTCTTCCCATTGTTTGCTAGGCCATTGTCTGCTCCAACTTGGGCCAGAAGGTCTGGATTCATGTCCCGGCTACTTTGGAGGTGTGTCATAACATGTTTAAACAAGTTGATTAAAGTAAAAATACAGTAGTCAAACTAATTCACCTGATACAAAATGTTTTAAATTATCTTGAAAACAGAGGGGGTCTTTCTTTCACTCGGTGTATTTAGCTCTCTAAATATGATGAAAGGCAATTCACCCCAGGATTATTTGAATGCTTTTTTCCATCCACTTCCATTTGCAGAGAACTCAAAAGGGGAGACTAACTGCAGACCCATTTTAGGGAATTGTAGGCAACAAGTACCTCACTTCCTCTTTCAAAAAATAACCCAGCTGCTGGAATAAATCTGTACATTTATCTTTAATGTCCACTAGTTATGGGCAGCGTCAGATTCCTATCCAGAAAAGCAACATTTTGCATTTGATCTCCTTTCTGTCAAATTTATATATTACCAATTATAATGCTGGTGTGCAAGGGCTGTTAATGCCAGCCAAAACATGCAGCTAGAAATTGTGCAGCGTTTAATATATCATTGCTGCAATCCCAAAATATGCTCCATAAATTCCTTAATCATACATAGAGCTATGAGAGTAGAATGACAAGAAACTAAGCACAGTTCTAAAATGTCAGAGACCGGAGGTGGCCCAGTAGATACTTAACAGGGTCCAACATTATGCTTCAGTGTAGTGGGGGAGGAGAAAAGCTCTGACTCTCCTGTATAGTTAGTTTGCTCACAAAAACGAGAGTAAACCAATTCACTCAACAAGCACAGCAACAGTACTTATGGCCAAAAAAAAACATTGACAGACGGAGACAACAGCATGAAAAGAAACAACACATTTAAGATCAAAAAATATTTGCTAAGCTTGTGACTGGAAAATAGGAAGAGAGAATATGGAGAGAGATAAAGTTAAACTTGGAAGTAATTTTGTTACTGGGACACATTAGAAGCACGCTATTAGAGCTTAGTGAAGGCTGCATCATTTCCTGGAGTTGCCTTGCTTTACAGGCCTAGCACAAACGTTACTCCTGCTCATTCTCAGCATCTTAAAAGTTTCTTTCCCCCCATGTGTCTTCATTTGATGTAAAGAAAAGTATTAAAACACAAGGCTATTCACAAACAAGCGTGGAGCATCAACTGACCTGATTTTCTACAGGGTCTTGCAATGTATTTTTTAAGAGAGGAAACTTCTTACATTGCTGATTCTCTGCCTAACCTATTCTTCCGCCCACTGCACTTGTCAACCTTCGTCAGCAGTCACATGACACACTTTATTGCACTGCTGGTCAGTGGGTGGGACTTATCTGTCCAGGCTAGAGTCCAGTACATACGCCCTCTGCTCCAAACTACACCAGATACCCAGAATCAGCAATGGTTTAAAAGAGGGGACTTGTGATTTACTGCAAATTTGGCACAAAAACATCCCGACCAAATAAACCAAAGCTCAAGTTAGAATTTTCCTACCAAGATTTAAGCCACTTTTACACATTTATTTGTCCCAATATAAAACCAGTTTTTGCTAAACAGCTCAAAATCCCCTATATATGCACTGCAATTAGACAAATACTAGGTCACTGTTCCTGGGAAAAGGGAAGTTAAATCCCATTACAGCTTAAAATGTGCAGTGATATGAAATTTTGGAGATGACCCCTTTGTGCGTGCACACACACAGCATATACTCAAGGTTACAGCATCAGGTTTTAAATGCAATCGTCTTTACTGTATTTTATCTTTCACAATCAGCCTTTTTGTTTACTCAATCTTAATGCTCTGTTCCACCAAAATAAAAATAATCCTTCCTCGGATTTTTTCAGTATTATCATTGGAAAAAGACTTACACAACTCCTTTTCTAATTTTCTCTCCTTTTCTCACACAAGGTATCAGCAACGTGACAAACCAATAGAGAGGTGTCTACCTCAGCTTAATGGTCATTTGTTATGCCCCCCTGACAACTTTTGTCAGCATACTAATTACTATTGGGAGATGATCCATTCGTGCCCGATTCTGTCCTCGCACAACCTCATTTTCCAGTCAGAGTCATCAAAAACTGATCAAGCAGCCCTACATAAACTAGTTTGATTCTGAAGTGAACAGGGTGATGTGTTCATTTAATGGATAGTAATTTATTGGAATTCATACTTAGTAGATTAGATTAGATTACTTACAGTGTGGAAACAGGCCCTTCGGCCCAACAAGTCCAAACAGCAACCCACCCAGACCATTCACCTAACACTACAGGCAATTTAGCATAGCCAATTCACCTAACCTGCACTTTTTTTGACTGTGGGAGGAAACCCACACAGACATGGGGAGAATGTGCAAACTCCACACAGACAGTTCTCCGAGACGGGAGTTGAACCCAGGTCTCTGGCACTGTGAGGCAGCAGTACTAACCACTGTGCCACTGGAATTTGCAGCAACAATTGAGAGTATGCGAATCCAAATAGTCTGTAAATCAGAAAAGGGACTTCCACAGACAGTTGGTTAGACCAGGGTCCACTTAAATAGGGCATCGAGACATCAAGTGTGCTCACAAGATGGCATTGTGTGGTCCCAATTTGGAGACAGCAATGGGTCACTTGAAGGTTCAACTGAGTTATAGTAAAAGTATTCCTGCACTAAGAGGCTCCCACTCTCTTAGCTGCCTAACCCCACTCTTGTATTTTTCACAGGTGGTGGTGGTGGGGGAGGGGTGCAATTTTCAAGCCTCAAGATGAGGTTACAGCGAGAAAATGGCTGGGAAGCACTTAACAAGAACAAAGTGACAATTTATTTTCTCTCCACATCCAGCCCAAACACAACAAACTATGCTGGCTGAATGTGCCATCCATTAGCAATAATCATGAGAATAAAGGAGAATATCTTGTAAACAGCATAAATCTTATCATCACTCATTATCCAGGCTAGAGAATCAGGAACTCCAGATGATTTTGCTTATTCCTTAGATCAAGAGCCACCAATGCAGAAGTAATACCAAGATCACTGACCTCAGCTGAGATCAACCAGTGCATTGCTCATCACTAACTGAGTAGCAAACTTGGAAACATGTTGATTATCCATAGGTATGCTCTGAAAGATTTAGCGGAACACAAAATGCAGCTCACTTGTTGTGCACTACAGCAATTTCAGTCACTTAACTCAGGGGTGCACTACCACAAAACATTTTATTAATGTTAATGCAGATGCTCAATCTAAGATATTGCACATACCACAGTGTCGTTTATCTGCACAAAGCACAGAAGGTCAGAAAAAAACCTATAATCTATAGATTTAAAATCCAATTTTAGAATAAACATCTAATGTAGAATATCCACTACCAATATAATTGGGGTATTATGACCCCAAATACATTCACATATCAATTTTGCCAATGTAAAGTTGACAATATAACTGGTGTAACAAACTGTAAAGAGATTTAGATGCAAAGAATAAATGCACCCCAGCAGTATCTAGACTTAACAAATGTCTTTATCAGCAACATACTAACAGCTGTTATCTGCTACACTGAATCAAGAAGCATAAATTTATAGAGACCTCTATTCCAATTATACACTTTTATCATTGGGATCACAATTAAGTGAATCAAGAATGATTCTTCAAATAAGCCCAAGTGTTAAAAGTAGGAACAATTCCGTCAAAGCCCAAAGACTGTAGGAAAAACGGCGTATTTCACCTTTTGTTACAAGTTTCAGCCAGATGTATTCCTATTGCAAGATAGTGCAGTTGGATTGGCAGATGGGACAGGTCCACTACCTGTGAGAGAAAACTACCTGTTCTCATCAGTACAATAATTCCCATGTCAGTTTTCTACCAAAATAGTTTATTTTCTCCACAACACAAGCACAAATATAATTAATGTTTGTCTGTCATACAGCTATTCAGATGGAACAAAGATATCTCTAAAATACAAAAATGCCATAACTGTTACGCTTCATTATTAGATATAGTAGTGTTCAAACAAAAGGCAACACAAAACAAGTTGTCTATTTAAACAAATTCAACATAGTTTTCAACAGTCATCAAGGTGAGGTGTTACCTCTTTTCTCTCCAATGATGCTGTCTGAGCTCCTGTACATTTCCAGAATTTCCTCTTTTATTTTAACATTTATTTGAATTTTAAAGTGAGGAGTGCTTACTTATATTAAGTAAAAATGTCTTAATTATTTAAATATTTCAAACCCAGGCTACAAAGTGTGTGATATCTATTACATTCATGTGAAACTACCTGATTATTTAAAATGGGTTTGCCTTTAAAACTTTGGGGAACAATGGTTTTGGAAACTCTCAAATCACAATAACAAGAAAGTGAGTACAGCTCTCATGTAAAACAATGCATTACTCCACTAAAGCAATAACTAAAATCTGCACAAAGATTTTAATGTGAGAAAGTCACCAAAACCATTTTTCAATCTGAAATCACTTCTTAAAATAAAGCATTTGGAGTGCTTGTTAACTACATTTGTCAGTTAAGTTACAATATTTCATTCTCCATGCAAGAAAAGATTTGTTACATCCCCAGGTTACTGGTATGAAGCAACTACATACTTGCTGTGGTTGTTACGGTTTTTTAAAACTCATTTCACCGCCTTTCAGTGTTTCACCTTGTTTTTTCAGATAACAATTAGGAACATACAGCTCTTACATACAGCAATGAGGCTCATGAATTGTTCCTGCATCTATTTGCATAGAGTCTTTAATTCAGTAAACTATCCCAAAACAGTTTGTAGTGAAGGTCTAAGATGATAGCTTTAGATTATCCAACAGTTAACTGAAATAACTTCTCGTATTTCAGTACTGGACATCTAAGAGGTAGCCTGACAACTTTGTGGCAAAATGCGTCAAGAGAAGCAGCGAGATGAAGATGGGTATCATTAGCCAATACAGGTTTTCAAATAATGTCACTGAGGAACTGCAAGTAGATGAGAACAAAGAGGATACCAAGGATAGGTCCTTGGAGAATACCAGACTGCAGTTAAGACAAGAGAGGCCTTTGATGGTGATTCTCTCATTGCAACAAGAAAGAACAGAGTGGAATTACCGCTAATGGAGTCAGGTGTTACTAGGGGACATAGCTTTAAATTAAGGGGTGGTAGGTATAGGACAGATGTTAGGGGTAGATTCTTCACACAGCGGGTTGTGAGTTCATGGAATGCCCTGCCCGTATCAGTGGTGAACTCTCCTTCTTTATGGTCATTTAAGCGGGCATTGGATAGGCATTTGGAAGTTATTGGGCTAGTATAGGTTAGGTAGGATTCGGTCGGCGCAACATCGAGGGCCGAAGGGCCTGTACTGCGCTGTATCCTTCTATGTTCTATGTTCTATGTTCTAAGTGTAGTCCCAACTGGGAACATATTAGGAGAGAGTGTGGTCTAACTGTGTGAAAGGCAGCAGATAGGTTGAGATGGATGAGCAAAGATAGTCACAATCACACAGGATGTTCTTTGTGACTAAACTATTGTCTAAAAGTCTGGATATATGGTCAACATATGTGAGGAATAAAGTTGCATGCAAATTTCAGAAAGATGCAAGAATTATGAAATCGTGGCAAGCAGGGACTTCAATTAAGGTGATTTGGATAGGGGTAGTAACAGCATAGAGGAGTAGGTGGGGAAGGAATTCCTGAAATATGTACACTCAAACTTTTTTGATTACTGTACAGTCTACTTCAAAAAGTAATCATTGCTAGATCAAGATCTGATGAATGAAATGGCGCCATGTTTTCATGAGGCAGCACTTTGGAAACATCGATCATAATAACAGTAGGTTTAGAATAGTTATGTAAACAACAATGTGCAATCAAGTGCAGACATTCTTAACTGAAGGAGAGCTAGTTTTAGTCATTTGAAAAGGGATCTGGAACTGCTGAATTGGAATCAGAAATTAGGAGGCAAAACAGTAACTGACCAATGGGAGCCATTCAAAAAGAAATTTAGCTACACAATAGACTTATTCCCGTGAAGAAAGGAAGGGCATCTAAATTAGCTTTCTGGGTGATTGGTCTTTATCCCTGCTTAAAGATATCAAGTAAAATTAAGTAGAAAAAGGAGACATATGATCACAGCAAAGACAACTGTGGAAAAGGATATGGAAGATATAGACTGCCGGGAAATAGATGGTGACATCTTGCAAAATGTCCAGATTACAGAGGAGGAAGTGCTGGATGTCTTAAAACGGCTAAAAGTGGATAAATCTCCAGGACCTGATCAGGTGTACCCGAGAACTCTGTGGGAAGCTAGAGAAAAGTGATTGCTGGACCTCTTGCTGAGATATTTGTATCATCGATAGTCACAGGTGAGGTGCCGGAAGACTGGAGGTTGGCAAACGTGGTGCCACTGTTTAAGAAGGGCGGTAAAGACAAGCCAGGGAACTATAGACTGGTGAGCCTGACCTCGGTGGTGAGCAAGTTGTTGGAAGGAATCCGGAGGGACAGGATGTACATGTATTTGGAAAGGCAAGGACTGATTCAGGATAGTCAACATGGCTTTTTCCGTGGGAAAACATGTCTCACAAACTTGATTGAGTTTTTGAAGAAGTAACAAAGAAGATTGATGAGGGCAGAGCAGTAGATCTGATCTACATGGACTTCAGTAAGGCGTTCAACAAGGTTCCCCATGAGAGACTAATTAGCAAGGTTAGATCTCATGGAATACAGGGAGAACTAGCCATTTGGATACAGAACTGGCTCAAAGGTAGAAGACAGAGGGTAGTGGTGGAGGGTTGTTTTTCAGACTGGAGGCCTGTGACCAGTGGAATGCCACAAGGATCAGTGCTGGGCCCTCTACTTTTTGTCATTTACATAAATGATTTGGATGTGAGCATAAGAGGTACAGTTAGTAAGTTTGTAGATGACACCAAAATTGGAGGTGTAGTGGACAGCGAAGAGGGTTACCTCAGATTACAACAGGATCTGGACCAGATGGGCCAGTGAGCTGAGAAGTAGCAGATGGAGTTTAATTCAGATAAATATGAGGTGCCGTATTTTGGGAAAGCAAATCTTAGCAGAACTTATACGCTTAATGGTAAGGTCCTGGGAGTGTTGCTGAACAGAGACCTTGGAATGCTGGTTCATAGCTCCTTGAAAGTGGAGTCGCAGGTAGATAGGATAGTGAAGAAGGCATTTGGTACGCTTTCCTTTATTGGTCAGAGTATTGAGTATAGGAGTTGGGAGGTCATGTTTCGGCTGTACAGGACATTGGTCAGGCCACTGTTGGAACATTGCATGCAATTCTGGTCTCCTTCCTATCAGAAAGATGTTGTGAAACTTGAAAGGGTTCAGACAAGATTTATAAGGATGTTGCCAGAGTTGGAGGATCTGAGCTACAGGGAGAGGCTGAACAGGCTGCTATTTTCCCTGGAGCATCGGAGGCTGAGGGGTGACCCTATTGAGGTTTACAAAATTATGAGGGGCATGGATAGGATAAATAGGCAATGTCTTTTCCCTGGGATCGGGGAGTCCAGAACTAGAGGGCATAGGTTTAGGGAGAGAGGGGAAAGATATAAAAGAGACCTAAGGAGCAACTTTTTAACGCAGAGGTTGGTACGTGTATGGAATGAGCTGCCAGGGGATGTGGTGGAGACTGGTACAATTGCAACATTTATAAAGCATCTGGATGGGTATATGAATGGGAAGGGCTTGGAGGGATATGGGCCAGGTGCTGGCAGGTGGGACTAGATTGGTTGGGATATCTGGTTGGCATGGACAGGTTGAACCGAAGGGTCTGTGTCCATGCTGTACATCTCTATGACTCTAAGACGACCAAATAGAGCATTGAAATACAGAGGAGAACTAAAAGGCAGCAACAAGAACAGCAAAGAGAAAATAACCATAAATTAGTGACTAAAATGGAATCCAAATCTTTTATAAACAGTAAAGGGCTAATTATAAAAAGGGTGGAAAGCAAAAACAGAATCTGTGGAATCAGTAGGCATAGCTGAGTTACAATATGTGAACTTTGCATTTGCCTTCATGAGAAGTGATGCTGCCAATAGAAACACCAAAGTGAGTATGTGGCAGCAATATTCAACAGGATAAAACTAAACAGGATGCACCTAAAATGATGGAAGTCTACAGTGTAAAAGTGACATGCTTTTCTAGGTTACAAAGGGAAGTAAGGATGCAAGTCACGTGAGACTATTTCCACAATTTTCTAATCCTTCTTAAACAAGGGGGCGTGATAGGACTGGGGAATATTACCACCCCGCCCTGTAGCCGACCACTTCAACTCCGCCCCCCCCCCCCCCCCCCCCCCCCCCCCAAGGACATGCAAGTCATGGGCCTTCTCCATCGCCAAATCCAAGCCACCCGACAATTGGAGGAAGTACACCTCATCTTCTGCCTTGGGACCCTTCAACCACACAGCATCGATATCAACTTCACCACATCCTAAATCTCCCCTTCCCCCACCTCATCCCAGATCCAACCCTCCATCTTGGCACTGCCTTCAATGCCTGTCCTACCTTCCCATCTATCTGCTCCACCCTCCCCTCTGACCTATCACCCCCACCTGCATCCACCTGTTACCCAGTCCCAACCGCACACCCCTATTTATCTCTCAGATCTGTTCCCCCTCCACATTACTGATAAAAGGGATTAGGCCAGAAAAATCAACTCTCCTGCTGCTCAGATTCTGCCTGGCCTGCTGTGCTTTTCCAGCGCCACATTTTTTGACTCTGACTCTCCAGCATCTGCAGTCCTCAATTAATCCTGGGGGAAATTACTGCCAAGTGTAATAAGGGGTTGTGCCTTGAGTGGGGGATATTACAGCAAGTGAAAAGAATAGTATAAACCTAGCAATTACAAAGGGGTCAGGACTTTCAGGTAGTAAACTGGGACATTATTTAGCATTTAGTAAATGTAGAAACTTGTGTTGTAGGCTCTTTCACATGGGTCTAAATGATTTGCAGCATTTGGACAAATGTTTTAGGGAGCAACACAAATAATAGATTATCCATGCAATGTATGTCAATTACACCTACTGCCCTCATTCTTGAGCTTGAAACAGGCACTGCTGTGCACAAGGACTGGAAATTGTAGCCAATGAGTCTTTCAATCTTTTGTTCCATATAACATATCCATTAGGAAGCTTCAAACATTGTTTTACAGTTCTATAGGAACAAACAAACAAGCCAATGGAAATGTAACCGGAGGAGAAAGTGAGGACTGCAGATGCTGGAGATCAGAGCTGAAAATTTGTTGCTGGAAATGTGCAGCAGGTCAGGCAGCATCCAAGAAACAGGAGAATCGACGTTTCGGGCATAAGCCCTTCTACTCAATTGAAATGTAACCCCCAACTTACAAAGCAAGATTTCCATCCTCTGAGCATAAGGAATAAACTCTCCACTGCTCAAAATGAGGACTTATTTTTTAATTGGTATCAAATGTAACTATGAATGTTGTATGCATGTTGTGCTAGTTGATCACTCCAACATTGTTTATATTTTTTTCAGCTCCTAATCCAGGCTAGTCTTTCAAGAACAGTGATCTGACACTTTCAGAGCCATTACAACATAATTGCAAATTGTTATTGTATTTAATGATTACTACAATTCCATTTCTTAACTATGCAGATTCTCTTTAAATCCTCTACATCCTTTTTTTTTAAATAATTATGATGAGCAACACTTATTTATTGCCAACTCCAAACAACCATGGGGAGTTAGTGACAAGCTGCCTTCTTGAAATACTGAACTACTGCGGATACGGCCAAGGTGCTGTTGGGAAATGAGCTCCAAGATTTTGACCTAGAAATGCAGAAGGGGTTGTGATGCATATACAAATCAGATGGTGAATGACATGGAAAATGACTTGCAGGTGATGGAGGAGATGGTCTCCATATATCTCATAAGCTTGTGTTCCTAGTCTGCAGAAGTCACAGGTTTGGAATGTGTCACAACTTGCTGCAGTGAACCTGTAGATGATATGCACTACAGGCAGTATGGTGGGTAGAGATTTCAGATGAGGAAGCAGAGGATGCTGATCAATTGGACAATTTTGTCATGGAAGATGTTGAGCTTCTTGAGGATTGTTGCACTTGTAGGGTAACAGACTTTGAATCAGAGCATTCAAAATGATGATGAGGAAGTAAAGGTTGCAGTTAAGTCATGACAGCTGGAAGACGGCATAAGCTTTATATAGTGTGAAGATAAATAGGTGTATAGATGAAGCTGCAAATAGAGTTACTACAAGATGTGCAATGGACTCTTGGCCTTACTTTGGGAGATTAAACAATGTTTGACCATTAACACAACAAAACAGAACACATCCAGGCAAGTGATTTGTGACTGTCAGATGGAGAAATAGTTTTCAGATGCATCACTCACACTGAATACCAGAACAAAGAAGCAGCACTTTGAAAGCTAGTGCTTCCAAATAAGTCTGCTGGATGAGAACCTGGTGTAGTGTAATTTTAACTGAATACTAAGCCTCTGACCTGATCTTGCAGCCAGTAACACAATATATGGTACTGGTACATCCAGTTAACACTTGGGTTAATGATGAGGGAATCCTATGATTATAATACAGATAAATATCAATGGAAAATGGAGATAATCACCATCCAGTATCTGAGGGACAAACAACATTGATGCTATACTTCAGCTCATGTCAGAACGATGCCCAGGTCTTTCTCCAGGCAGATAAAGTGGGCTTCATTAAATGATGGATTGTAAGTGGAGCTGAAAACTATTCAATCAGTGAAGACTCTCACTTTTCCCTTTGTGATAGGATCAAGATCATTGATCTAGAGGTAGATGATGCTTGTACCGAGAATACAATCCTGATGAATTCCCACTGCATGATCTTTGGACTGAGATGGTTCATTCCCAACAAACTTTATTCATGCTAGGCATGACTTCAAACATTGGGCAGATAGACCCCAATTTCCATCAACTTCAATTTTACAAAGACTTCTTGATGCCATCCTCAAGTAAGTGTTGCTGTGATGTCTAGGCAGTAAAGATTCTTGGCAAAATCCAAACCAAACACAAGCGAGCAGTTTAGGTAGGTAGAGTAGGTATTATGTGAGAGAACTTTCGATGGATCCTTTGTGATGATACAATGGCTTTAAGAGATTTGAAAGTTTGACCAAAATTGTGTCATTCACTAATCTTCTACACCACTCCCCCAACCCAACAAAACCTCACCTAAAAAAAATCTTTCAAACCCTCCTGCAAGGATATTTGTCCCACGCCAATGGAGGTGCAACTTATCCGGCATGCATGGGCCCCACCTTCTCCACAAATGGGTCCAGTGACCCAGGATTATAAAGCCATCCCTGTCCAACTGTTCAGCCATGAACTTCATTGTTCATGGCCTATTCCTATTCGGACTAGCATCGTGTGTAAGCCGAAGACTACAACCCTTTGAGCTCCTGGTTTTTAATCTGCTAACTCGCTACCAAAATTCTTGTCGCAGGATCTCATCCCTCTTTCTACCTTTTTTGTTGTTCCCTATGTGAACTATGATCACTGATTTATTGCCATCTCCTTCAGAATGCCCTTGCAGCTGTTCAATTATATCTTTGAGCTTGGTCCCAAGAAGGCAACAGCATTTTAAAGTCATGAGGCTGAGGAATGACCCTCAGGGGTATATAAACTCATGACTGGCAAGGATAAAGTAAATAAACAAAGGTCTTTTTTTCTTGGGGTGGAGGATTGTAGAACTAGAGGGCATAGGTTTAGGGTGTGAGGGGAAAAATTTAAAAGGGACCGAAGGGGCAACTTTTTCACACAGCGTATGGAATGAGCTGCCAGAGAATTGGTGGAGGTTTGTACAATTACAACATGTAAAACATATCTGGATGGGTAAATGATTATGAACAGTTTAGAGGGATATAGGCTAAGTGCAGGCAAATGGGACTAGATTAGTTTAGGATATCTGGTTGGCATAGACAATATGAACCAAAGGGTTATGACTCTATGTACTATGTTTTTTTTGAAGAGAGGTTTTAAGGCAGAGGTGCTAAGCAGTTGACAGAGCCACAAGAGTAAGTAGTTTGAGAGGTCTTGGTTTTATTTTAAAGTTGGAACAATAGAAGCAGCTTGTTTGGGTGTGGTCAAACACCCACAGAACCAGAATTTTTCATTTCAGTAGTAGTTATTGCTGGGGTCTTGAATTTGCATTTGGAAGCTGCAGTACATCTCTTTCTCAAGTGTTTCCTTTTGATGCTCTCCGGCTGGATTGGTGTTTCATACAAGATCAATCTGTTTTTCTGAACTTGCCTTTCTCAGGCATGTGTTTATGGGATGTTACCGAGAACAGATAATTAGAACAGTTACTCTATTGATTATTTTGTTATGGACTTCAATAAAGTTACAACTAAGTCAATTTTATTTTCATTCTTTCTTTTGTTGTATTTCGACTATAGTGTGTGAATAAAGTGTGCTTTCTTGAAGTCTGGTAGTTTGACAAGTCAAATTGCATCTGGAATGCAACATGTGCACTTACCCTTAAAATAAGAAAAATTTAAGAGTCCAGACCATGGGAGACTGGTTAGCAAGGTCAGATCTCATAGAATACAGGAAGAACTAGCCATTTGGATACAGAACTGGATTAAAAAGTAAAAGACAGAAGGTGGTGATGGAAGGTTGCTTTCAGACTGGAGGCCTGTGACCAGTGGAGTGCCACAAGGATCGATGCTGGGTCCACTACTTTTCATCATTTATATAAATGATTTAGATATGAACATAGGAGGTATAGTTAGTACGTTTGCAGATGACACCAAAATTGGAGGTGTAGTGGACTGTGAAGGTGGTTACTTCAGAGTACTACAGGATCTTGATCAGATGGGCCAATGGACTGAGGAGTGGCAGATGGAGTTTAATTTAGATAAATGCAAGGTGCTGCATTTTGGAAAAGCAAATCAGAGCAGGACTTATATATTTAATGGTAAGGTATTAGGGAGTGTTGCTGAACAAAGAGACCTTGGAGTGCAGGTTCATAGCTCCTTCAAAGAACAGTCGCAAGTAGATAGGATAGTGAAGGCAGTATTTGGTGTGCTTTCCTTTATTCGTCAGAGCATTGAGGAGCGGAGTTGGGAGGTCATGGTGCAGCTGTACAGACATTCGTTAAGCCACTTTTGGAATATTGCGTGCAATTCTGGTCTCCTTTCAATCAGAAAAATGTTATGAAACTTGAAAGGGTTCAGAAAAGATTTACAAGGATGTTGCCAGGGTTAGAGGATTTGAGCTATAGGGAGACGCTGTATCAGCTGGGGTTGTTTTCCCCAGGGTGTCAAGGACTGAGGGGTGCCCTTATAGAGGTTTATAAAATCATGAGGGGCATGAATAGGATAAATAGACTCCCCTGGGGTGGGGGAGTCCAGAACTAGAGGGCATAGATTTAGGGTGAGAGGGGAAAGATATAAAAGGGACCTAAGGGGCAATTTTTTCACACAGAGGGTGGTACATGTACGGAATGAGCTATCAGAGGAAGTGGTGAAGGTTAGTACAATTGCAGCATTTAAAAGGCATCTGGATGGGTATATGAATAGGAAGGGTTTGGAGGGATATGGGGCAAGTGCTGGCAAATGGGATAACATTAGGTTAGGATATCTGGTCAGCATGGACGAGTTGGACTGAAGGGTCTGTTTCCATGCTGAACATCTCTATGACTATCTTAAACATATTGAGGGGGTTTGGCCCGGGCTGAAACAGCTGCCATCACTTTGCTGATGTTCCAGGAGGCTGATAGTGATAACTGGTAGGATTCGATTGATATTGTATTAGAAAATAGCTGAACACAGCACAACACACAGGATAATTAAATTGTATGAAGGCTGCTTCTCTAATTGTGATGGTTTCTAGGCTGAGCAGTGGTGGATCATTCACTGGATCTTTTCGCTGAAGGCAGTTGCAAATGCCTCGTCTTTCACTGGGCTCTGCTATCATTGAAGATAGAGATATTCATGGAGCTTGGTGTTTACCTTAATTGTTTAACTGCCCATCATTTAATTTAAGGATGTCTACAGAGCTTTGATCCAAATGGTTTGTTGTGAGATCGCAACTAGCCTTACCTAGTTGGCACCTCATTTTCTGGTATGCCTGGTGCTGCTCTCCGGCACTCATTCTAACAAGGTTCGGCCATGAAATTATAAATTGTGGTGACAAAACTAACCGTCAACATAAAAGGAAGGATCAATTCAAGTGTAAAACTATGCCAGCTAAATTAAGATACATCAATTATACAGAAAACATTTAAATATGTGAATACTTAATTTACAGGAAAGAATTGTGCTAAAAACTTTTTTAAAAGCAACAAACTCGTTCGATCCTAACATTCATCCTGTATTTAAATACAAACTAAAGGATTATTGCATTCTAAGCACTGCAGTGATCATATGAAATGAGTGTCTGGAAATTTGTAAAAAATCATCAATTAATAGCGCCCTCGACGTTACTGAATACATTCCCACAAGCGATATAAAACACTGGTGCTGTAGCCCCGCATTTAAATGCAGCCGTAATGTTAGTTACGGGGGAGGGCTGCTCTCGGGAGGCGGGTGCTGTGCTTCAACAGCACCATGTCTGCCTGCTTCCTTTGTGAGTGCGGAGGAGACGAGGGCGGCTGAATGTAAGGCAAGCAGTCTAACCCACGTCCCACCAACCTCTGTGTGTATGTCAGCAAGAGAGGCTCACACCGAGTACCACCTTCACCCTGCCCGGGAACGGCGAAGGTTGAGCAAGGGGAAGGAATTACAAACACAAACAGGGTGGGGGGGAAAAACGGGCTGGGTCCGCCACTTACTTTCTCCACCTCCGAGTGCATGTTGCTGCCACTCCTCTCTCTCTCTCTCTCACACTGCTTCCTGGTGCTGACAGCAGCTTGTTCTCATGGCGTAGGGACTGGGTGTGTATCTTTCCCTTCTTCAAATATATATATATAAAAAAAATGTCGATCCTGCCTGTCGAAACGAACAGCCTGGCCCTAACCCCACCCTTGCGGTAACGCCCCGTCGGTTCTGTATCATGGAACACGCAGTGCGGCAACGCCTCAGCACAGGAGCTAGGGATGGAGAGAGTCCTCCAACAGATAAGGGAGGACAGGGGATTCGTTTCCCCTTCCACAACTGATTGCCAGTATTCAAGTAAGACTACGTCCTCGAGGGGAACATCACCACCACGAACAAAAACAAAATCCCCGGCTCTTATCACTTTGCTTTCGTTCGGAATCTACAGTGTAACGTGTAATCTAGTGACCAACCTAACCAGGCAGGAACCGCCTCCACCCTTCTATTTGAGCTGAAAAATAGACCAGGGCGCTGGTCCCGGGAAAATGTTATTTTCTGTAATGCAATGGGATGCATCCTGAAAAACAAACGTTGGTAGGGTCACAACAATTCAATTCCTGACACCCACGATGGACCTATTCCCTCCAGTCCTGATTTGGAGAGGCTGGTGTTGGACTGGCGTGTACAAAGTTAAAAATCACACAACACCAGGTTAGAGTCCAACAGGTTTAATTGGAAGCACTAGCTTTCGGAGCGCTGCTCCTTCACAACCACCTGATGAAAGAGCGGTGCTCCAAAAGCTAATGTTTCCAATTAAACCTGTTGGACTATAACCTGGTGCTATAATTTTTAATCCCCTAATCCTATTACCCTAGACATTTGGCTAATTTATTTTTCTTCAAATTCATCTTGTTCCCTTTAATAACAAATTCCCCTTTAAATTATACTTTCAGCTCTACTCCTACGTTCTAACAGAATCCACTTTTTCTTCTATTAGTTTATAAAGTTGAAGATTTTAATGTACTGAGAATAAGGCCCAATAATGAATCACAGACTAAAAATGAAAGAGCAGAATAGAGTGCAATGACTATGATATATTGAAGTTTACAATTATACTCCTCAAAGAAAGGAGAATGTGCGAAACAGAAACTTGCATCGGTTGAACTATTAATACATGACCCAAGGAGGCTGTTTGTACGTGATAGAGGATAAATGCATAGAAGGAAAGTGGACCATATCTAGAAATGCTTTACACCAAATGCAATTTTGTGGAGATACTGGAGTGGTGGTAATGCTACTGCGTGAATTATCTAGAGATCCAGCTATAAATTCAATTCACAAATTCGAAATTGGAAGTTAGTAAGAAATGATGGACTGTTTTCACGTCACTGAATTTGAATTTTTGAGGTGGGAAAGTGAATGAAAGAGAAACTGCATTAAATTAAAACTAGCTAAGATGTAGAAATGCCATTGTTGGACTGAGGTAGACAATGTCAGAAGTCAGATTCTGGATTAGTGGTGCTGGAAGAGCACAGCAGTTCAGGCAGCATCCAAGGAGCAGCGAAATCGATGTTTCGGGCAAAAGTCCTTCATCAGGTGACACCAGGTAGTTAGACTATATCCTGGCATCGTGTGACTTCTGGCTTTAAAGTTAGCTAAGGACCAGAAGTCAGTTGAAACTGAAACAAAAGTGGTTAACAGTGGCTCGTGAAATTGATTATAACCATGACATTGACATAATAAATCTCCTCGAAAAAAACAGTTTCTGAGAGAGAGGTAGTCGTTATCATGATGAGAAGGTTAAAAAGCAGCATTTTGAAAGTAGAGAAGATGAAACATCTATGAGTGTGGTCTACTGGAAGAGAATTAGGTTTTTAGGAGGTTGGAAGAACATTTTATGAGTAAGTCATACTTAAATATCAGCAAGAGTTTTGATTTGTACCACGTGATTAGTTCTCTGGGTAGAATTGTAAGAAATGGGCAATAAATTTGTGAAGTGAGCTGCAAATTGGTTAAGCCCCAAGATTAATCCAGTGTGTTTGCAAATGAAACAAATGAGCATGAACAGGATGTGACAGGAAACATTGCCAAGTCCATTGCTTTATGGCTTTCCATACAAATAATTTGAATTTGGCGACAAAATTCATTCATAGGATGAAGACGTTGCTCGCTACGACAGCATTTATTGCCCATCTTAAATTACCCAGAAGGCAATTAAAAGTCAACCACATTGCCATAGGTACAGAATCACATGTAGGCCAACCAGGTAAGGATGACAGTTTCCTTCCCTAAAGGACCTTAGTGAACCAGACCATTTTCCCCTGACAATTGACAATGGATTCATGGTATCATTAGACTCTTAATTCCAAACTTTTATTGAATTCAAATTTCACCATCTGCAATGTGGGGATTTGAATCTGGATCCCCAGGACAATGCCTGGGTATCTGGATTAATATTCCTGATGAAGGTTTTTTGCCTGAAACACCAATTTTCCTGCTCCTTGGATGTTGCCTGACCTGCTGTGCTTTTCCAGCACCACACTCTTGTCCCTGGATAAATAGACCAGCAATAATACTGTTAAGCCATATCTAGTAAAATTTAGAGGTGTTTCAAATAGTAAGGCGCAGGCAAACCAAACATAAGGAGCTTGTTGGTAAAGTACATGGTAATGACAATTGGAAAAATCCTGGATCATTTGGCAAAAATGCTAATAATTACACGTTAGTGTCGTTTCAATGTCATTTAACATCGTATTTCCCGTTGGAAATGCTTACACAGCGAGGTTTAGGATTTACTTGAATGCACAATGGTTTTGAGAAGAATGTACTAGTAATTCCTTTCTTTATCTGTTTTCAATATGCATCCAGGTTATGACCTTTCATTTCCAAGTGTTCTGCTACCTTCAGGCGTCTTGTCTGTGTTGTTACCCAGAACTATGTCTAACATAGCATGTTGTGGGACTATCAAACAACCTGATTAGGAAACATTATTAAAAATGTTCAAAGGCCATTTCTCTTTGTGAACTGAAAGATACTTTACTCCAATCCTCTTTAGAATAATTAGGATAAAAGACCACCTTTTAGCATTGTCATGCAACTGCTATGTACGTCATAGAGGCAAACGTCTTCTCACAACTCCAGTATTGTTCAGTGCAGCTTCTTTTCCAGGGGCGCTTGTGCCTAGTGGCTCAATGTCACCAACTAATTTGGAAGATAGAGATCGCCCATTGTCAAGGATGAAGAGATTGTAATATTGCTGTGGGGTGGGGAAGGGGAAGAAAACATCTATTTTCTTCCCCAGGACTGAGAGTTAAAGCTGGAAAGACAAGGCAGATGGTAAAAAAGAGTGCATTCATTCAGCAGAAAACTGCACAGGACTTAGCTGCATTTGTGATTTCTAGAAACTAAGATGTCTGTTCACAGTGAACACAACAGCATTTTCTGTTGCTCTGTTAATAGAGCATCAAATAAAATCCACCAGTAATCGGATTGCTTGTTCTTCAGCTCAAAAACATGTTTCAGTTCCCAGCCATGCACAGTTATGAGTCTAAAACAACGCAGTGGTGTAAAAGGGCAGCTTGGAACAATCAAACATGTGGACAAAACTAACAACTCCATCTCCTGCCAATGTACCTGAACAGGAAATCACTGATGTTAATGTTATCATTGTGCACCCACACTGTGCTGGGACCAAAACTGCAAGTATTGCACCCATTATTGCAATCTTACTCCTAGATTTCTCCCCACATCATCCTGCTTGTCACTCCCCATCACTACTTCCCTCATTATCCTACTGACCATGTTCCCCCACTATCCCACCAATTGCCCCCTCTCTTCACCACTGGCTATACCACTGGATTCCCTCTTCAATGCTCCACTCACCATCCCAGTGGGCACTCCTTCCATTGTTCCCCTTGTCATCCCACAGACCGCACACCCTCACTGCATCACTCCCCATTCCACTGACTCCCTGTCTGACTGCTCCCCTTACCATCCCATTGGCTGCAGCCCTTGTTGCACCCTCCACTACGGCTTGCTACTTTGTTCAGAGATTCAGGGAGCAGGTGAGGCACTGAGGGCTCTTTCTAGGCGCTGCTCTGGCTCTACAGTTTTGTAATATATTTCTGAGCACCAGGATGCTACTGGCAGTGATGATACATGTGCAGTTACTGTATGGCTATGAGCGCACTTCATGCAGTTGTGATGGCAAAAAATGCAGTTAAAAGTAAATATAGAACAGACCGAGGAGGACAGTGAATTGAAGATGGCAAAATCAATTTAAATTAGTTACAGAAAGAGAAATAAAAAGAGAGAAATGAAGACTGATCTAAGAAAAACATATAAAATTTTAAAGTCTTAAACTTAAAATTTTAAAAATCTCAAAATTCAAAACCAAAAGGAATTAAATTCTACAGTTTAATCATGAATTTTCAATACCAAAGGGGATAGTTGATAGCTATTAACCCATCACATTGTAAAAAGGTATTTGTATATATAATGACAAGATTTAAAATTTCAGTGGTAATTTTAATGTTTAATCCATTAAAAAATACAGTGACCTCCGTAAAAAAAGGTCTGATGGTGAGATGCTTTTTTATGAAGCTAAAGCACAGCAATTCTAATTACATTTTTGGAAATTCACATTTTAGTGTGCATCTGCTGCTTACCTCAAGTTACACATAAATTTACCATTTACCTGTAAATAATGGCAAGCATCACGAGTTGCACCACTTTTATGGCAACAATTTAGATGATGCATTATCCATGAATTGAGAGAATTTTGTACACTACTGTAACTTGCTGTACATATATTGTGAGTCTGCCATGTTTATGTTACTAAATAACCTGAAACTTTAACTTCAATTCGTGCATTTAACAGAGCTGAGCAAGGAATCTAGCAAGATCCATTAAATCACTCGTTGCCTCAGTTTTGGCCAGGTATAAGAAGGATTGGGTGGGGTCACAGATCATGTAGATTTGAGATTGGGTTATTGGCTGAAAATAGTGGAATATATTTAGTGATGCAATTTTTTGGAGACATTCAACTGAGCTTATGTCTGCAAATAGGGTAAGTCTTTCATTGCTAGGCAACTGTGGTGCACTGTAGCTTGAATAGAAAGCATCACTTGTTCTTTGATCAGGCTGGAGAAAAGCAAATGGTAGGAAGCATCATGGGAAAAGCAAATGACTGGGGGAAGGGACTGCTCCAGTTAAAAAAAATTAAAATCTCATCAAGCTTGTATTCTCCTTCATTTAGTTGCTTCCCTGCTGATTGTTTTAATATCAATGGCAATGAGATGTAATAGTCAGAATGAGAAATCTATATACCGATATATTTCTTTTAAAATGTTGCAATGTTAACCTTAATTGTTGTTTTGTAAATGAGGGCGGCATAGCACAGTTGCTAGTTGGTTAGCGAGTAGTTCAGAAAAACACCAACAGCATGGTTTTTCTGGGCTGAGGTAGATCTGGGACCTGCTTCCTCACCCTGCCCCTGAGATAGGAAGGCAATGGCAAACCCCCACTGACAAAAACTGCTAAATAAACAACTCAGATTCAGCAGTAAGAGACATGAGCCAAGGACCCACCTTCAGGCACAACATATATGACATCAAGTACACTTGCTGAGTGCATTATTTCTGTAAACATTTCAAGACTCTTCAAAAGGCTGTACTCCCCATACAGTACATTTGCAGAACATGTAACTCAAAAAATTAAAATACATTGAATATATTTTTAAAATACCAAAGTTCACAATCCATTTGAAATTAACAATAACAATTTTAAACCTTCTTTAAAATACTGTACTGGGATAGCAGACAATTCCTAATCAGTTGGTGAAGATATGTTTTCAGGTGACCATTTTCCAACACAAACTTATAGCAGTGAGTATATGCATTACATTTTAACAGTGGTCTTTCCCCCTTTGACCTTCACTAGACATGGCTGTAGCTGCCACGTAACTATCCTAAACAGAGTGCTGTTTCTGATCCCACCCTGTGGGACTGCATCACAGCATGCAGAGAACTTTGGGTTTGAGGCAAGGTTTTTTTTCCAAGTTTCTCTTTGAATTGTACATATAACATTACTTAGTTTCTGCAAAAATACAGCAACTTTAACATTTGTAAAAACATAAGCATGAGGTAAAAATTATGACTAAGCTGTCACTCAAACCTGATAACAGATGAAAAATGACACCACATGTCTACATACCTTGGTGGAAGAGGATACTTCGTAGCCTGCATTTATATGTTGGATCAGATGTTCCTACATTTCCACATTGCAGTACACAATAGTTCAGCAATTAGACACTTGTTGATGGGAAGAGTCATTAATATTTTGTGAAATCTATACATGGTTCCAACCATTTCAGTGTGTAACTGGTACAGACTTTCACAATTAGAATTTCTGGGTGTATTTTCTTAGTCTTATTGTCTCTGGTCCCCATTAACCATCCCAGTCTTTGGCAAACAAGTGTTATGCCTGCTAATGTTTCAGTGAAGACTACATGGAGCCGCCATATATCTTATTTTGTGTTTATTTGTACTTAAAATCCTTACAATGCATAAAGGAGCCATTCAACCCACTGAATCCACACCGATCCTTCAAAGAGCATCCCACCCAGTCCCAGACACCCCCGCCCCACTCTCCTGACCACACCATCTCTGTAATGCCACATTTCCATGGCTAATTCACCTAATCTGTACATCCCAGGGCTGTGTGGGCAATTTAGCACGGCCAAACCACCTAACCTGTACATGTTTGGACTGTGGGAGGAAAGTGGAGCACCCAAATGAGGACAAGATTAGCTTCAACTATCTCATGGCTGAGTGAGACTGCTGACATTCACCAGTGACTCTCAACAATGTAGATCAGCTGTGGGATCAGATGATGGAGGGGGGAAGCTAAGTCCCATTTTGGGCTTTCAGCTCTTCCAGAATAATGGCTGGAGACAGAAAGAATTGTTGAGCAAAAAAGTAAAATAAATGCAGAAAATACACAAAAAAACTTTTAAAGCTATCTCGAACTAACTGACTTTTTACAAGCTGTCAATGAATTTGGGTAAAGTTGGTATGACTGACTATGTCTTTCCCCGCCTGGTGGTGATGACAGAGGAGGTGAGAAGGGGATAAAATTGAGTGAGTTGACCCAGACAAAAATGGACTTACCTCTCACCATCTCGATAAATAAATTCTGTGTAAGAAGGTCCACAGATGACCTTCTCAATCCAGCACTAACTTAGGCCATTAAGTTGTAAATTCTTGGTCACTCAAGAGCCTCAATATTCCAACTTCCTGATACATGACTTCTTAGTGGATGAAAAGGTAGCTGGTATCCTAACTGAAGCGAGATACATGTCAAGTCAAGAGATTCTATCAGAGATATGAATGTGGGACAAAATAGAAAGCAATTTCCTTACCCAACCTCCTAACACAATGATCATGTCACTCCCTGTGACCATCACCCCATGAGAAGAGTATAAAAGTGCTCAACTTTTTGTTGCTGGATCCCTTCGATCAGTGGAATTCAGGACCTTGCTCTGCAGGCCTGTGATTGGCTAGAAACTTCTTGGTTATAAGAATAGATTATATTTGGATTACTTACAGTGTGGAAACAGGCCCTTCAGCCCAACTAGTCCACACCGACCCTTTGAAGAGCAACCCATCCAGACCCATTCATCTACATTTACCCACACCTAACATTGCGGGCAATTTAGCATAGCCAATTCACTTAACCTGCACATTTTCAGACTGTTGGAGGATAGCAGAGCACACCCACACAGACACAGGGAGAATGTGCAAACTCCACACAGACAGTTGCCTGAGGCAGGAACTGAACCCAGGTCTCTGGCACTGTGAGGCAACAGTGCTGACCACTGTGCCGCTGTATGATTCACCAAGAACACACCCACATTCACCTTTTATGTCCTAATGAATAGTCTCCAACTAACATACTTATCTCCTCATTTAAACAAAATATGGGAAATTCTATCCATTGTTCTGAAAGTATTTATTTTCCCTGGAGAAATAGATTAATTTCTGCACTTTACCAAACATATTCCTATTTCAACTCTTTGTTCAGTAACAGTCCCTTGGACCTTACCATTACATGTATAAGTCCTGCTAAGATTTGCTTTCCCAAACGGCAGCACCTCGCATTTATCTGAATTAAACTCCATCTGCCACTTCTCAGCCCATTGGCCCATCTGGTCCAGATCCTGTTGTAATCTGAGGTAACTCTCTTTGCTATCCACTACGCCTTCAATTTTGGTGTCATCTGCAAACTTACTAACTGTACCTCTTATGCTCACATGCAAATCATTTACGTAAATGATAAAAAGTAGAGGGCCCAGCACCGATCCTTGTGGCACTCCACTGGTCACAGGTCTCCAGTCTGAAAAACAACCCTCCACCACTACCCGTTGTCTTCTACCTTTGAGCCAGTTCTGTATCCAAATGTAAAAAGTGAGGTCTGCAGATGCTGGAGATCAGAGCTGAAAATGTGTTGCTGGTTAAAGCGCAGCAGGTCAGGCAGCATCCAAGGAACAGGAAATTCGACGTTTTGGGCAAAAGTCCTGATGAAGGAATTTTGCCCGAAATGTCGAATTTCCTGTTCCTTGGCTGCTGCCTGACCTGCTGCGCCTTAGCCAGCAACACATTTTCAGCTCTGTATCCAAATGGCTAGTTCTCCCTGTATTCCATGAGATCTAACCTTGCTAATCAGTATCCCATGGGAAATCTTGTTGAACGTCTAACTGATGTCCATATTGATTACATCTACTGTTCTGCTCTCATCAATCCTCTTTGTTACTTCCTCAAAAAACTCAATCCAGTTTGTGAGACATGATTTTCCACACACAAAGCCATGTTGACTATCCCTCATCAGTCCTTGCCTTTCCAAATACATGTACATCTTGTCCCTCAGGATTCCCTCCAACAACTTGTCCACCAGCAAGGTCAGGCTCACTGGTCTATAGTTCCCTGGCTTGTCCATACCACCCTTCTTAAACAGTGGCACCACGTTTGCCAACCCCCAGGTCTTCCAGCACCTCACCTGTGACTATTGATGATACAAATATCTCAGCAAGAGGCCCAGCAATAATTTCTCTAGCTTCCCACAGAGTTCTCAGGTACACCTGATCAGGTCCTGGGATTTATCCACCTTTACCCCTTTCAAGACATCCAGCACTTCCTCCTCTGTAAGCTGGACATTTTGCAAGATGTCACCATCTATTTCCCGACAGTCTATATCTTCCATATCCTTTTCCACAGTAAATAATAATGCAAAATACTCATTTAGTATCTCCCCCATTTTCTGTGGCTCCACACAAAGACTACCTTGCGGATCATTGAGGGGCCCTATTCTCTCCCTAGTTACCCTTTTGGCCTTAATGTATTTGTAAAACCCTTTGGATTCTCCTTAACTCTATTTGCCAAAGCTATCTCATGTCCCCTTTTTGCCCTCCTGATTTCCCTCTTAAGTATACTCCTACTTCCTTTATACTCTTCTGAGGATTCACTCGATCTATCCTGTCTATATCTTACATATGCTTCCTTCTTTTTCTTAACCAAAACCTCAATTTCTTTAGTCATCCAGCATTCCCTATACCTACCAGCCTTTCCTTTCACCCTGACAGGTATCTACTTTTTCTGGATTCTCGTTACCTCATTTCTGAAGGCTTCCCATTTTCCAGCTGTCCCTTTACCTGCGAACATCTGTCCCCAATCAGTTTTCGAAAGTTCTTGCCTATTACCATTAAAATTGGCCTTTCTCCAATTTAGAATTCCAACTTTTAGATCTGGTCTATCCTTTTCCATCACTATTTTGAAACTAATAGAATTATGGTCGCTGGCTCCAAAGTGCTCCCCTACTAACACCTCAGTCACCTGCCCTGCCTTATTTCCCAAGAGTAAGTGAAGTTTTGCACCTTCTCTAGTAGGTACATCCACATACTAAATCAGAAAATTGTCTTCTACACACTTAACAAATTCTTCTCCATCTAAACCTTTAACACTATGGCAGTCCCAGTCTATATTTGGAAAGTTAAAATCCCCTACCATAACCACCCTATTATTCTTTTAGATCTCATTACAAATTTGTTTCTCAATTTCCCTCTGACTAGTAGGAGGTCTATAATACGATCCCAATGTTCCACCCAAATAACTTCCCTGGATGTATTTCCGGGAATATCCTCCCTCAGCACAGCTGTAATACTATCCCTTATCAAAAACGCCACAACCCCTCCTCCCTCTTGCCTCCCTTTCTATCCTTCCTGTAGCATTTGTATCCTGGAACATTAAGCTGCCAGTCCTGCCCATCCCTGAGCCATGTTTCTCTAATTGCTATGATATCCCAGTCCCATGTTCCTATCCATGCCCTGAGTTCATCTGCCTTCCATGTTAGGTCCCTTGCTTTGAAATAAATGCAGTTTAATTTATTAGTCCCACCTTGTTCCTGCCTGCCCTGACTGTTTGACTCGCTTCTGTTCTCAACTGTACCAGTCCAAGATTCATCTCTTTCCTCACTATCTCTCCGGGTCCCACCCCCCCCAACTTACTAGTTTAAATTGTCCCGAGCAGCTCTAGCAAATTTCCCTGCCAGTATATTAGCCCCCTTCCAACTTAGGTGCAATCCATCCTTCTTGTACAGGTCACTTCTACCCCAAAAGAGATTCCAATGATCCAAAAATGTGAATCCTTCTCCCATACACCAGCTCCTCAGCCATGCATTTATCTATTCTATCCTCCTCTTCCTGCCCTCACTAGCTCATAGCTCTGGGAGTAATCCCGACATTACTATCCTTGAGGACCTCCTTTTTAAATTTCTGCCTAACTCTCTGTAATCTCCCTTCAGAATCTCAACCTTTTCCCTTCCTATATCATTGGTTCCAGTGTGGACAATGACCTCTTGCTGGTCCCTCTCCCCCTTGAGAACATTCTGCACCCTCTCTGAGACATCCTTGATCCTGGCACCAGGGAAGCAACACACCATTCTGCTTTTTCTCTGCTGGCCACAGAAACGTCTGTCTGTACCTCTGACTACAGAATCCCCTAACACAATTGATCTCTTGTAAGCCGACGTACCCCTCGTTGCTTTAGAACCATTCTCAATACTAGAAACTTGACTGTTCGTGCTACGTTCCCGTGAGAACCCATCACCCCCTACATTTTCCAAAACAGTATATTTGTTTGAAATGGGTATATCCACAAAAAACTCCTGCCTTAGGTGCCTGCCTGTCTTACCTTTCCTGGAGTTAACCCATCTATGTGACTGTACCTGTGACTTTCACCCATTCCTGTAACTGCCATCCATCACATGCTGTTGATGTTGCAAATTCCTCATCGCTTCTAATTGAATCTCCAACCGATCCATTCGATCTAGTAAGGTTCGCATCCAACAGCATTTGTGGTAGATATAAACCGCAGTAACTCTTAAACGCTCTTTAAACTCTCACATCTGACAAGAAGTACATATCACTGTACTAAAGGCCATTTTTGCTCTTTCACAATCTACAGACCCTCATTGACCTTCTCTGCCATTCCATTTGTTCATAGCTGATCCACAATTCCACCTACCCCTGAAAACCTTTCACCTCATCACTTTTTATGAATCTTTCTATCTTTGCCTTAAAAATATTCAAAGACCTGCTTCCACCATCTTTCAAGGAAGTGAGTTGCAAAGACCCACAGTCCTCTGCTAAAAAAAACTCCTCCTTTGTCTTAAATGGGCAAACCTTTTATTTTTAAACTCTGACTTCTAGTGTAGTTTCTCCCAAAAAAGAAAATATCCTTTCCACATTCACCATTCCTGGCACTCTCAGGATCTTATATGGTTCACTGAAGTTACCTCTTACCCTTTTAAGCTTCAGTGGATACAAGCCTAGCTAATGCAACCTTTTCTCTTTAAGATAATTAGCCCATTCCAGTTGTTAGTCAAGTAAACCCTGTCAGAATTGTTTCCAACACATTTACATACTTGCATAAATAAGGAGATCTGTATTGTACATAATATTCCAGATACAGTTTCCCTACCTTTGCATTTGATCCTTCTTGCAAAAGCGATAACACTCTACTAACTTTACCATTACATTATTAACATTCTATTACTTTTTGTGAATCGAGCACTGGAATGCCTAAATCCCTCTGCATTCCAAAGCTCTGTAATCTCTCGCCATTTAGGTTGTCTGCTTCTTTACCCTCCTGCTGAAATGGATGAATACCCATTTTTCCACATTACACGCCATTTGCCAGATCTTTTCCCACTCACTTAACCTATCTTTATCCCTTTGCAGCTTTCTTATATCCTCTTCGCAGCTTATCCTCTGATCTACCTTTATGTCATCAGCAAATTTGGAAGCTGTACCTCCAACCTTTCATCCAAGTCATTTAAATAAATTGTAAACAGCTGAGATCCAGCACGGATACTTGTGGCACATCACTTGTGACATCCTGCCAACGTGAAAAAGACCAATTTATGCTGACTTTTTGCTTCCTCTTTACACCTATCTTCTATCCATATCAATATACCACAACTATAACATGGGTTTTTATTTTCTCAAATAACCTTTGATGTGGTGTCTTATCAAATATGTTAGTTCCACTTTACACACTGCACATGTTATTTCTTCAAAAAATGTCATGATAACCCTTTTATAAAACTTGTTGACTCTTCCTTCTACCTTGAACTTCAAAGCATGCTGTATAATAACCTTTTATAATAGATTCTAACATCTTTGCTATTACAGATATTAAGCTAACTGACCTGTAGATCCCTATGTTTTTGAATTCCCCCCCCCTCCCTTTTAGAATAAAAGAGTTAAATTCACTATTTTCCATTCTAATGGAACTAGGGAACTTTGGAAAATTAAAAGCAACTATCCACATAAGTTATCTCACTAGCCACTTCTTTTATGATTCTTGGATGATATCTGTCAGGAGCTGGCAACTTGTCAGTCAGCAATTCCAATGATTTACTCAGTACTACTTCCCTGGTGATTGTAATTGTCTTGAGTTCCTCCTATTTCCTGATTTATAGCTATTCTGAAGGTACTCATTATATTCTCTATAGAAAGACTTTTGCAAAATATCGGGTTAATTTATCCATCTTCTCCTTATTTTCCATTATTTAATCCCCAAATTCACTTGTTGGAATGCTGTACAATTCAATGTTTTTGTGACAGGTCTGAAAAGGTCTGCAAAGCGTTAATATGGAGGAGTGTCATATGCAGTACTCATTCGAATGATGTTATATGGACTACCGGGCAAAACATCTCGAAGGAGGTTCTCATTAAAGTTCTGTCATAGCAATGTAACCTAGAACTAGTTAATAATGTGCAATAAACTATGGATGCAATTTTATTTATGAGCAACATGGACTGTAATAGGATTTGTGGCAGAATCAGGTGATAAGTGCAATGAGTCCCATCTCAATGCCGAGATCATCTCGCTCTATCTTTTAAGCACTTCACAAGTGCCATGGTCAAATTCTTGCTAGGCAGCAGTGAGATGCTAATTGACGGGGATTAACGTTTGTTAAATACTTTGTGAATGGTACAGTTTCCTAATTAATGCTTAGCCTCTCATCTTAAAACTCTCACCAAGTTAGAAGTTAGGAAAACCCAACAAGAAAACCAAAGCTAGTTCCTGGTAAGTTCAGCTCAACAATTGTTCCAAACAATGCCCAGTTTAGAAACTAGGCACCAACATCTCAAGGCATGATCCATGGACAGTCACCTCTAATAACTCTCATGGTAAACACAGGGTGCCTCTCAACACCACTTCAATGCTGCACTTTGGCTGTAATAACAATTGTCATTGTAATGCTGAAGCAAAGACATTGTGCACTCAGGGAAACACACACAGTTCAGCATCAATGTGGACTTCAACAGATTCCTAATTTCCCCTTCCCCCAACTCACCCTAGTTCCAAACTTCCAGCTCAGCACTGTCCCCATGACTTGTCCTACCTGCCTATCTTCTTTTCCACCTATCCACTCCACCCCCGCCCCTGACCTATCACCTTCATCCCTTCCCCCATTCACCTATTGTACTCTATGCTACTTTCTCCCCACCCCCACCCTCCTCTAGTTTATCTCTCCACACATCAGGCTCTCTGCCTTTATTCCTGATGAAGGGCTTTTGCCCGAAACGTCGATTTTACTGCTCCTCGGATGCTGCCTGAACTGCTGTGCTCTTCCAGCACCACTAATCCAGAATCTGGTTTCCAGCATCTGCAGTCATTGTTTTTACCTGGCTGTATCGCCGGCTAGTTCACACTGCGTTCACTTTGAGCCTACCCAGGCTGACATTTGTCAGCTTGAAAAATTGGGATCTTGCTTTGTGGGCAGGGGCCTGGAGGATCTGCTGGATAGAGTGGTGCTGACTTGGAATTTCATTCTCCCTCAGAACTAGCAGAGAAGGTGAAAACTGCAGTCTTTGCCAGCCCAATCCAAGATTGCTACCCAGGTCAGTGCAGTCTCAGCAGTCTGGATGAATGCCCAGCACTATACCTGTAACAAGAAGTTCAATTGTCTTCTCCATTGCACCTGCATAGGTGCCATCACAGTATCAATGCCTGGTATTACCTTTCTGCACTGTGCCTCTCAGCCAGAAATACCAGACTTCTGTTGCTGCTATCTTGCATACAGTTTAACCTTTACACAAAGTAAGGAAGTTTGCCATATTAGTCAGCAGCTTCAGTCAAGTCATGAGGGAATAGCTTTCACTCAGGGGATCCTGGCACAATAAAGTAAGGCACTACCCAACACTAGTCCAGGCCTGGCTCCAGATAGTCAACAGTCAAATAAGGGCTGAGGAGCCAAATGGCAGGCAGCATATCTTCTGAGCTGTTTTCCTCCTGAAATGAGAGAAAGCCAGATATTGTGGTGAGAGAGGGTGGGGGACATTCCCTGGTGAATGGACGGGGAATGCAGAGGGCATGCAAGATTATTGATGTCAGTGGTTAGTTAGATCAGAACAAGTGGGGAAAGATACTGCCGGCAATAATGACAGTGGTAAAGCATGTGCCTTGGTGGGAGGTGGGTGCAGTAGCAGAGATTGAGTGAGTGTGAGATGTTGGACAGCAGAGAGAGCCGCACAGCATGGAAACAGACCTTTCAGTCCAACTCACTTGCATTGACCAGAGATCCTAATCCGACCTAGTCCGATTATGACAATTATGCTGGTGCAATAGAGAAGGTCATTGACCTTTAGCTGTAGTGCTAGCCATTTGTCCCAATTACTGAGACTGCACTGACATGGGTAGCAACCTTGGACTAGGATGATGTGATCTGGAGTATTGGCCTTCTCTGCTAGTCCTGAGGGAGGGTGAAGTTTCATGTCGGCACCACCTTACACAGCAGGACCTCCAAGCCCCAGTTTGCAAAGTCAGACATCAATTTCCCAGGCTGGGAGTAAATGTCAGGAACAGTGCACTCACTGACTGGGTTACCAGGCTATACAATAGGCTTTTAATGATGGTGTGGGTGTAAGGGATGGTGGTGTTTTGATGGATATCAACTGCCAAGTGAGTTGTTCTAGGAACAACACATCATAAAATGGGGCAGAAATTGGTTCTTAGAAGCACAAAAGGGATGGGGGTAGGTAATTAATGAGACGAGTTTGGAAAGGATGGGCAAGTAAACGTACTAGGCCACACGGGAATGAATCCTCCAGAAAAGTTGCCACAGCTCAGACTTGTAAAGAAGCAAGATTAAGTTCTGTATCTTGTAGCTACAAGTGAGTCTTCCAGTTAGACAAAGAAATGATTTTCCGATCCAACACGAGCTCTGTCATTTCCGACCCTTAAAGAGAATGGTGGCAGCAACCTTTCTCATCAGCAGTGAAGTGAGCTGGCACATTGTGCACCAGAGGTGATTGAAGGCTGTATGAGTATAAGAATATCTTGACACGACCTTGGGAACATCAACTCTCCTGCAATGTGTGCAAGCACTTGGGTTGGAGCAGGTTACATTAATTGCCATCCTCCTCTAGGCAACTTTCAGGCTTTCAGTGGACATAGCCTTGCCTGGTGTGGTTGTCACTTCATTTAACCCTATTTCCTGAAGCCAAGGCACTTCTGCAGCTGTTGATGGTCAAGAGCCCTGCTACTTCATACATTACTGCTGTGTATGGTTTTGAAGATTCATTCTTGGGATATGAGCATCACTGGCAAGGCCACTGTTTATCCTCAATTAGTAATTGGGCTATCCCCAATTAACTATGCTTGAGTGTAGTGAGCCATCTACAATTAAATGGCTTTCTAGGGCATTTTGGAGGCTAGCTAAAACTCCACCACATTGTTTTTGGTCTGGAGTCACATGTAGATCAGATCAGACAAAGACAGTGGACTCAACCTTCTGAAAGGTATCAATTAACTGTATGGATACTTACAACAGTTGAGTCCTGATCATTAATTCTGAGGCTAACATTTTACTTCAGATTTATTAATTAATATAATTGCATTTCCTTCAGGTTCACCATGCTATGGCACTGTTATTGCATCCTTTTAAGGCTTTCTGATTGAAAATCTGAAACAAGCCCAGAGAGGCCTTTTAATTAGCTCCATAAACAACTTAACAGGCACTTAATTGGAGTCACAGCCATCCAGCTATTTCTTGAGGAGTTCTTGTGGTGCACTTGTTGTGCCCCTTCCTCTGAATCAGCAGGTCTGGGTTCAAGTCTCACATGCTCCAGAGTGTGCTGTAACATGTCTGAACAGATTGACTAACAACATAAAAGGGCTGTAATGGGACAGTGGTTGTGTTCCTACCTCTGGGCCACCTGCTCTGGATATGTGTCATAACATGTCTGATATACTGGTGATGTGCTATTTTTATCCTTTAGAGGAAACATTTCAGTATTCCCAATCGTGTGAGATGTATTGTGGTTATGGAGTCATTTGTTTATAACTGAGCATCTCAACCCATGTATTACATAATTCAGGGATTCTTTCTGCTGAACAAAGCTTTGAAACCTTTTGAATTATGGTATCTCTCAGCTTTTACTTGGATAAGTTCAGCTAGCTCAACACAACCAATCTCGTCCTTTATACAAGCTGAAGAAATCGCGGGTGCTGTCAATCAGAAACAAAAACAGAAATTGCTGTAAAAACTCAGCAAGTCTGGCAGCTTCTGTGGAGTGAAATCAGAGTTAACGTTTGGGTCAAGTGACCCTTCTTCAAAACTCCCAGAGTGTGTCTCAGACAGTTGTAATTGTTTGCGTGGATGTATTGATCTTGTGATAGGTAATAAAGCAAAGGGCTGGAAAGTAGGATGCCCTTAATCTTTGCCATATTTTAATGAAAATAACTTGAAGCAGTTGCTTTTCAGTGAATTTGAGAATTTGGGAACAAGAATGCTCTGGTTGTCAAAATGATTTCTGTTCTGTGCTTAGTTCCAACTGATAATAATCTTCTATTTCCCCAAGACTAGGTGCCTATCCCTGGCCACACCCGGCTGCACAATATCTCACAGATAAATTAACTGCACAGTAGGATGTTCATATTTGTATATGTTGTTACGGGGTTTTTTGACATATGGCATAACTATTTAATTGTGGGAGCTTTATTTAATAATTATTTTTAGTGCAAAGTAACTTTAATGTATTGGGCAGAATAATGTGGAAACTGTGGTTGTTAGCCCTGCTGCCTCAGGGACCCAGGTTCGATTCCGACTTTGGGTGACTGTCTGTATGGAGTTTGCACATTCTCCCCATGTCTGCATGAGTTTTCTGCAGGGGCTCCAGTTTTATTCCACACTTCACAAATCTAAATTTAGATGGATTGGCCATGCTAAACTGCCCATAACATACAGGAATGTACTAGATAGATGCCCTGCATAGGAAATGCAGGGTTAGAGGAATAGGCTGGGGGGAGTGGATGTAGGTGGATTGTTTTTCAGAGAGTCAGTGCAGACTTGATGGGCTGAATGGCCTGCTTCCACATTATGGGGATTATCTGATTCTATGAACTGCTAAAGGATGGTATTTTTAAAAATCCTTTAGGATTTGTGCAGTATTACATGTTACTGGCCAAGACTGGCAAATCCACTGAAATATAGGCCAAGATATTCAAATTGAATAGTATATCCAGAACAAAAGGATGGCCACCTCATTGCACAGCATAAGACCACAAGATATAGCAGCATAAGACCACAAGATATAGCAGCAAAATTAGCCATTTGGTCCATTGAGTCTACTCCCCTATTCAATCATGATTGATATGTTTCTCAACCCTATTCTCCATACTTCTCCCTGTAATCCTTGATTTCATTACTAATCAAGAATCAATGTATCTCTATTTTAAATACACTCAATGAGCCCTCTATAACAATGAGTTCCACAAATTCACCACCCTCTGGCTGAGGAAATTCACCTTATCTCTAAAGGGTCATCTCTTCACTCTGAGGCTGTGTCCTTGAGTCCTAGTCTCTCCTACTAGTGGAATCACTTTCTCCACATTTACTCTATCCAGCCCTTTCTGTAATCTGTAAGTTTCAGTGAGATCCCCCTCCTCATCCTTATAAACTCCATCAAGTACACCCAGAGTCCTCAACTGCTCCTCATATGACAAGCTCCTCATTATCGAGATCATTCTTGTCAATTTCCTCTGGAACCCCTCCAATGCCAGCACATCCTTCCATAGATACAGGACCAAAAACTGCTTACAAAGTTCCAAATGCAGTCTGATCAGTGTCTTATACAGCTTCAGCAGTACAGACCTACTCTTGTATTGTCACCCTCTTGAAATTAATGAGAACATTGCATTTGCCTTCCTAGCTGCCAACTGAATCTGCATGTTAAACTTAAGTCCTAAACCAGAAGTCCTAAGTTCCTTTGTGCTTCAGATTTCCAAAGTCTTTCCCCATTTGTAAATGTGGTTCCATTCTTCCCATCAAAGTGCATAACCTCATTTTCCCACATTGTATTCCATCTGCCATTTCTTTGCTCATTCTCCTAGCCTGTCCAAGTCCTTCTGCAGCATCCCCACTTCCCCAACACTACCTGTCCCTCCAACTATCTGCAATCTTAGCAATAATGACCTCAGTGCCTTCATCCAGATCGTTAATGTGAGTAGTTGTGGTCCCAACACTGACCGTGGGAGAACTCCACTAGTCAAATGGTTGCCATCACGTTTGCACAGCTCCCCTTCCAATCAACTTTGGCCAGCTCCTTCCTCAAGTCTGTTATCAACGGTAATACCATTACATTTGATTCCAACTGCAGGGTGAATTCTATCATATAATGGCCACTGCTCCCTTGGGATTTCTTCACCTTAAACCTCCTATTCAAGGTTGCCTCATTACACATCACCAAATCCAGAATTGCATGGGCTCTACTACAAGCTGCACCAAACATAAGACCTTCCACAAATTCTTCTCCTTGATATCTGTTATTAATCTGATTTTCCCAAATCCACCTGCTTATTGAAATTCCCCCATTATAACAGTACTTTCCTTGTATGCCTTTTCTGCCTCCTGATTTATCTTCTTCCCTTTATACTGACTGTTGGTAGGAAGCATCTACATGACTCCCATCAAGGTATTTTCCCTTTGCAGTTTGTGAACTCTACCCACATAGATTCTACATTTTCTGATCCAATATCAAGAGTGTAGGGCGAGGAACTGATCCATGGGATTCAATACCTGTCCGTACCCCTGGTCTATAAAGTGGAATTTAACTAGAATATCTACCCATTTTTTAACCATTGAGCTTGCTGCAAAGTGCATATATATGTTATCTAGTTGCTTGGTTCTGGTGGTCAGTAGATGCTTGGTTCTGTTGCTCATCTGCGTTATGGTTGAATGTTTGCCAAAATCCACTGGTGAAGCTCACATGCGAATACTGGATGTGCAAGAAAGCAACTGCAACCTCAACAAATATGCCACATGAAATAGTCAGTGATTTCAAGAGAGATGTGAAAGAGAAAAAAAATGGATGATCAAATAAGCAGTTAATACCACACAGATCAAATCTGCAAAAGGGTATGGAGGGATATGGGCCAGGTGCTGGCAGGTGGGACTAGATTGGGTTGGGATATCTGGTCGGCATGGACGGGTTGGACCGAAGGGTCTGTTTCCGTGCTGTACATCTCTATGACTCTATGGTTCTATAACTTGCTGGCACTACTAACACAACTCGTTTATTTCAAAGCACATTTCCACAATTTTCTCCTCTCCTCTGCAAAAGGTTAGGTGCATAACAACTCCATTCTATCAATAACAAGTACCACGTGCTACCTTACACAATTAATATTTTCCATGTCACCAAGTTTGGAACATGTTCAATTTGGATCATTACCACCATACTGGCTCATTTCCATACCCAACATCCATATTCGTTCTTCTAAAGTAGGGTCACTAAGTAGGTATGAACAGAAAGAAGTCGAAAAGTGTGGCACTGGAAAAACACAGCAGGTCAGGCAGCATCTGAGAAGCAGGGGAATTGGAGTTTTGGGCTTTGTCCCTTCAGCAGGAATTTGGGGGGGGAGAAGGGGGCTGAGAGATAAATAGTAGGGTGGTGGGGGATGGGGAGGTGGAAAGATAGCTGGGAAGATGATAGGTAGGCACAGGTGGGGGGGTAATGGTAATAGGTTGGAGCGGATAGGTGGGAAGGAAGATGGACAGGTAGAATAGTCCAAGAGGGCGGTGCTGATTGGAGGGTTGGATTTGGGATGAGGTGGGGGAAGGAGAGATGATGAAACTGAAGTTGATGCCGTGTGGTTGGAGGGTCCCAAGGCGGAAAATAAGGCATTCTTCCTCCAGGCGTCGGGTGGCTTGGATTTGGAGGTGGAGGAGACCCAGAACTTGCATTTCCTTGGCAGAGTGGGAGGGAGAGTTGAAGTGGTTGACCACAGGATAGTGCGGTTGTTTGATGCGTGTGTCCCAAAGATGTTCTCTGAAACGTTCTGCAAGTTGGCATCCTGTCTCCCCAAAAGAAAAAAACTTTGCTGATTTTTCATTTCCATAAGAACTTTTCAGGATCACCTTGGCTCAGGCTGGGATCAACCAAAGGGATCACTGTTTTTTCTAAAAAAATACTTAAATACGTTAATACTTGTGTTACAGTTCTGAATAACCTTAATAATGTGCCTGGCCCTTTTGTTTTACTTCAAGAATTAGGGCAGCATCTTACTACAGCAAAATTTTCCTTCAGGCTAGAGCTGATCTAGAACTTAACTTCCTGCTGTCATATTCTGAATCATACTTTTTATCTATTTTTGTATCAAATCTTTGCAGTTTGAGTTTGTAAGCTCACATTATATGGGAAAATATTTACTAAAATGTGATTGCCATGAAGTTGCTCAATTCTCAGAATGTTTTTCTACCTTTTATTCTTTTCTGTGACGGCTTAAGTATTAAATATTCAATTTAACAACCTAAAGAAATGAAAACAAATTACATATGTCAAAACATGAAAAAGCTTTGTTATTGAATATTTTTTGGTGTGTTTTATGCTTTAATTGATGTTTTCAGTTGAAGAACTCTGCTTTTACCAAAAGCTTGGTCTTGATATTTTGCCAGGAACTCTAACGAGCTTTGGATTGTGCAGACTGAGCATGTGCGGTGTGTACATTGGGTACACTCGCATTATTCACTCCTTGCTCTGAAGAATATTTCTGAATAGCTTCCAGCAGCTTCTGCTCATATTTTGAAAGGAGTTTTTCCTGAATGTTTTCCCACTATGACCCCTTTTCGTGGTTTGAAAATCACCCTGCCCCTTTGATGAGCCCTGTGGAGAATGGAGTTGGGAAACCTGTGAGAGGCTGCATTAGGGTTGGGGGAGGGGCAGCAGGGGTGGAGCAGAGGGGGAGGGGACCTGAGAGCATGGGCCTGGGGGATGGCAGGAGGTTGAAGGCTTTAGTTAGATTTACAGCAGCAATGTCTGTAAAGGTTTTGTCCTGTTGTGTACAATTCTCTCACAAATGACTTGCAGAAAAAAATTAGGTCAACTGAAGATTTGTCAGCATGGAAATGACCCTACACTTCCTGGTACACCTGATCTGCAAATAGATGCTATTTTCAGCATGACCTTTGCAAAGATCTTCCCGGAGATGCTAAGTAGTGAATGTCCTCTATCTGCTTTGTTTGTTTTATAATCTGATGATTTTGTATCACGTTTGTCCTGTGAAACAGATTCTACTTTTCAACACAAAAAGAAAGCTGTCAGAGGTGTGGTAGTAGATGGTACTTTCTGCGTTTGAGTAGTCCGGCTGGAATTCTATCATTGCTGAGTGTCTCACTGCTTGATCAGCAATCAATAGCTTATTTTGAACTCAAGTGACGTGTGTTCTTCACCTAATGCAACCATGACATGAAATGTGGGAAAACATCCAGTGCAGACTAGGAGATCTCTATCTCACAGAAGAACAGCACATATTTATATTCAACCCAATGGAACATCTGTTGCTCTGTCACCTTCAGTGAATCAAGAAGGCAGCTCACTATTACCTTCTCAAATGCAATGAAGGACGGGTAGTAAATACTGGCATCATTGATGGGTAAGGATTTGGGAAATCCAATTTTGAAGATGGTAAGACCAAGTAGCCTCTTGATCCATCATATCAAACACTATTTCAGTTGTCACAGGAAGGTGGTTTTCTTGACGTAGGGTGATTGGCATTTATTTCCACAATATTTCCTTGCAACGACTTGGCAATGTCTTAGCCTCACAGCAGTTTAAATTACTGCATGCTGTGTTTGTGTGGTTCATCAGTAGGCTTTGAAGTTCATCAAGCTGATGCTGTTTCATAAGGCACCTTATTTTATACTCTGAAATGGGGACAACTTAATACTATTAAAACAGAAACTTCAACTACTTTCACCTTTGTTGTTAGCAGCACACTCTAGAGATCTCATGGAAGAAAAAAAGTCATGAATGTGGCACTCGTCTCAAAAGCAAAGCTCCTCAATATGTTACTACTCATCAAGTAGAGGCAACTTTGCTAGCTTGGGTATGTTCACAGACTAGAAGAATGTCACATACTAAGACATGTCTGTGTGACAAAGTAACCACAATTAGAATAGTAGTAGGAAGCCCAAAAGCTCTGCTTCAAGGATACTCATACGTGAGACATGAAGGCCCATTCATCTGCCACTTGGGAGATATCAGCTGAGTGGCAACACCACCTGTGGGCTGGCATGCACCACCATGATGACCAGTGGCTGCAGCCCCTTGACAATGGGTGCCAAGAAAACAATAACCCACACGTGGCACTGAGGCAGAACCTGCCTCAAAGGGATTGGTCTCTTCAGCTATCTGTGAAAGTGACCATATGACATGAGCCTTTTGCCAGCTGATTACATTTACTGCATGTCTATCACCTTCCATAGATAAACAGATGCTATTGATTCCCAAGAGCTTAATTTCTGTAGAAATGTATTTGGAACTTGATGGTTATTTCTGTGTTCTGAAAAAGAGTCATATCAGACTCAAAGTGTTAACTTTGTTTCCCTCTCCACGGATGCTACCAGATCAGTGAGTTTCTCCAGCAATTGCTATTTTTATTTCAGATCTCCAACACCCTCTTTATTTTGCTTTTATTTTAGTGGGCAATTACTATACTGAAGTTGGCACAAACGGCCAGCTATTTCATGTGCAGTTGTCCAAAAATCCAAGCAATGTGAAGGATAATGGAATTTCAAGCACAAGCTCTATCCAGTGCAAATTGAGTTCCGTAGCCTTTTGCACTTGTTCATAAAACATCTTGCTGGAAGCCAAACTTACTCACAAGACTGCCAGTCTTCCAGATCGCATTAATCACATTGGTGGGTTTTGGTTTTGCACCTATTTCCTGACCTTTTAAAATTAGGCTTTTTGTTGCACAGAAACTAATAGGCATCTAATCATTAACTTTTGAAAAAATTATTATGAATCAGCATAATTAGTGAATAGTTGGTTCTCATTTTTTAAAGTCACCTTTGTTATTGAAAATCAGGCTACCCACAGGTGGTAAACTAGACAAACCCATTTTCAACTGCATCTCCAAAGATCTATCTTTGGTCGTCTTTTGTTTCTTAACTACATGCTGCCACTGGGTCACTCACTTCAAAGCTCAGGGGATGACTCTGAGCTCCATCTCATCATTACTTTCTCACATCTTGACTGTTGCTAAATTCTCTGATTGCTTACCCAACATCGTGTAGTGAATGAGCTGAAATTTCTTCCAATTAAATATCTCAAAGACTGAAGCCATTGTCACAGTGCCTACTCCAAGCTCTGTTCTCTAGCAACAGACTCAATCCAGTTCCCTTGCAATTGTTTGAGATTGTGCTAGTTTATTCACAACTTTAGTGTCACATGCAATCTAACAATTAATCTCCAGCCTCACATGTGCACACCTACTACGAACAACCATTTCCACCTTTGTAACATCACCTGACTTCATCTTTGTCTCAGCTCATCTGCAAACCCTCGTGAATGCCTTTGCTACCCCTAAACTCAGCTATTTCACCACATTCTTAGTTGGTTTCCCGCACCTTCTTATTTACTTCCTCCTTCCTTAGTATCCAAAAGGCTAAACACACTGTTCAGGTGAAACAACAATTTACCTGCATTTCACTCAATCTAGTCTACTGTATTCACTGCTCATAATTGGTCTCCTCTACATTGAGGAGTTGAAGTGCAGACTGGGCAGCCGTTTGCAGTACACCTATGCTTTGTCTGAAAAATGACCCTTAGCTTCCAATTGCCTGCCATTTCAACACATTACCCTGTTCCTTGGCCACTGTCTCTGTCATGGGCTTGCTACACTGCTCCAGCAAAGCTCAGTGCAATCTGGAAGAATAGTACCTCATTTTCCCCTTGGAAACTATACAACCGCCTACATTCCATATCGAATTCCATAATTGTAGGATTTCATCACCCTCCCCAATGTCATACCAGTTCCAACACACTAGGTCTTGTCTTCACATGAGTTGCTATCACAATTAACTGATTGTCCGCCAATAATGGTCCCATTAGCTGTTATTCATAGAGTCAAAGAGAAGAACAGCACAGAAACAAACAGTTCAGTCCAACTCATCCAGGCTGACCAGATATTCTAAACTAAAATGATCTCTGTTGTTGTGGTTCTGTTCGCCGAGCTGGGAATTTGTGTTGCAAACGTTTCGTCCCCTGTCTCGGCGAACAGAACCACAACAACGAGCACCCGAGCTACAAGTCTTCTCACAAACTTAAAATGGTCTTTTTTGCCAGCATTTGGTCCATATCCCTCTAAACCCTTCCTAATTCATACTTTTTAACTGTTGTAATCGTACCCATCTCAACCATCTCCTCTGGCAGCTCATTCCATTCATGCATGAAAATGTTGCCCCCTAGGTCCCTTTTAAATTCTTTCCTCTTTCACCTTAAGCCTATGCCCTCTCGTTTTGGACTCCTCTTCCCTAGGGAAAATACCTTGTCTATTTAACCTATCCTCATGATTTTACAAACTTCTATAAGTTCACCCCTCAGCTTCTGACAATCCAGGGAAAGCAGCCACAGCCTATTCAGTCTTTCCCAATAGCTCAAACTCTCCAACCTTGGCAACATCCTTGTAAACCTTTTGTGACCCCTTTCAAGTTTAACAACATCTTTCCGAGAGTTAGGAGACTGGAGTTGAATGCAGTATTCTAAAAGCAGCATAACCGATGTCCTGTGCAGCCACAACACGATCTCCTAACTCATATACTCAATGTATTGACCAATAAAGGCAAGCATGCCAAACACCTCCTTCACTACCCTGTCTATCTGCGACTCCACATTCAAGGAACTATGAACCTGCACTGTCAGGTCCCTTTGTTTGGCAATACTGCCCAGGGCCCTACCATTAACTGCCCTGATTTGCCTTACAAAAACACAGCATCTCACATTTATCTAGATTAAATACCATGTGTCACTTCTCAGCCCCATTGGCCATCTGATCAGGATCCGTTGTAGTCTGAGGTAACCTTCTTCACTGTAAAAAATGAGGTCTGCAGATGCTGGAGATCACAGCTGCAAATGTGTTGCTGGTCAAAGCACAGCAGGTTAGGCAGCATCTCAGGAATAGAGAATTCGACGTTTCGAGCATAAGCCCTTCATCAGGAATAAGAGAGAGAGAGCCAAGCCGGCTGAGATAAAAGGTAGGGAGGAGGGACTAGGGGGAGGGGCGATGGAGGTGGGATAGGTGGAAGGAGGTCAAGGTGAGGGTGATAGGCCGGAGTGGGGTGGGGGCGGAGAGGTCAGGAAGAGGATTGCAGGTTAGGAGGGCGGTGCTGAGTTGAGGGAACCGACTGAGACAAGGTGGGGGGAGGGGAAATGAGGAAGCTGGAGAAATCTGAATTCATACCTTGTGGTTGGAGGGTTCCCAGGCGGAAGATGAGGCGCTCCTCCTCCAGCCGTCGTGTAGTTGTGTTCTGCCGGTGGAGGAGTCCAAGGACCTGCATGTCCTCGGTGGAGTGGGAGGGGGAGTGTCATATGCAAACTTACCAACTAAACCTCCTATAGTCACACCCAAATAATTTATATAAATTACCAAAAACAGTGGACCCAGCACAGAACCCTGTGGCACACTGCTGGTTACAGGCCTCCAGTCCAAAAAGCAAACCTCCACCACTACCCTCTGTCTCTTACCTTCTAGCTAATTTTGTATCCAAATGGCTAGTTCCCCCAGTATTCCATGTGTTCTAACCTTGCTAACCAGTCTGAAAATGTGTTGCTGGTTAAAGCACAGCAGGTCAGGCAGCATCCAAGGAACAGGAAATTTGACGTTACGGGCCAGAGCCCTTCATCAGGAATCATTCCTGATGAAGGGCTCTGGCCCGAAACGTCGAATTTCCTGTTCCTTGGATACTGCCTGACCTGCTGTGCTTTAACCAGCAACACATTTTCAGCTCTGATCTCTAGCATCTGCAGACCTCACTTTTTACTTGCTAACCAGTCTACCATGTGAAACTTTGTCAAACACCTTAATGAAGTCGATGTAGATCACATGCACCACTCTGCCCTCATCAATCCTCTTTACTATTTCTTCAAAAGTCTCAGTCAAGGGAGTGTTGCTGAACAAAGGGACCTTGGAGTGCAGGTTCATAGCTCCTTGAAAGTGGAGTTGCAGTTAGATAGAATAGTGAAGAAGGTGTTTGGTATGCTTTTGTTTATTGGTCAGAGTATTGAATTCAAGAGTTGGGAGGTCATGTGGCTGTACAGGACCTTGGTTAGGCCACTGTTGGAATATCGCGTGCAATTCTGGTCACCTTCCAATCGGAAAGATGTTGTAAAACTTGAAAGGGTTCAGCAGAGATTTACAAAGATGTTGCCAGGGTTGGAGGATCTGAGCTACAGGGAGAGACTGAACAGGCTGGGGCTGTTTTCCCTGGAGCGTCGGAGGCTGAGGGGTGACCTTATAGAGGTTTAAAAAATTATGAAGAGAATGGATAGGATAAATAGGCAAAGTCTTTTCCATGGGGCTGGGGTGTCCAGAGCTAGAGGGCATAGGTTTAGGGTGAGAGGGGAAAGATATAAAAGAGACCTAAGGGGCAACCTTTTCACGCAGAGGATGGTACGTGTATGGAATGATCTGCCAGATGAAGTGGTGGAGGCTGGTACAATTGCAACATTTAAGAGGCATTTGGATGGGTATATGAATAGAAAGGGTTTGGAGGGTTGTGGGCCGGGCGCTGGCAGGTGGGACTAGATTGGGTTGGGATATCTGGTCGGCATGGACAGGTTGGACTGAAGGGTCTGTTTCCGTGCTGTACATCTCTATGACTGGGCGGCACGGTGGCACAGTGGTTAGCACTGCTGCCTCACAACACCTGAGACCCGGGTTCAATTCCCGACTCAGGTGACTGACTGTGTGGAGTTTGCACGTTCTCCCCGTGTCTGCGTGGGTTTCCTCCGAGTGCTCCGGTTTCCTCCCACAGTCCAAAGATGTGCGGGTCAGGTGAATTGGCCATGCTAAATTGCCCGTAGTGTTAGGTAAGGGGTAAATGTAGGGGTATGGGTGGGTTTCGCTTCGGCGGGTCGGTGTGGACTTGTTGGGCCGAAGGGCCTGTTTCCACACTGTAAGTCTAATCTAATCTAATCTAGACTCTATAAGCTGAGTGGCCTAACTCTGCTCCTAACACACACATGAATGCCCACTGCAAACACTCCCTCATCCTTTTCACTCTATTCCATGCTGGTATCTTAATTTGTCTGCTACAAGAGTTGAAATAGGAATATGTTTGGTAAAGTGCAGAAATTAATGCATTTCTCCAGGGAAAATAAATACTTTGAGAACAATGGACAGAATTTCCCATATTTTGTTTAAGTGAGGAGATAAGTATGTTAGTTGGAGACTACTCATTAGGACATAAAAGATGAATGTGGGTGAGTTTCTTGGTAAATCATATGGCGGTTCAAATGTCAGTGGCAAATATTTCCCTCCCCACTCATTTCCGCTTTCCGCAAAGACCATTCCCTCCATGACTACCTGGTCAGGTCCACACCCCCCAACAACCCACCCTCCCTTCCTGGCACCTTCCTCTGCCATGGCAGAAATTGCAAAACCTGCATCCACGCCTCCTCCCTCACCTCCATCCAACGCCCCAAAGGAGCCTTTCACATCCATCAAAGTTTTACCTGCACATCCACCAATATGATTTATTGTATCTGTTGCTCCCGATGCGGTCGCCTCTACATTGGGGAGACTGGGTGCCTCCTAGCACAGCGCTTTAGGGAACATCTCCGGGACAGCCGCACCAATCAACTCCACCACTCTGTGGCCCAACATTTCAACTCCCCCTCCCACTCTGCTGAGGACATGCAGGTCCTGGGCCTCCTCCACTGCCGCTCCCTCACCACCCGACACCTGGAGGAAGAACGCCTCATCTTCTGCCTCGGAACACTTCAACCCCAGGGCATCAATGTGGATTTCACCACTTTCCTCATTTCCTCTTCCCCCACCTCACCCCAGCTCCAGCCATCCAGCTCAGCACCGCCTTCATGACCTGTCCTACCTGCCTATCTTCCTTCCTATCTATCCACTCCACCCTCCACTCTGATCTATCACCTCCATCCCCACCACCTACTGTACTCTATGCTACTTTCTCTCCACCCCCACCCCCCCTCTCATTTATCTCTCCACCCTGCAGGTGCCCTGCCTCTATTCCTGATGAAGGGCTTTTGCCCGAAATGTCAATTTTCCTGCTCCTCGGATGCTGCCTGACCAGCTGTACTTCTCGCATTTTCTATGGCTTACTATCATTCTTAGATTTCTAAAGTTCCTGCCATGAGATGTCTTGTTATATTCAAGGGGCTATACAAATATAATCAAACTGCACCAAATTACAACTCCTCCATATGGCAAGGGAGAATTTTTATTTGCAATTTTAAAAACTGTTGTAAAATGCTGCTCAATTGTGTTGGTTAATGGTAGACATTACATTTAGTGATATATAAATGGGTCTAAGCAGCGACTCGAGCAGATGATAACACTGGAAAAATCACTTTGCTCATCATTTCTCTCTCAATTTACTTCACTGCATGCCTTATGAATAGTTCTATTACACTTGGACAAAATTATAAATATTCAAGTGCAATATGTGCCCAGAGGGCAGCACAGAATGGTGCCAAGCCAGAAGAATGCACAATATCACTCATTTAGATCTCCAAGCTCTTTTTAAGGACCCTGAAGGCAACAATTTCAGAAATCTAATGAATGGTTCCTACAGATAATAGTATTTTAACATAATATTTTCATCACAATTTTAAATAGGTCATTCAGCTAGAGGTGCGTTTGCATGCATGTTTCCTTATATAGCACTTATAACAAACATTCACAAGAGATTTAAAGAAAGATCACAGAGCATGCATACAGACATACACATATACATACAGCTATGTTTCAATCAGAGTGCAAGCTCTTAGTGTAACTGGCACTGCAATGCCCTCCTTAATGTCCTCTTCGCAAAAAGATTGCTCCAGCAGTTCAAATATATTCTAAGTTAATGGCCAATCACCCTGAAGTGGCAAACTTTGATGGTAGATACCTTTCTGAGCAAAGTCGAGCACTTCTAACATAATGAGTGATGAGTTGATCTCCCTTAAGTATCCCTCCAATATTGCACGTGTTCTCTGATATTGGCTTCTATTCTCTTCTGGAGCATTGCCTGTCTGACAGGGTATCCAAGCAAAGTCCAAGATGACAATCAGGTATCAAATCAGTGTTACATGTAAAAATACACCATGATCTGCTCACTCTACATTCTTTTAGTGCACTCCATTACAATCAATGCAGGCTATATTGGCAGTCATTGGGAACAACCCCCATCCCATTTTCTTTCTGCAGTTACCTCCCACAAACCAGTGGTGTTTAGATTAGATTAGATTACTTACAGTGTGGAAACAAGCCCTTCGGCCCAACAAGTCCACACCGACCCGCAACCACCCGTACCCCTACATATACCCCTTACCTAACACTACGGGCAATTTGGCATGGCCAATTCACCTGACCCGCACATCTTTGTGACTGTGGGAGGAAACCGGAGCACCCGGAGGAAACCCACGCAGACATGGGGAGAACGTGCAAACTCCACACAGTCAATCGCCTGAGGCGGGAATTGAACCCAGGTCCCTGGCGCTGTGAGGCAGCAGTGCTAACCACTGTGCCACCGTGCCTCCTTAATTATGGAGCCTAATTTTGTGACATCAATCCAAAAAGTAAGTTTATGTATTTTCAAAAGTCCCTTTAAGAAAAATGGAATGAAAAATCACAACAAGAATAGCTTTTGATTTTATGTTTAAAAATAATTCAAGTTTTGTGCATTGACTTGTACTTATTTGCAAGATAGGACATGATTAGTGCCGGTAAAGGGCTTGACTATTAATCAATTGAAATAGAATATTCTAAAGATTGCCCAGACTTGTTAGCGAGCTCCTTCACTCATGGAACAGCATGATCAGTGTCTTAGAAACTATCAGATATTCATGCTCATTGCTCAATCTTATGAAACCTAAGGTACAAACATAAGGAAGGCTGACCATTAAATCCATTGTGTACGCACAGAGTGAAAATCTCTATTCAGCCTAACCCCACTTCCTCAGCTCTTGTCCGTAGTTCTGTGTGTTTGCATGCTTCAGGATCATAGTTTTTAAATGGATTGTTTGTTTTTGTCTCTGTTAAATGTTCAAGCAGTGAATTCCAGATCATTACCAAAGTGGACGTAAGAATATTTCCCCTCAACACCTCTCCAACACTTCTACCAATTGCTTTAAATCCAAGGTCCTTGGCTATTGATCTCATGGTTAAGAGAAATAGGGTTTTCCATTATACACTATCTAGCCCTTCATCATATTGTAAATCACAATGAAATCTTCACTCACTGTCCACGTGTCTACAAAATCAGTCATAGTCTCTGAGCTCAGAGTTAGCTTTACAATCCTGGCAGAAATTCCTTCCCTTGACCACCTCCAGTGTGATCATATATTCGTGTAATTCTGTGGTCAGAAGTGTATGCAATCTCCAAATGTGACATAACTGGTTTTATAAATAAATCACGCAAACCTGCTTGATTGGCACAAGATCCGCAAGCATCCACTCCCTACACCGTTGATGTTCAGTAGCAGCACTGTGTCCTATCTACAAATATGCACTGCAGAAAATCACCAAAGATCCTCAGCTAACATCTTCCAAGACCACAACCATTTCCAACTAGAAGGACATGGGCAGCAGATATATGGGAATATCATCACCTTCAGGGCCCCCTCCAAGCCACTCACCATCCTGACTTGGAAATATATAGCCATTCCTTCACTGTTGCTGGGTCAAAATCCTGTAATTCCTTCCTTAGTGGCATTGCGGGTCAAACCACAGCAGATGGACTGCAGCTGTTCAAGAAGACAGCTCACCGCCACTTTCTCAAGGGCAACTAGGCACGGTGAATAAATGCTGGCTCGGCCAGTTATGCCAACATCCCCCAAAATAAATAAATAGAAGATTCACTCAGCTGATTTCACCTGCCATGACTTAAATGTGAACCTACTTTGTCCTACCTGCTAACTTTTCTAATTTTTTAATCTTAAAGATATTTCCTTTACTTTAATCTCCTCTGATTCTCTGACTTGCGTTTATCCTTCGTGCCTCTCAGTTGATCCCTGATAATCTCCCAGCTCTTCTGTCTTGGTCTGCTCCAACCAATCTGTGGAAGTATTCAGGAGAAAAAAGAAAAAACTTTCCTTCCCACTTCATCTAACCACACACATATTAAACTCCCACATTCTGCTCACTGCTGGTTGCACTCTGTATTGATTGCACAGAAGCCTGTTGTTTTTCTATGGTCTACCTCAGCAGTTTGAGGAACTGCTTTAAATCAGATTAACTGTTGGCCCCAATTAACTATCCAAACTACAATTGCCTCACCTATTAAGAGAGATTATTTCTACAAATGCCAGGAAGTGACCACTTACACCAAGAGAGGGTATAACCACCATCTTTGACATTCAGTGGTGTTGCCATCACTGAATCCCCAACTATCAACATCCTGGGGGTTAGCATTGACCGGATACTGAACTGGACTAGTCATACAAATAAAATGGCTACAAGAGTAGGTTAGAGTCGAGAGATACAATTGCGAGTAACTCATCTCTTGACTCCCAAAAGCCTGTCCACCATTTACAAGGCACAAATCAGAAGTGGGATGGAATACTCCCTGCTTGCCTAGGTGAGTACAGCTCCAACAGCACTCGAGAAGCTTGATACTATCCAGAATTAAGCAGCCCACCTGACTGGCACTACATCCACCTTTAGTCATGTCACTACTGATGCTCAGAAGCGGTAGTGTATACTATGGATGTAGGTTAGCTCACTGAGCTGTAAAGATTCATTTCCAGACGTTTCGTCAGCCTACTAGGTAACATCTTCAGTGGGCCTCAGGCGAAGCACTGCTGATAAGCCCTGCTTTCTATTAATTTGTTTGGGTTCCTTTGGGTTGCTGATGTCATTTCCTGTGGTGAAGTCACTTCCTGTTCTTTTTCTCAGGGGATGGTAGATGGGGTCTAACTCGATGTGTTTGTTGAAAGAGTGCCAGTTGGAATGCCATGCTTCTAGGAATTCTTGTGCGTGTCTTTGTCTTGTCCTAGGATGAATGTGTTGCCCCCGTTGAAGTGGTGTCCTTCCTCTTCAACTGGGACAACGCATCCATCCTAGGACAAGCCAAACAAAGACACGCACGAGAATTCCTAGAAGCATGGCATTCCAATTGGAACTCTTTCAACAAACACATCGAGTTAGACCCCATCTACCACACGCTGAGAAAATGAACAGGAAGTGACTTCACCACAGGAAATGACATCATCAACCCAGGGAAACCCAAGAATATAAATAGAAAGTAAGACTTAACAGCATTGCTTCACCTGAGGCCCACTGAAGATGTTACATAATAGGCTGACAAAACGTCTTAAAATGAACCTTTCAGGTCAGCGTGCAAACCTACATCCAGAACCTCAACCTGAGATACAAGTCTTCTGAAAACTCGCTAAGTGTGTACTAACCACAAGATGCATTGCTGAAATTCAACAAAGATCGTTAGATAGCAGCTTCCGAACTCACAACTACTTCTGCCAAGAAGGGCGGGGCAGCAGATTCATGGGAATACAATCACATGCAAATCCCCTCCAAGCCACTCACCATCCTGACATGGAAATATATTACTGTTCCTTCACTATCACTAAGTCTAAATTCTGGAATTCCCTCCTTCAGGGTACTGTGGGTCAGCTCACAGCATATGAACTGCAACGGTTCAAGAAGATAGCTTACCGCCACCTTCTCAGGGCGACCAGTGATAGGAAATAAATGCTGGCCCAGCCAATCACACCCACATCCCACAAGAATAAAAAAAAATCAGTCAAATATGGTCTTGATGTCATGGCTGCCACTCCCACGTCACCTCTGGAATTCAACTCTTTTGCCCATGTTTCAACCCTGGCTGGAATGAGGTCAAGAGCTGAATGGCCCTGCAGGAACCCAAACTGGGTGTCACTGACCAGGTGCTGCTTGATATTGATGACGCCTTCCAACACTTTACTGTAATGAAGAATAAATTGATTTGGCAGTATTTGACTGGGTTAGATTTGTTCCAGTTTTTGTGTACAGGACATACCTGGGCAATTTTCTACAATGTCGGAAGATGTCAGTGTTGTAGCTGTATGGAACAGCTTGTCTGGACTTCAATGTGTCTGGAGTTGAGATCAGAGTGGTGCTGGGAAAGCACAGCAGGTCAAGCAGCATCCGAGGAGCAGGGAAACTGACGATTCAGGCAAAATCTCGCTTGAAACATCAATTTTTTTGCTCCTCGGATGCTGCCTGACCTTCTGTGCTTTTCCTGCACCACTCTGATCTAAACTCTGGTTTCCAGCATCAGCAGTCCTCACTTTTGTGTAGTTCAGTAGGTCCGGAGCACAAGTCTTGAGCACTACTGCCAGAATGTTGTCAGAGCCATAGCCCATGCAGTATCCACAGCTTCCAATCATTTTTGATCTCACATGGAGTGAATCAAATTGGCTAAAGACTGGCAACCTTTGTACCATTTGTACTTTAACTGCCCTGACAAAGCAGAGGGTAATAATAGGGTGACAAAGACTATTGTTTGATCACATAACTCATGACAGTACACAACTCATGCATACACAGGCATCATGCTTAAAACAAAAGTCATGGTACCACACAAAATTAGATGAGGCAGAGCACCAGAATGGTTAAACAATGGTTCTGCTGTTTGAACAGCCTGAGAGGAACCCTGCAGTTTGTAGTAGAGCACATATCAAGACTTGTACCGCATAGTGCCTTCATTGGGTCGCAAGTTATTTTGCCAGCAGTTGAAGATGATTGTAAGACCTTATGACCACAAGATATAGGAACAGAATCAAGTTATGCAGCCCAATGAGGCTGCTCCACCATTCAATCATGGCTGATATGTTTCTCAACCCAATTCGCCTCTCTCTTCCTGTGACCCTTGATCCCCTTACTAATCAGGAATCTATATCTATCTCTGCCTTAAATACGCTCAATGACATGGTCTCCATACATCCTTCTGTGGCAATGTGTTCCACAAAGTCACCACTCTCCGACTGAAGAAATTCTTCCTCATCTCAGTTCTAAAGGATTATGCTTTCACTCTGAGGCTGGTCCCCAAGTGGGAACATCTTCTCCACATCCACTCTATCTAGCCCTCTCAGTATTCTGTAAACTTCAGTAAAATCCCCTCGTCATCTTTCGAAACTCCTTTAAAAACAGACCCAGAGTCCTCAACTGCTCTTCATTTGACAAGCCCTTCTTCCCTGAATCATTCTCGTCAATCTCCTCTGGACCCCTTACAGTGGCAGCACATCTTTCCTTAGTTAAGGGGGCCCAAAACTGCTCTTAGTATTCCAAATTTGATCTGATCAGAGTATTGTACATACTCAACAGTACATCTCTGCTCTTGTATTCTAGCCCTCTTGTTGAAATTAATGCTAACATTAGATTTGCCTTCCTAACTGACAACTGAACCTGCATATTAACCTGAAGAGAATCCTGAACTAAGACTCCCAAATCCTTTTGTGCTTCAGGTTTCTGAAACCTGTCCCCATTTAGCAATACAGCAACTGAGAGAACGTGAGGACTGCAAATGCTGGGGAGTCAGAGTCAAAATGTGTGGCACTGGAAAAGCACAGCAGGTCAGGCAGCATCTGAGAAGCAGGAGAGTCAACATTTAGGGCTTAAGCCCTTCCTTAGGAATGTGGAGGGGTAAGGGGGTGACAGGAGGATTGGGGTGGGTTTGGGGAGAGGAAACTGGGAAAGCGATAGGTGAATGCAGGTGGGAGTTAATTGTGATAGGACAGTGGGGAGGGTGGAACAGATAGATGGGAAGGAAGACAGACAAGTCAAGAGGGCGGAGCCAAGTTGGAGGGTTGGATCTGGGATGAGGCGCAAGGACGGGAGTTTTGGAAACTGGTGAACTCGACGTTGATGCCTTGTGGTTAAAGGGAGGGACATGCAGTGTTTCAGGGAACATCTCTGGGACACACACACCCAACAACTCCCTGCCCTCTGGCCGACTACTTCAGCTCCACCTTCAATTCCACCAAGGACATGCAAGTTGACTTCATCTTCCTTCCCAACTATCTGCTCCACCCTCCCCACCGAACTATTACAATAATGAGCCATCTCCTTGATTGGGGTAAAGCTGAATTAATCTTTCGTCATCCTTCATGTTTCAGTCTCTGAGTGGGCACCACTATGTCCTGTGGATGAGTCGGTGAGTATAGTGCAAAGTGATTGGTGATGTGGTTGTCTTGGTTAAATATTAACAGCATATGTAAGCTGTGAGATGTAGGTTGAAATCTGCAATAATGCTAAGCTTATGAGGATGGGGAGGGAGAGCATACAAATGGCATGAGTTCTGGTTATTAAAGATTGCCATTACTCGGTAAAGGGGATGTTGTGTTCTGAGCAATATGCAGTGTTGATAGTGTGCATGGTAAAATATGGCATTTGAAGGTGTATTAATTACCATTTGCTACCTGTGTGAGTCAATTGAACTTTTTGCATTAAATTGTTTCTTTTTCGCAACTGTGTCAGATTGCTCTAGAATTCTTCCTGGTCTTAGGCAAGATACTGTCTCTCTCCTTGTTTCAGTTTCCTCCTTTAAAGCTTCTAGCACTGTATCCGAGAACTTTAGAGAGCCCTTAAGGCTTTCAGCTCCATTACCTGGGTTTCATCTTCACCAGATAAATGATTTTCCCTGTCAATTGAATGAACTGAACGATTCCCGTTCTCATACTTCCCAATTTAAGAAGTGCAGGTTGGCTTACGATTTGGAGATGCCGGTGTTGGACTGGGGTGTACAAAGTTAAAAATCACAAAGTACCAGGTTATAGTCCAACAGGTTTAATTGGAAGCACACTAGCTTTCGGAGCAACAATCACCTGATGAAGGAGCGTCGCTCCGAAAGCTAGTGTGCTTCCAATTAAACCTGTTGGACTATAACCTGGTGTTGTGTGATTGTTAAGGTTGGCTTACATTAGTGCTAGCCTAACATGAACGTGAGCTCATTGCTGAGTGTACAGGCATCTTGCAATACATTTCATACTGGGCTACACACTGTCTTTGTAACTAGAAGGCAGCATGCTGCCTGCATCCATTATATTGGCAGAGGTAATCATGCAACATTACCCCCACATCCTTTAATACAATGAAAATAAGAGCAAACTACTGCAGGTACTGGAAATCTGAAAGTTCTGGAGAAGCTCATTGGGTATAGCAGTGCGTTTGGAGAAAGAAACAAAGTTAACGTTTCAAATCCAATATGATTTCTTGGAATCTTTAATCAAATGTTTATTAAAAAGTAGCTATAAAATAATGGAGTGAGCCTTAAAGTTATCTTCATAAACATTATAAGCAATAAATCATTAGTGTGAATTGGAAATCAGTGCATTCAGCTGGTTTCCTTTTGCTACTTTCTTTTGTCCAGTGAAAGCCTAATCACTTTGTGAGGGTTAAATTAAAGAGGAATTTATCATTCCCAGAGTGTAAAAGGAACTCCCAACCTAACCAGATGTTAGAAAGTGGATTTACGAATTTTGATTTATTCAACTTTGTAACTAAACTTCACTAAGCTCCATTCTCTCTACTTTAGCTCTATGCCCTGAGATGATAGAAAGGTCATGATGAAGTTAGTACACCTGGTCTCCTAGCAACTAACATTCTAATATAATAATGTTGCTAAACAGTGCAGGTGTCCCATATTATCTGGGAGGAAAAGATTTCAGGCTGCTTCTTGGTGTGAACACAGTTTTGTGTTAATATGCAGAATTAAGTTGCATCATTTATATTAAAGAATAAAATTTCTTCATCTACTCATCACTGATGATATTAACAGATTATTATTGCATGGTTGTCATTAATGAGACCTGTACTTGGGTATTTCAACCACTGGAAAAATGTTATTCATACTCACAGATCTCAGAGGTGTGATTGAACAGAGCATTCTATATTTGGCCAATTCATCAACGTTTGACTGATTTATGAATGCCATGAATGTCACTGAGCCCTGACTATGACTACGACTTAGCCTGAGTGTAGAAATCCCCTGTAATTGTCCTCCCTACCTTTTATCTTAGCCTGTTTGGCACATCTTCCTCATTCCTGAAGAAGGGCTTATGTCGGAAATGTCGACTCTCCTGTTCCTCAGATGCTGCCTGACCTGCTGCGCTTTTCCAGCAACACATTTTCAGCTCTGATCTCCAGCATCTGCAGTCCTCACTTTCTCCTCGAAGATTTTAACCTACTGCGAATCCTCTTGCAAGGATGCCTTCCTTGAAGAAGCTCTCCTCTTCTCTCTACAAGGATTTCAGTGAGTCCCTCTCTCACTGCACCCCCTAGGACATCTCCTCTGCCCTGAAGCTCTTCAGACCTGCAATCTTCTTCCCAAACTCTCCACCCTCACCCCCTCTCCGGCCTATCACCCTCACCTTAACCTCCTTCCACCTATCGCATCCCCAACGCCTCTCCCCCAAGTCTCTCCTCCCTACCTTTTATCTTAGCCTGCTTGGCACACTCTCCTCATTCCTGAAGAAGGGCTTATGCCCGAAACGTCGATTCTCCTGCTCCTTGGATGCTGCCTGACCTGCTGCGCTTTTCCAGCAACACATTTTTCAGCTACAGACTGAAGACACCCGTCAAGAAGATTGAAAATAAAATAAAGCCTTCTCCTGTGACCAGGAGAAGAAGGAGTATTTGTCTGCAATTTAAGAAAGGACATTGTGATCTTTTCTGCCCAGAGTTCCATTGCCTCTCAGCCAGAACACCCTTCTATGCAGTAACCTCAAGCCAGTAACCAGTCACGGTCAATTGAGCTGTTTACCCTCAACTTCACATCCATTCAACATGCACATTATCCTCTGGCTGTCATTTAAATTGATCCTAATGAGAACTGCAAGCATTAACATTTTAAACTTCAAGATGCCTTTTATCTTATCTTGACATTTCTCATTTCTTATAGGGAATCCTGTCTTCTACCTGGTATGGAACTAAAACAACAACATCTATTTCATTCCCTGACTATTTGATACTGTCGGGGTAAATTTTATAGGAATGGTAAAGTGTTGTAGTTATCGGCCCTCTCCCCAACAGGTTAGTCTACCTTGAGCTTACTGAGTCTAAAACAGGCTGCTCTGCAATCAAAATAAACTGAAACAGAAATTGCTGGAAAAGCTCAGCAGATCTGGCAGTATTTGTGAAGAGAAATCAGAATCAACGTTTCAGGTTCAGTGACCTTTCCTCAGAACACTGACTACCTGAGTTCTGAGGAAGAATCACCAGACCTGAAATGTTAACTTTGATTTCCCTCCACAGATGCAGCCAGGCCTGCTGAGCTTTTCCAGCACTATTTTTGTTTCTGATTTACAGTAGCCTCAGTTCTTTTGGTTGTTATTCCGCAATAATAATACTCTAGGATGGCCGCAACAAAGTGAGAGAGATTCTTCTGCCCATCAAACACAGGAAATCCCACATTTGAGAATTGCCGGCCAAAGAGATTGGATAACAGTTCCTGTCCCAACAACACCAGGAGCAAGTAATGGCCACTGCTGGCATGACAACAGAGACCTGAGAAGGACCAATCAGGAACTGGAATTAGATCAGTCTGGGTCTTTGGTCAGGGAGTGTTGGTGTAATGGGGGGATCTCGGCTGTGGATGGTCAGATTTTAGATACCAGGAGAGAAGACACAAAGTGAATGAATGGACAGACTTGCAAAGGTGGTTCTGCCTTCCTTGTTGACTTTTGCCCTTGGAGGGAAACTCTGCACCTGCAAGTTATAGAGTCATAGAGATGTACAGCAGGAAGCGGACCTTTCAGTCCAACTAGTCCATGCTGACTAAATATCATAAATTAATCTAGTCCTATTTGTCAGCACTTGACCCATATCCCTCCAAACCCTTCCTATTCATATACCCATCCAGATGCCTTTTAAATGTTGTAATTGTACCAGCCTCCACCACTTCCTCTGGCAGCTCATTCCATAGACGTACCACCCTCTGCGTGAAAAATTTGCCCCTTAGGTCCCTTTAAATCTTTCACCTCTCACCCCAAACCTATCCTGTCTAGTTCTGGACTCCCCCACCCCAGGGAAGAGACCTTGCCTCTTTACCCTATCCATACCCCTCATAATTTTATAAACCTCTTTAAGATCACCCCTCAGTCTCTCCTTTTTCCACCTTCCCTAGCCATGCAATGGAATACGGCCCTTAACTTACCCACTCCTGTCCACCATGTTACTGAGCACAGTTCAGTGTTGATTGGAGGGAAGTGGTCTGGCCACCGATTTAATTTAATATCCCTCCCACCTTCAAAGACGTCAGGGGAGGAGTGATAGAATTCCCTTCTCTAAAACTGAATCTAGCAGTTGTCATTTTTGTCTTAGCTGTCACCTTTCAATATAACATGCTCATTGACTGACGCATTCTAATTTTTGAATGATGTACACTTTTATAGTATTGGTTTTCCAACGTGATGTCTTAAATCTGAATCCAACTATAATTGAAAGCAAAATGTTATGGATGACGGAAATCTGAAATCGCATGAGAAAATGTTGGAGAAACTCACCAGGTCGAGCAGCATCCGTGGAGACAGAAATGGAGTTAATGTTTTGAGTCCAGTATTATATTGAGCTTGAAATGTTAACTTCGTTATCTCTCCACAGATTTGCTAAACCTGCTGAATTTCTTCAGCACTTTCTCTTTATATTTATACCATAATTATATCGGAGAAAGTGAGGACTGCAGATGCTGGAGATCAGAGTCGAGAGTGTGGTGCCCTTCATCAGGAATCCTTGTGGAGAGAGGAGGAGAAGGGCTTATGCCCGAAACGTCAATTCTCTTGCTCTTTGAATGCTGCCTGACCTACCATAATTATGTGTCCTGTTGATTACCCAATATGACGTCACATATGCAACTTAAAGTCTATTTAAATCCCACTTCCACAACTGAAACTTTTCATCCAGTGCTTACCACTGTATAAAGTTTATGTTGTTGATTGAACACAATCCAAAAAAATACTTATGCTTGGACAGCTATAAATAAAGTACAGCTGTTTTACTTTGCTTACTAGATGTAAGAGTCAGACTTGTTAACGGCCTTTGCATTTGGATTAATCATTTGGAAAACAAGGGTGATTTACTGGTGATGGTTACTAGATTTTTTGAAAATACCATTATTGATCACCATTGATTTGGTGATGGGAAAAATAATATTCAGTTGTATGTAAGAGCAGGGTCTGGATAAGAAGCGAAAAAGTCGCATTTATGCTTGCTGAAAGTATTTTGTAATTTTAGTTTGAAAAATGAAAATTCAGGTTCAGACATAATAATGGATTTGTTTGTCCTGTTGAAACTAAAGCTCTCAACTGTGGAGCTGGGAGACAGAGAAGGTTCCATTGTTCCTCAGAGATGTGAATGAGCCCAAGATGCTCACATGAAAGAATGTTGCTGAACTGGTTTAGGAGATGACCTCTGCCCAACAACAAGACTTTTCTTTACTCTCCCATCAGCAGGATGTCTTTTGTCTTACAATCAAAAAGATAAAGGCAGTGAGTGGCTCTGACCTTTGAATTTCCGGAGGAGTTGATTTCCATTTAAAGGCTGGATGGGGGTGGGGGTGACGATGTGGCAGGATTGTGGTAAATACGATGGTGGCAATTCAGTCGTATAGAATCCCTAAATCTGTAAAAGGGTCAAATAATGTTTGAAAAGATTCACAACGTAACTGAGCCATAGAGAACTGAGGTGTCTCTGCTTCATTTTTGACCTGTGCTGATCACAACCAGGCAACAGGCAATGACTGGATTGCCCTTAAAGTCCCAAGAGAGTGAGGGTCTGAATATATTCACTAACTAGTAACATCTGCTACAAGATCAAACAACCCATCAGCTTTCACTGTGAAGACTCCACAGAAATAATGCCGAGCACTGCTTGCTCAGGTTGAATTTTCAACAGTAACGGTGTGTGATGGGGGTGTAGCAGGTGGAAGCAAAAGAAAGCCTCTTAACAACAGTCTGTATGTTCTGATTACCTTCAGAATAGGTCTGACCAGCAATAATCCTATGAAAGATTTCCCACTTATCGGTCAGTGATTTTCTTACAACCAGATATCCAAGTCTGGTCTGCCCTGAATATGTCTATCAAAGGAACAAGCTGGGCATCCACTCCATTCAGCATCAACATTGGAGGCCATGATAAGCCCCTCCCCGCTTTTCAGGGGTAGTTACAGGTGTGCGGGGGAATAGAGTTTGAGGTGACTGAAGGGTAACGGGCCAAATTGTGAGATTAAGGTGCTAGGTGGGTGATGGTAAAGCTCAAAAGGGATTTAACTCTGCTGGCCATAACCTCCTGAAGGCTGTTAATGGTGAATATATGTGAAGTGGGTAGGGGCAAAAGATGGTGAGTGGAGACATGGGTTTGAATAAATAGGAATTAAGTTGGCATAGAGGTTATAGAGGGTCATGGAACAGAAAGGAGAAATGAGTTATTGTAGAGGGTATGAGGGGTGCTAGTGATGAGTGGAAGAATGGGATAGCATAATTATAAGAAGAATGTACAGTAGGTAGAAGAGCACAGGTAGGATAGAGGCTACATTGGGCTATGGGGATTGGAAGAGAGGCATAGGTTGGCATGGAGGGTGTGTGGGATTGCGTGCGTGCATGGATGGGCAGCATGAGGAGGCATAAATTGGCACAGATGGAACATAGGGAGTTTCTGGGTGTTTGGCAATAAAGGTTAGAGAGCTCCTGCTCTGCAACAGGGAATACAAGGACAAAAAGTTTCACTCACAACTACTTCTCAAGGATAATCAGTATTTGCAACACATGCCTGGGATGTCCACATCCCATGAATGAAACAAAATAAAAATGAAACATCACAGAAATTTTGGAAGTCATGAGACAAAGCACGTAAGTGACAGAATAATAGCAGCTGCATTTTGACAAATCTATAACATTTCAAATTACAATTAGCAGCAATGATCAATAGCTTGAAAAATAAAGCTTATGCTTCCAAATAAACTTGTTGGACTGTAACCTAGTGTGGTGTGATTTTTAATTTTGAAAAACAAAGACAATCCTTGATTTCTTTTTTCAATTATAAACTCTCTTCTTGAACCCATCTAACCTGCCTCATCCACTCTCACTTCCAATAAAAGAGAATTCATGGACTCTTTGCCCATGGCCTACAGCAATCACAACCATCTTCTGCTGGCTGGACGGAAGATAACTATGACTCCAACTAGTGGAGGGCATGCCTACAATTTCTATTTACTTCAATTTTGCTGAGGTTTATTGCTGCCACACTCAGTCAAATGCTACTTTGATGACAAGGCAGTCAATCTTACCTCAGATCTAAATTCAGATCTTTATTCTATGCTTGAGCCATTGCAATAATGAGTTCTGGAGCTGAGTGACCCTGGTGGAACCCATACAGAGCATTAATGAGCAGGTTGTTGCTGAGGAATAGGCTTGGTGAATCTATCCTTCCTGCGTTGTTGATGGTTGAAAGTAGATTAATGGGACAGTAATTGGCTAAATTAAATTTGTTTTATCTCTTGTACACAGAGTCAAAAAGTGTGGCACTGGAAAAGCATTGCAGGTCAGGCAACATCTGAGGAGCAGGAAAGTCGATGTTTCAGGCATAAGCCCTTCATCAAGAATCTGATTCTCCAGCATCTGCAATCCTCACTTTTTCCCTTTTGAACATCAGAAAAAAATGAACAATGCTCTACACTGTCAGGTAAATGCTTTTGTAGCTGTATTATAACAACTTGACAGTGGCTAGTTCTAGATTACAAGTTTTCAAGATCACAACCAAAATATTGTCAGTACCTGTAAACTTTACAATACTCAATGGATTAATTACTTGACATCACGTGGAGTGAATTAAATTGGTTCAAGCCAATCATTTGTGATGCTAGGGATAGCTAGAAGGGGCCAGAATGGATGATCACTTGAAGTTCTTGCTGAGATGGATACAAATACATCAGCATTGTCTTTTGCTCTGTAATGCTGGATCCTGCCATTATTTAGAATGGGGATGTTTGTGAAATCTCCTCCTCTGATTCGTTGTTCATTGTCCAGCACTATTCATGATTGGATGTGGCAGGACTGCAAACTTCTGATAGAATCCATTGGTATATATTGCTTAACTCTGTATTCTCCTGTTCTCCCACCCTTGACAGATTTGACCACTGCGGATCGGGTTTCTGTCTCCATCTTAATGTAAATTAAATACAGAAGGCCCGTATAGCAATTTCACAAATACCATCCTTCAATTCCGACAAAACATCTGAACAAGTATTAATGCCTTGCCCCTTAGAGCTAATTTTTGATTCATACCAAAGACTCAGTATATATCCCCAAAGTTCTGAAGTTATTTCATAGTCTTTGTGTAAGTCTCTAACAAATGATCCCTGAAAGTATTAGTGAAATATTTTGTACCTTTTACCACAGGTTGAAAAAAACAAAGGAGACAGTTTGGGTAAAATCTTTCTCATCTGAATCTCTGTTAACTGCTATTTATTAAGGTATTATAAAATAATAAATTTTTCAGTTTACAACTAATAATCACTTATAATATTTTACACAAAACTGAATAAGCAAATATTGCCTTAGTCTAATGCACAAGGTCGTAAATTATTTTCAACCTAATTTTACCTCCTTAGTTGCTCTCCATAATAATTATCAATGCAATCAAGACCCTTCTTTCTTTAGAACTTGAAGACAAATATGATTTATTTTTTTTTGTAAAAGGTTTTGAGATATAAAATGTGTGTTAGCAAGTATAACTGGGACAATTGTTCATTAGCATCAATTTTGATTTTGAAATTTTTGTCCTTGTTTTTAAATATCCCTGTAGCATTCTCCTCCCTTATCTCTGTAATCTTCTCCTGCCCCACAACTTGCTGAGATATCCCCGCCATTCCAATTCCCATCCTGATTTTATTCACTCCACCACTGGTGACTGTGCATTCAACTACTTAAGTCCTAGGTCCTGGAATCACCCTCTCCCCATCCTCTCTGACTCTCTTACTCACTTTTTTCATTTAAACCACTCCTAAAATCTGTCTATTTGATCAAGTTTTTGTTCATCTCTCTTAACATCTTCTTGTGTGGTCCTGCATCAAGTCCTATTTGATAATGATCATGTGAAACACCTTGAGATGTTTTACTATATTTATTGTGTCATATAATTAGAAGTTATTGCTATTGTTAAAATCAATCTAACATTTTTTACTCTTGGATGTGAAATTCTTCTTGTTGGTAAGTGAAAAGAGGAAATGACCAAAATTCAGGAAATCCTTCTTCATATGACTATGAATTTTTAAAATCAAAATTATTGATCAGACAAATTTTACTTGTGAAAGCAATTGATGCAACCATGCAGCTTGACATGATCAGCAAGTGTAAAAGTGTATGTAATTTAAATGTATTCTTTGGGTGATACCCTTGTTAACTGTTAACCAAAGGTCAATAGAGGATGGAGCCAAAGATGACTCTGCAATATTCTGATACAAAGTGGAAAGACTGAACTGATGAAAAGGAAAGAAAGAATTTTAAATTTTAAACGTTAAACTTGCATAAATTCAGAGGCTTATCTGCAAATTAAAGTTACTGTTTTAAGTTTAAAATATCTTAAAGATTTCTTGGCAGGGCTAAACAAACAAATCAAGAGCTCTGCTGCAGAGCAGGTGAGATCAGCCAATTCAGTAATTTGATTAAGAGTTGTTTGTAATTGCATGGTAAAAGAGTGATTTGAGTCCTGTGCCTACAAATATGAGAGATTAAGTGCTCTGTTGTAGTGTGGAAGTGTTGTGAGTGGGTTCCTTTATCTTTCTCTATCTTCAATCTCAAAGAGACCAGGAGTTGAAAAGTTGTGTGAAAGGAGTGAGACTCAGAAACATTCTGCAGGGGAAAATGTAAATTAATCGAGATGGAACTGGGAGCCAACTTGAGATGATCTGATGGTCTTGATAAAGGAAGACTTGGTGAGTATTAGATTAGATTACTATTAGTATGATTAGTATTAGATTAATGCAGAAACAGGCCCTTCAGCCCAACATGTCCACACTGACCCGCTGAAGCGCAACCCACCCAGACCCATTCCCCTACACCTAACACTATGGACAATTTAGCGTGGCCAATTCACCTAACCTGCACATTTTTGGATGGTGGGAGGAAACCAGAGCACCCGAAGGAAATCCACACAGATAGGGGGAGAATATGCAAACTCCACACAGAGAGTCGCCTGAGGTGGGAATTGAACTCAGGTCTCTGGTGCTGTGAGGCAGCAGTGCTAACCACTGTGCCACCATGCCGTCCACATTACTACTGTCCAATCTTTTATGGTAAAAGTTGGTCTCTAGTTTAAATTAAGATTATATAAAATATAATTAATAGGGTAAGTTCCTTGACATAATATTACTTCAACTAGAGGAATAAACAGAGAACATAATTTAAGGGTCGGTCACAATAAGATCTTTCGGTGTCCAAGGTGACCATATGATCAAGAGGTGTCTCCTAACTGTTGAAAATCTGTTTTTGGATCTAACTGATAGCTGGCGTAATTGTGGAGAATCCCAACAAGTCCACACTGACCCTCCAAAGAGCATCGCACACAGACCCATCTCCCTAACCTATACTTCCCTTGGTTAACACATCAAAGGTACACATCCCTGGACACTATGGAGCAAGCCAGCATGGCCAATCCACCTAACTTGCGTAGCTTTTGACTGTGGGAGGAAACTGGAGTACCCAGAGGAAACCCATCCAGACACGGGGAGAGTGTGCAAACTCCATATAGTCACCAGAGGGTTGAATCGAGCCCGGGTCCCTAGCACCATGTTCCAATCACTGAGTCACTGTGCTGCCCACAAGCTTAAGATCTTTGAGGATAGCACATATAACGCAGTATTCACACGTCAGGTGAGGAGTGCATAGGCAGAAAGAGAACGTAGAAAATAGAAGCAGGCGTAGGCTATTTGACCATTTGAGCCTGCTCTGTAATTCAATATGATCTTGTATGTCTTTCACTTTGGACTGAGGAACTCTCCTCTGTACTGGATCCTTCGCTATCATCAATTTGAGATGATCATCATCAGGGAGACCTCTAAGTTTGCTAAGAACATCTTGGTAATCATTTAGAATCCTTTTATAGCTGTCAATAGTTTAATGGCCTGCAAAATAATAGAAGTTACCAGTACAAACTTTTCATTTGCTGCAGCAGAGATGAGTGAATTTTACTTAACATCTATGATTTGGAAGTCCAGATTTTTCTTTCTCCTGATTTCTCATTGCTGTCAGTTTAATTTGTCTCTTGAGACTTCCATAATTCCATGCTCTTTCATGGTCATCAAATCTTCAATATTTTCCAAATCAGATTCTGTTGCCTAACAGCACCCATCATTTGCTCCAGCGACAAAGCCCTGCCTTTTAAGAAATGCAAGATAGCTCTAAGTAGTGTGAGTTACTGCTATATTTGGGCCCTACTCTGAAGCGTGCAGCCAAAACATGGCAGAGTTAGTACTGGCTACATGTACCTTCCAGTAAACAAGCAGGTAGCACCAAGTTAGTGTGCTACCCATGTGCATACCTGGGAGCAGATTACTTGTGCAATATGATCCTAGTACCTATTTTGGACTGCAATCCGATTTAATCCTCTAGTGGATGTGATAAGGACTCTTCAACACTGTTGGGCATTAGTAGGTGTAGTCCAGATATTAGCTGAAAATGTGTTGCTGGAAAAGCGCAGCAGGTCAGGCAGCATCCAAGGAACAGGAGACCTCACTTTCTCCTCGAAAATTTTAACCTACTGCAAATCCTCTTGCAAGGATGCCTTCCTTGAAAAAGCACTCTTCCTCCCTCTACAAGGATTTCAGTGAGTCATCACCCTCACTTTGACCTCCTTCCAACTATCGCATCTCCATCGCCCCTCCCCCAAATCCCTCCTCCCTACCTTTTATCTTAGCCTGCTGGACACACTTTCCTCATTCCTGAAGAAGGGCTTATGCCCGAAACGTCGAGTCTCCGCTTCCTTGGATGCTGCCTGACCTGCTGTGCTTTTCCAGCAACACATTTTCAGCTCTGATCTCCAGCATCTGCAAACCTCACTTTCTCCTCATAGTCCAGATATTACTCAAGGTTCGAGGAGGTTCTGGGGCTCAGGACCAATGTGATATTTCTCTAATATGATCAGCTCAGGTGGAAACCCTCTGCATGCTTGAGCCACATTAACACCTTAAGAGCAGCTAAGGCCAAGCAACACTATTTCTAAGGCTCTGGCTGTGAACTGGCCGTGAGCAAACACTGATGAATAGTCACTGGTCTCAAAACATTAGCTTTACTTTTTTCCCATGGATGCTATTGGACCTGCTGAGTTTCTCCAGCAGTTTGTCTTTGTTTTATATTAATAGCTACTCGCCTGGTATGTTCTTGCAGCAACATTTAGCCCATTCTATCATGTTCCAGCACATTTGAGTCCAGGATCCACAGCAGCCACCTAACCCCGCACTGATGGGATCTGGATCCCTGAGCAGGAGCTCCCTAAGGATATCCATGATTTCTGAGGGAGAGAGCTCTAGTGTCAGGTGACAATGTCCCATTTCATGATTAAGAACTGGTGAAAACCAGCAGCTCCTATAAAGAGTTATGAAGACAAACCATAAACAGGGCATCCATGTCATAATTGTACACCTGGCAGATGTAGGCCATGTAATCTCCATAGGAACCTGCCATAAAGGTATCAGTGGTGCATTTGAAGATGTAAAATCTTCATGCAAAGATGTACTAGCATGTAACCATCTAGCTAATTGAGAGACTCCTAATCTCAGGAGAACCACAGTGCTCCCTTTGTATCACGAGAAGCCTGTGGGCATCTTCTGTACTCTGAAAAACCCTGGGCAAGTGGTCAAAGTAACCAATTAGTACCACAACATTGAGACAATCAGTCGGTTTATTAACCACACTCAAATCCTGCATCAGCCCTACACAGTGCCTAGGCAAGTGGAGATTTTGGTCTCTAGCTCCTGCCAACCAGGATTCTTCAGCAAGGCTTAGATTGTCAAATAGAGGAGATGGGCAATGCTCCTGGTGACCTCCTCCAGCAGGGCGGCCATTGCCTACTAACCAGAAGTCTGTAATATTTTCTTCAATTGATCCTTGCTGATGATATGCAGAGAATATTGATGGGCATGATTTCATCCTCTAAGAGAGCTGGATCTGCAAAAATGAGGAGTTGAAAGGCCTACCCCCTTGCTTATCCCGTAGAGAACAAGCCCCAACAACCTCTTCCATGAAATATGAGAATACTCCACGTAAATAGCATGTACATGGCCACACAATGGACAGCCATGATGCCCTCCCTTCCAGCAGGAGGGGTGCTATCAGGAACCCATGAACCCTAACCTGACCCTCCTCCAGCAGTATGGAGAAATAAGATCCAGAGCCAAACTGTCCCAAACTCACATGTTCACAGAGTCGTGAATAAATATTTGTGATCCACCCTGTCAAAAGCTGTCTTCGGGGCAAGTAGGTGGAAAGGTCCTGTCCTAGCAAAGTTCTTTTTTTCTCTACCTCCACTAGGATACAGCTACAGCTCACCAGTTAAAAGTGCAAACCTGCACCTGTGTCTTGATTGTTGATCCCTGTTTCAGTGGGGTGTGGGGAGATTCTGCATCTCTTCTTCTCTCAACATTACTTTATACTGGATCATTAGTTGCTCTGTCTTTTCTGCACTTCAAACAGATGCAGCACAGAATGCAGCAATCAATCCCCCTTTCTCTGCTACTTCTAAGGGTTTATCTGAATGGTCGTGATGAGGACACCTCTGCTCTGTCCATCATGACTCCAACCTTCCAGTTGCATGCAATTTCAAAAGAGATCCCCTAGTTGCTTGCTCTCATACTCCAGCAATACCCAACATTGGCTGGAGTAACAGCAATTCATTTTCCACTTCAGCTACTTTACAGCCTTAGGCCAGATATCAGATCATGACTTTCATTGGCACACAATCTAAATTTGAGGCTACTGCTGCCACTTTCAAAATCTAAATGTATTTGCTCTCATGGTGTCAAATATGTACTGCTAAGCATGCATTGTGAGTCAGAAAGAACTCCCTGGCAGTGCTGTTTAAAAGGATCAATAACTACTTTTAGGTTGGTCACCAATTTCTATTGGCTGTGGTTGATTTGCAGAGTTTAGTGATACAGTCATTTAAACTTACTGAAATCTACAGGAAACAACATGGCACATGATGTGGAGTTTTTTTGTGCTGATATCAAAGATTCTGTACTGAAAACTAGCTCCCAGACATGGGCGCACAAGTTGATGGAGAAAAAAGGGATAAGTGAATGTAAAGACACCCAGTAGGAGACCTTATCTTTCCAGATCATTATGGAACCAGTCCTACCTGAAACTACATGAGGTACTCCATGAGAATCAAATATTTTCATTTCAATGATTAGGATATTCTTACTAAAATCTCCCATCACATCTGCAACCACAGATCAAACCAGGAAGATGGTGGTGAAGATAACTGGCTCCTTCCAAGTAGGAACAGACGATATTTGCACCAACTGAAGTGAAACACACAGCATTACGTGGGTGCATTGCCCATGGTGCAGGGTGACACAAATGTATACAGTTTATCTATGAAACATCTTGTCAAATTTGATACATTCATTCAAAAAAATCTTCCCTCAATAGCAAACTGATTTGCAACCAAATACAACATATAATTATAAGTATCTTAACGGCATTCATGGTGCAATCATTCTGCCATCACTATGACAGCTACATTTGAACTACCACAACAAACCAAAGAGTGGCTACTGAGCAGCAAAGTAGATGACCATATGACTTATGGCCCCAGTGAGAAGCTTCCACAAATCAAAAGTGACACTGTCTGTTGAAATGTGATCACATAGACCATTGGGATGCTTAACCAATGCTTTCGCTGCCTGGATTTCACTAGGGGAACTCTCTTGTATTCAGCAGAGCACGTGTCAAGACTTGTGGTGGTCTGCCACATGAATCATATCCTTGACACTGAGACGATAGCCCTTGCTAACAGTGAGACAACAGGCAGTGGTGGAGGAGGAGGAGGTGAAGAACGTTGGGGAGATGGACATGGGGAAGGAAGATGAGAAGAATGAGGCAACAGCCTACATAGACAAACCAGCTCGATGAAAATTATGATCAACTCACCACCAAGCAACTTCAATTTCTACTCTGCGTGCATCAACAGCCCCAACAGCTCACCCCACCTCTATTGCTGATAGTCACACTGTCCTCATTGTTACAATGCTAAATTAAAACTAGGGGTGCCGGGGTGGGAAACGGAACTACAATTCAAATTTATAAATTAAAACTTGGGATACTGGACTCACAAAATCAATAACCACCCTTTTGAATTCCAATATTCATTTTTGACCTTTTCCTGACCTTCTACTGTGGTACCCAAGTGGCTGCAGTGTGGCTGTGAAAGGCAGTTGATGTTCAGTGGAGGAGACTACAACCCACCTTGTAGAATGATGTGAAACTTCAGACAGCACTATTGATTGATCTGCCTAATATCATTGGCTAGCAGCATGCATAAGCTCTGGGTTCAGGGTTCCATGTGAGAATAGGGGAGGCTATGAATATTAGGAATAATTCCTAATTGATAGAGATTATTGGGAGGTGAGTAACTTGATGTGATATATTCAACAATGTCTCAACCTATTGATACAGTTGGTGCAAAGGCATTTGCAGAGGCATTCACTGACTTTTACTGTACATATGAACTTATTAAACATCTTGTTACAGTGCATTAGACTCCACTGGCCCTCTGGCATTGACACCATAGCTCTTTCTTGTTCCACTACTTCCACAATGTCTTGTCTGAAGTATTGCCCTAGTCCCTTGTGGATGGAAGATGTGACATATTGGGTTAACAGCGTGTGCCTTGAGATTGTGAACTAACGATGTTGATGCCACATAATGAGGGAGAGAAATCCAATGCTAGTGATTGCCTTTTTTTCTGTACTAGAAATCAAACCACACTATTCCTGGAGTCATCACAAAAAAAAGATTCTACAAAGAATTCCCAAACTTATCTTTTGTTTAGAGCCAGGTTGACAAAGTATGGATCAGATTTCTTTTCCTGATAAGAATTCCTATTTGAATAGATTATAAGTGAATAGATTATAACTGGGGTCTGCAGATGCTGGAGCTCAGAGCTGAAAATGTGTTGCTGGAAAAGCGCAGCAGGTCAGGCAGCATCCAAGGAGCAGGAGAGTCGACGTTTTGGGCATAAGCCTGAAGAAGGGCTTATGCCCGAAACATCGATTCTCCTGTTCCTTGGATGGTGCCTGACCTGCTGCGCTTTTCCAGTAACACATTTTCAGCAATAGATTATAACTGCAGATAAACAATGATGTACCATTTATATAAGCTTCCCTCTTTAAAATTTCCACCCACTTATTAAATTCTTGCTACACTCATGCAGACAGAGCCAAAAATGAATCGGTGATTATACGTAGAGGGAAAACAGGAAATCAGTACAGGGGTCCCTGTCCAAAGTGTTTGTTGAAATGATCCCTTTGCTGATTGAAATGCTGCTTCTCAATCTTTGTTCCTTTCTTCCTTGATACGTTACCTTTTATTGCAGGAGGCACAGTTTCCAGCAGCTTGTGGGGGAAATAACTAGTGTAAACAGCCCCCTTCTTTACAGAAATTTGATGGCTTCTCAATCAAACATTTGCACTACACCAAAGCTGTTGGCAAGCAGAAGGTCTTTGTCATCAATAACTGGTCACCATATCACAGAAGAATCAGCTGCCTGTTGCTAGTAGAGACACTTGGCACACTGCCACTGGATCCAGCTGACCTGAAACTAAGCGAAAGTGAGGACTGCATTCCTGATGAAGGGCTTTTGCCTGAAACATCGATTTTCCTACACCTCAGATGCTGCCTGACCAGCTGTGCTTTTCTAGCACCTCTCTAATCCTGACCTGAAACTAAGCATTTCCTCACTGCATTTCTGAAACATTTTCAGAACATAATCAAAAATACAGACACAGAAAAAGATATGGTTTTTACAAGCCCCTCAAAAAACCCACCAGTACTTTCAGTGGAACTAATCAAGGGAATTAGAATGACATAATTTATCGTGATACAGCATTCACAGTCACAGACACAAGAAAAATTTTAAATTGTCTGAAATTTAAATACTGCTTTGAATAAAATTGGACTCATTAAGTGGTACTGCACAAATCATTGTTGTCTTATTAGCAATTAAGAGAAAGTGAGGACTGCAGATGCTGGAGATCAGAGCTGAAAAATGTGTTGCTGGAAAAGTGCAGCAGGTCAGACAGCATCCAAGGAGCAGGAGAATCGATGTTTCGGGCATAAGCCTTTCTTCAGGCTTATGCCCGAAACGTCGATTCTCCTGCTCCTTGGATGCTGCCTGACCTGCTGCGTTTTTCCAGCAACACATTTTTCAGCTTATTAGCAATTAAACATTTATTTAATAAGGGGACGATTGAGGTAGAATCAAAGGATAGAAAAAAATAATGTGAGCAGCCAAACACCAGCCAAGGCTGGCAAGCAGTAAACAGCAGTTTGTTATCATTAAACTAGAATTTTTTAGGAGTTGGCTAGAGTCAGATCTAAAATTGTATTGTGATATTGTATTGTGTGGCACACCCAACCCACCCTACCACTGTTAAAATGCAAAGTGAGATGGAATGTACTGATTATACATGCTTCAATTAATTCCTATTGAGTAGACTTTTCCACATATGACAGCTGCTGGAGTAGGAGTAACACAATGATTGTGGTTTGCCATTCAGTCATATGTTACTATTAAGAGGCGCATTCTTACCAGTGTTTATGCTCCCAGTTATGGTATGAATCTCTACTTTTACCTCCATCTCACCTCAACTGTTCTGGTTTGACAATTATTCCTGTATTCTTGGGTGGAGTTAGATTGCAGGTATTGATATTGCTGCAAATATATCACATGATACCTTGCTTCTTTTGTGAAACACCAGTGGTAAATAGTGACAAAATTGAGGGTATGTTGATCATGAGGAACTCGACTATTAATACTTTCACTTCGCATTGAATCATACTGTATATACATTTAGAGTGAATTGATTTGTGTCATTTCCAGTTACTCTGAGAATGGAAATAATTTTATGTATATAAGCACATGGTGGCAATGGTCACGAGAAAGTGTTGATAGGTTCTCGTAATTTTCCTCTTCTATGTACATCAAATGATAAACAAATCGGTAAAAGGGATGAGGAGAGTTACTGAAAAGCCTGAGAGACATTACTAACAAGGCTGGACAATAATGGCTTGATGATGTCTGATGAAAACAGTCTAACCATGCTCAAAATTAGTTAATGAAGCGTTGAAAGTTTAAAATTTGAAAGATAAAGGAGTTATTTCAGTATTATGTAGTACTGATTTATAATGGTGTCAATATAAAAGGTATTTTGAGGTGCAAATTCCTAAGACAGATAACCAGTAAGTCTACTCTACTTCTTCCATACACAAAGAACATATGATTCCTCCCATCGTAACATCCACCTGTATCTTAAACCATTTTTGCACTGCGCATCATGCACAGAAGGTGACTTTCACACTGTTAAGATCTTTAGTTTACTTTATCAGCTGTACTCAAAAGTGTGAACAAACTTAACTTTCTTTCTGCAGTGACTTTGTATAATTAAACAATGGGTCTATAATTTTATCAATAAATGAATCTTAAAACATTTTAATTTCTGGCATACCTTTATGGTGTCCTTTGAGTTTTCTGCTATCAAGGCTGACGTGGTGAATGTGTGTCCTGATAAGTGGGCTCTGAAGGTGCCAAGATCAATCATGAGGAGGAGATGGGGCAAGAGTTCATGAACTGAAAATGTGTTGCTGGAAAAGCGCAGCAGGTCAGGCAGCATCCAAGGAACAGGAAACTTGACGTTTCGGGCATAAGCCCTTCTTCAGCCTGAAGAAGGGCTTATGCCCGAAACGTCGAGTTTCCTGTTCCTTGGATGCTGCCTGACCTGCTGCGCTTTTCCAGCAACACATTTTCAGCTCTGATCTCCAGCCTCTGCAGACCTCATTTTCTCCTCCAAGAGTTAATGAGGACAGGTACTTCAGTGGTTGTCTGAAAAGGAGGGTCTTTAACCTAGAATAGTTTGCAGAAAGACCACCTGAACCTTACTAAAGTGAATGCTGAAGTGATAACATTAGATATCCCACCAAAGATTTGTGCTGCATTGTGGAAACAATTTAGAACATTTACCATTCGATTTATTCTGTTAATTCTGCACTACTGCAGAATTTAGATTTATTGAGAATTCAATTTCATCCTTAGCTGGTATGGATATCATTCAGGATGCACATCTGACACTTTTCTCTTCCTTTCTGCAAAACTTTATAGTTGTCTATATTAAATTTCATCTGACTCGAATCTGCTGAGGAAAGTGATGTTACTATTTTGAACAGAAATATTTTCTCTGCTTTCTATTTTCTATTGCTTTGGTTTATTTTCACGAATGAAATATTGAATCTAATTTCAGATCTAACTAAAATGACTAACTAACTAATGATATGGAGTAGATGGAGTCAATAAAGCAAACAGATTCAATGAACAGGGCAGGAACAGAAGGTTGTTGCTAACAGGGTGAGCTAAATAAAGCTGGGAGGAGCATCATGAGGAGTGTACCCATTGCTCATTCCTGTGCTATAGAATGTAGGACACATCATCACTTAAAGCAAAAAAAGGAGTAAAACACTGTATCAAGTTAACAAGTTAAAATGTTTGAGAAGAACTTAGTTTTCTTATGCTCGAATGAACTGCCAGAGGAAATGGCGGAAGCTGGCACAGTTACAAAATTTAAAAGGCAGCTGGGTAGGTATATGAATAGGAAGGATTTGGAGGGAAATGGGCCAAGTGCTGGCAAATGGGACTAGATTAGTTTAGGACAGTGATTCTCAACTGATTTTTGACCACAGCCCCCATAGGAGCTCTTCTCCAGTTCCAGGGACCCCTTTCAAACAGGGATATAACATGAACAGGTAGACAAACAGAAAATCATTTATTATTGAATACCAAGTAATCTTGAACATTCTGAAATACTGGACAAAACTTAAAAAGAAGACGGTATGAAATTAAACATCTATCAGGCCTAATGCGATCATTGTGCTTGGTGCTTTTCTGCAAGTTTCATGATATCAGGCTCCATTTTAGATTGGGCTTGGGTATTTCATTGGTTCAGCTACCAGATCCCCCATAAACCCTTGGGGCTCCCCTTCTTACAGTTTTCAGTCTGTGGCCCCCTTCTGATGTGCCAGGGCCTCTACAGGGGCCACATGACCCCCATTGAGAATGGCTAGTTTAGGATATCTGGTAAGCATGGACAAGTTGGATCAAAGAGTCTGTTTCCAGGAGGTACATCTCTATGTTTTTATCTTCAAAATCTGCTATCTTAATAGTTAAGCCTGACTTCCTTACTTGGTATCCAAAATATATCTATTTAACCTAAACACTATGGCCTGAATCTATGTATTTTAGCTGAGTCTGAGTTTTGTGGAAAGTATTTCATCTCAGGCCTAGCGAGTTTTCTCACCATACCTTACCGAACCTACTGCATTAACAGCTTACTCTGCCCTTATGATATCCGTCATGTCAGATTTCAACCTCATTTTATCACACAACATTACCAGAACAACTTACACTGGGCCACATCATCCCCTGGGTACACAGATAACATCCCATGAATGGCTGTCTGTGCTGAAAGCCTGCCGCAGCATCTGGAAGTGAGGGGGGAACAAGGGGTATACAGGCCAATGGGTGCTGCTGACATCTTTGGCCCTCCTCATGCAACACCCCTATTTTCATCATGGCCTCTATATCCAGATGTGTTGATCTGAATGACTATTCAGCAACATCTATAAGAAGGCAATGCAACACACATACACAGGAGAAGGAGCAGAGGGGACTATGCATTAGGATGGCCAGGGATTAAGGGTCCCTCAGGTCTTTGTCCTGGGCAGTATATGGAGCAGCCTCTAATGTTCTTACTCTTTAGAAGCCCTAAAACTGGTTGGTCCCACAGCTCACTCTCATCCAGTTTGGGTCATTTGCCTTACCCACTCCAACTGTGGTCACAGACATTTTCTTCATCATTCCACACTTTTCATTTTCAGGACATTAGAAGGTGACAGCGAGTGCTCACCTGCCAGTGCCTTGATGTCTCTACCTCAGTGTGTTAATGAAGCCCAAATCTTCTAGTCCCCTTTCTGGTAGCTTCCTCGATAGGATTCATGCTACCCCATGTCTACATGAGACTGCACCTGCCCACCTTTCCCCTTAAAACCCTAGCATGTGAGATGATGATGTCTGTTGTGGTCATTCACTGCTGTTATGAAGATGTGGGTGTACTATAACCTTTAAGAGAGTAAAAGCTAGCAGTGACAGCACTAAGTGTTTTCAATAAGACACAATGTAACATGTGCTCCAGCTACTGGGGTAACTTGTTGCCTGGAAATGACAAAAAAAGATTCGAATTAGGCCAATCAGTTTAAATTATATGCCGAAAAGTACCAAATTCCAATCAAGTTTGAATTGAGTATATTGAAAATCTTAACCACAATCCGATGCTTTGAGGTATAAGCCCAGGGAAAATTGAACATTTGGGAGGAGAACTGCCACCAGACCAACAGCTGTAGGCTGCTAGTCAGAACTCTCTGAGAGGTTTCTATCTGGAGAATGAGTTTGCACAGAGAATAACCTCAGCACTGACCTGGAGAGTCATTCTACTGACGAAGATAAAGAGAAGATTCGACAGCTGGCTGGTTTTGAAATTCGGATTTTTCTGTAAATCTTAATTGGAAGTTTTATCAGACTAGTATTATAGAAGGGAAGGTAAAAGATAGGTAAGAGGAAGTAATAGTAAATAATTGTTAGTTAATTATTCTTCATTATACTTAAAGAAGTAAAGTTGTTAATTTTCACTTTACATGATTCTTGGCCACTCAAAGTTTTTACAGATTACTGCATGGGATAAATCTTTTCTGTGTTGCTGGTTTTAAATTAAGCAGGAGGGTTTACCCCATGTTCTAACAGTTTGGGAGCTCGAGTCTGTGATTTGAACCAGTTTAGACAGATATGAATAGGTTGGGGGTACGAAAAATCTCAGCAGATTTAAACGCTTTCAGGTTAGTGTCCTGGATCTTTAAATAAAGTGTAAGTGAGGCAATTTGTTTACTTTCAGTGGTTTGTGGTTGAGGAAATTAAAAGTGAGAGAAATGGCTAAAGAGGTTCTGAGATTTAAAGATGTCAAGAAGGTTTAGAAGGAAAGAAAAAGCCCATACCTTTAGAATGAGTAAATGAGTTAGATTTGGGTTTAATCAAGGACAAAAGTCAAGCGGAAATTGTAAAGGAGTTACTCTAACACTTAGGTGCGTCAGAGAAACAGACAAATGCAGTAAAGGGAGAAAAACTTTAATTACAATTGAGGAAAATGGAGTTAGAAGATAAACAAAGAAAGAGAGAGAGAGAAAAGGAAAGAGAGAGGAGAAAGACAGATAGAAGAGAAGGAGAGAGAAAGAGAAGAGAGGGAGAGAGAAGAAAGCGAGAGAGAGAGAAGATTATTGGCTGAGCAAAGAGAGAGAGAAGAAAGGGAGAAATAAAAAGAGAGAAAGTTCTTAGTGGAGCAAAAAGAGAGAGAATTTGAACTTGAGATGTTGCGACTTAGTCAGCAAAGTCAAGTTAACAGGATGGAGATTATAAGATAATGTAGTAATATATATAAGTCTGTCAAAACTCTGCCACATTTTGATGAGAAAGATGTTGAAGCCTTCTTTATTTCATTTGAAAAAAGTTGGCGGGGCAGATGGAGTGGTCCCATGATTTATGGGTAATGCTAGTTTAGACTAAACTGGTAAGTAGAGCAAGTGAGGTATTTGCTGCATTGTCAGGTGAGGAGTCAAGAGATTATGAAGAGGTTAATCAGTTTATTTTAAGTGCTTACAAATTGGTTCCAGAAGCATATAGACAGCAGTTCAGAAACACAAAGAAGGAACCAGGTCAGACTTATGTTGAGTTCAAAAGAATTAAACATGGTCATTTTGATCAATGGGTGCGTGCTTTGAAAATAGATAGGACCTTTGAGGCTCGACGAGAGATTATTCTGCTTGAGGAGTTTAAAAACTCACTTCCAGAGATGGTAAGAATTCACATGGAGGAACAGAAAGTTCAGGAGAAGGACAGCAGAATTAGCAGATGAGTACATGTTGGTGCATAAGACAAGCTTCCAGCCAGAATTTTGTCCTGTGAGGGATAGAAGTTGGGAGAAGGGGAGATCCTACACTACAAAACCAAGAATAGACAACACTAGTAAGAATTTACCATTGAATGATAAAGAAGCCCAAGAGGGTGGAAAGAAGGTGAAAGGCCTCAAGTGTTTCCACTGTGGTAAAGTGGGACACATAAAGTCACAGTGCCGGTTGTTAAAGAAAGGCACTGTGGGAAAAGATGTGATAAAAGAAGCTCAGCCAGTGGCATTAGTGAAGGTAGTAGAGGAGACCCCAAGAAGAGCCATGGAACTGCAGGAGAGTGCACAGCCCAGACAGGGGCTGGGTATGGAGTTAGTACCTGATCTCTACAAAGAATTCACCTCTATGGGTAAAGTTTACTCAGAAAGAACAGGGGGAGAAGGACAAGAAGTTATAATTTTGAGAGATACAGGATCTAACCAGTAGCTGATAGCAAGGGATGAGTGATATGCACTCTCTCTGATCTGTTACCCAAGAATGTGGTAATTTATGGGAGAGATGGGCAGAAATTTAGCATTCCCCCATGCAAGATCAGGTTGGAGTGCTAACTCAAGATTGGGGAAGTTACAGTGGGAGTGATTAATAGAATGTCAGTTCCATGAATTTGGTTTGTTCTTGGGAATGATTTGGCAGGATCCATGGTGGGAGTGATGCCCCTTGTTGTAGAGAAGCCCAAGGAAGAGCAACAAATGGAAGAGTTAAAACAGAAATATCCTGGTATTTTCCCAGACTGTGTGGTAACCAGATCCCACTATCATAAGTCACTGCATGAAGCAAAAAGTACAAAGAAAGATGAAGGAATTGAGGTTCAGTTAGTGGATACCCTGTTTGACAGAATGGTGCAGGAAAAACTTGAACAGGCAGGGATTCAGACAGGAATGTTTAGGCCTGAAAGGCAAGGAGACTTGCAACAGCAAGACAATACGATAAAAGATATATATGTGCATGTGTACTCTGAAAAGGAGGCAGAGAATATTCCCGAGGGTTGTTATCTGAAAGATAGAATCCTAAGGTGGAAATAGAGACCACGGCAGGTTAGTGCAGTGGAGAAATGGGCCGATGTGTACCAGATTGTGTTGCAATAGCATACAGACAGGAAGTGTTACAGGTAGCACATGAACTACCTGTAGGAGGTCATCGAGGGGTATGAAAGACTCAGGCTAAGGTACAAAAACATTTTTATTGCCCTGGAATGCACAAGAATGTAATTACCTTTTGCCGTCTGTGTCGTACATGCCAAATGGTTGGTAAGCCACAGCCAGTAAAAAAAAGCACCTTTTTTTTTGTCAATTCCCACATTTGAAGAACATTTCACACAGGTTATAATTGACTGTGTAGGTCTCCCCCCTAAGAACTCAAAGTGGGAACCAGTACTTGTTAACCATAATGGATGTGTCTACCAGATTTCCAGAGGCAATTCCATTATGGAGTATCAAGACAAAAAGGGTAGTGGAGAAGTAATTAGCTTTCTTCACAAAGAATGGGCTACCCAAAGAGATTCAGTCAAACCAAGGGTCACATTTTACTGCTAAGCTGTTTAAGGTGGCTATGGATAGCTTAGGTATACTGCACTTTAAATCCAGTGTGTATCACCCTGAATCCCAGGGAGCTTCAGAAAGGTAGCATCAGACATTGAAGACCATGTTGAGAGCATACTGTCAGGCTTACCCGAATTATTGGGACATAGGTATCCCATTCGTATTGTTTGATGCCCCAAATGAATCTATTCAGTTTCCTCCCTTTGAGTTAATATTCGGTCATTAAGTGAGAGGCCCTTTGAAATTAATTGAATAAAAATTGACAGGACCAAAGTTGGAGATCTCACACTTAGATTATGTATCGGAGATGAGGGATAGATTAAATCGAGCAGATGAGTGAGCTAAACAGCACCTAAAGATGGCAGATAAAAGCTCTGAGACTCAGATATTTTCCTGAGGGGAAAACGAGTTAGTACTGTTGCCAGTGATAGGAGATCCCTTCAAAGCCAGGTTTAGTGGTTCCTATCAAAATGAGAAAAAGTTGAGTCAAGTGATCTATTTAGTAAAGATGCCAGATAGAAAAAAGGCATCGAGTATGTCATGTGAACATGTTGAAACCATATTATTCTAGAGAGAAAGAACTGGAGAAACAGGTATTAGTTGCTGCCGCGAAAAGTGAAGAATCAAATCCAGATGGTGTGGATTTTGATGTGCTTCAAAATAGATTAAAAAATGAAGAAGTCCTTGAGGAGTGGGATAAGTTAGTAAGCTATCTGTCTCAGGAGTATAGAACACAGTTGAAAGATTTGTTACTGCCGTGCTAGGACATATGTAAGAATCAGATGAGGAGGATTAATGCTATTGTACACGAAGTAGACGTAGGAAATACTGTTCTGATAAAACAACACCCCTATTGGCTTAATCCATTCAAAGCCAGACAGGTCCAGATGGAGGTGGAGGCCACGCTCAAAAAGGACATCACCAAACAAAGCCACAGCGAGTCGAGTTTGTCGATCATCTTAGTTCCCAAACCAGACGGGATTCAACGATTCTGCGTGGATTATGGGAAGGTCAATGTCATTACAAAATTGAACTCACATCCTTTTCCTAGATTGGAGGACTGTATTGAGAAAATCGGATAAGCCAGTTACATCACCAAGTTGGACTAAATGTGTGGGTACTGGCAGGTACCTTTATCGGAGAGGGCGAAAGAAATTTTTGCATTTGTAACTCCAAATAGGCTATATCAGTTTAAAGTGATGCCCTTTGGAATGAAGAACGCACCCGTCACATTCCAAAGCCACATGAACAGAGTTGTGGCTGGGTTAACCAACTGTGCGGTCTATTTAGACGATGTAGTGATCTTTAATAAGTAAGTAAAAATGAGGTCTGCAGATGCTGGAGATCACAGCTGCAAATGTGTTGCTGGTCAAAGCACAGCAGGCCAGGCAGCATCTCAGGAATAGAGAATTCGACGTTTCGAGCATAAGCCCTTCATCAGGAATAAGAGAGAGAGAGCCAAGCAGGCTAAGATAAAAGGTAGGGAGGAGGGACTAGGGGGAGGGGCGATGGAGGTGGGATAGGTGGAAGGAGGTCAAGGTGAGGGTGATAGGCCGGAGTGGGGTGGGGGCGGAGAGGTCAGGAAGAGGATTGCAGGTTAGGAGGGCGGTGCTGAGTTGAGGGAACCGACTGAGACAAGGTGGGGGGAGGGGAAATGAGGAAACTGGAGAAATCTGAATTCATACCTTGTGGTTGGAGGGTTCCCAGGCGGAAGATGAGGCGCTCCTCCTCCAGCCGTTGTGTAGTTGTGTTCTGCCGGTGGAGGAGTCCAAGGACCTGCATGTCTTTAATAAGTCCTGGAAAGATCACATGATATATTTAACAGAGCTCTTTGAATGACTATGAGAAGCAAAACTGATGATAAACTTAAATAAAATGGAATTTGCGAAAGCCGAGGTGAAGGTCTTGGGACATAACATCAGTCAGGGAAGGTTGACCCCACGGAACGCAAAGATCAAGCCATCAAGGAATTTTCATGACTAACCTTCGATTCTTGGAACTCAGCGGATTCTATCAAACTTCAACAGTATAATAGCACCGTTAACTGATTTGATGAAGAAGAACACAAAGTGTCTTTGGTCAGAACAATGCCAGTAGGCATTCGCCCATTTGAAATCAATATTAATCACCAAAACAGTTTTAGCTACACCAAACCTTTCAAAACCTTTTAAAGTTGCCATCAATGCTAGTGACATAGGAGTTGGAGCTGTACTCCTGCAGGAAGATGAGGATGGGATTGAACTGCCAGTTGGTTACTTTTTGAAGATCAACATCCACCAGAGGAAATACTCCACCATCAAAAAAGTACTATTGAGTTTGGTACTGGCCTTATAGCATTTTAATGTGTATGTCACAAACAATATATCGGAGATGGTTGTGTACACTGACCACAATCCACTTACATTCTTAGACTATTTTAAAGACAAGAATATGAGACTATTTCATTGCAGTCTTATATTACAGACGGTTAATTTAAAAATTGTACATGTTGCGGAAGAATGTAATTGCAGATACGTTTTCGCAGATTTAACTAATAGAGTTCAGATGAGATTTGTCTTTAATTAATGTTTTAAGATATATATATATATATCTGAAGGAGTTAAGGTGAATTTATATTAAAGTTACCTGTATGTTAGGGTAATGTGTTTAAAAAATAGATAAAAATAATGAAGCCATCTTTTCATTAGGATGGGTCATTTTTTCTTAAGATGGAAGTGTTATCAAGATGTGGATGTATTGTACCTTGAAGAGAGTAAAAGGTAGCAGTGACAACATCACGTGTTCTCAATAAGACACAATGTGACATGTGTTCCAGCTACAGGGGTAGCTAGTTGCCTGGAAACAGCAAACAGATTCGAATTCAGCCAACCAGTTTAAATTATACCCTGAAAAATACCAAATTCCAATCAAGTTGGAATTGATATATTGATAATCTTAAAAGCTAATGACACAATCAGATGCTTTGGGGTATAAGACAGGGGAAAATTGAACAGTTGGGAGGAGAACTGCTACCAAACCAACAGCTGTGGGCTGCTAGTCAGAACTTTCTGAGAGGTACCTGTCTGGAGAAGGAGTTTGCACAGAGAAAAACCTCAACACTTGCTTGGTTGGAGAGTTTGGTTAGATGGAAAGCTGAATATTTAATAAGACCTGTTGAGGTGTCAATAAGGCATTTAACAAACAATAATCTCCTTTAATTGGCAATTCATTGCTGCCTTGCAAGGATCTTGCTGTGCCAATTTCTCGAAAGCATAAGATGGAGCAAGATACTCCCAATGTCAAGGTCAGCCTTTCCAGACTTCTATTCCAATTCTGCCACAAATCTATCCATAACCCATATCACTCAGACCTCTATAGGATTCTGCCCTTAATCATACACCAAGGTTAAGAAACACACCCTGAATCGTAAATTCATAGAATTATACAGCACAGAAACAGACCCTTTTGGTCCAACTCGTCCCTACCAACCAGATATCCCAACCTAATCTAGTCCCATTTGCCAGCATTTGGCCCATATACCTCTAAACCCTTCCTATTGATATACTCATCCAGATGCCTTTTAAATGTTGTAAATGTACCAGCCTCCACCAATTCCTCTGGCAGCTCATTCCATACACTCACCACCTTCTGCATGGAAACATCGTCCCTTAGGATTCAGTAAATCATCAAAGCAGTTGGAATTTAGTTTGGGAATAGTTGGCAAGAAGTTTTCTCTAACTGCTAGTAAATGACATCACTGTGTCAGGAAATCTTGTGAAGTATTTTCTTTTCATAAACAATACTACTTATTGTTGGAATGCTCTGATTAAAGATCCCAATGTACAGACCCTTTGATGGCCATAAATTGTGTACATTTAGCTTTCTAAAAGTCATTGTTATAGGCAGATGGAAACAGGAGCAGTCCATTCAGATCATCAAGCTTGCTGTGCTATTCAACATGATCAAAACTGATCAAACACTTCAATGCATTTTACCCACTCCCATCCCCATGGCCCCATGTGACACTAATAACCATGTGACTTTAAACATACTCAAATCTGAATTTCCACAGCTGTCTATGGTAGAGAATTCCAGAGGTCCACAATTAACTTAGTAAAACATATTCACCACATCTCAGTCCTTAATTGTGCCTTTTATTTTTAAATTGTGTCCTCTACCAGGTAAAATATCTTATCTGCATCTATCATATCTGGCCTCTTAGTAATTTATAGGTTTCAATTAGATCATTTGTCATTCTTCTACATGCTGGAGAAAACAGGCCTAATGTGCCTAGTCTTTCTTCATTGAACTGTCCTGCCATCCCAGAGCAAGTCTGGTCAACCCATGTTATAAATCACTTTCACAGTACTACTTTTGCTGAGGTAAGGAGACTAAAACTGCAAGCAACAGGCCAAACTATCCTACAATTTACTACTCTTGTACTCAAATTCTTTTGCAATAAAGGCTAAGGTTCCATTTGTCTTCCTTATGGCTTGCTATACCTACACATTAGATTTCAATGACTTAGCATCCTTAAGTCTTACAGCATGAATGGAGCCTTTTCAGCCTATCTTGTCCATGCTTTCTATTTCCATTTTCCAGCACATGGCCACAGCCTTTTTTGTTATGATGCTTCAAGTGATCATCCAAACAGTTTGTAAATATTGTGATGGTTCCCCCCTATACCTTACTAACAGTCAATGAGTTCCACCCCAAGTGAAACCAAACTTCCTTGAATCCCTAAAAATCTCCTGTTCTTTAAATTAAATCTGTGCCCCCTGTTTATTGATTCCTCTATTAAGGGGAAACATTTCTTCCTGTCTACTCAATCTATGCTTCTCAATTTTGTACACCTCAGTTAGATCTCCGTTTAGTTCTCTATTCTTAGAGAAACCATCCCAGCCTGTCTGGTCTTTCTTCAAGCTGAATCTCTCCAGTTCTGGCAACATCCGAGTGAACCCCCTCTGCACCCGTTGCAGATCAATCACATCCTTCCGATAGTGTGGTGACCAGGCTGCACGCAGTACTCCAGCCAGAACTCCAGTTAAGATGGTGTCGGAGTAAGACGTTCCAACCAGAGCTCCTCCACTCTTTCTGTTTCCTTTTTTCTGTCTTTTTTCTTTTTTTTCCCCTTTGTTCGTGAGGCAGATTTCGGCCTGGTCTCTTGGCAGCCCATGGCCTGTTCTCTCGGTGACTTGTAGTGGTATTTCAGCTTGGTGTGTGAGTGCATCCTACACAGGAATGTTCGCGAAACAGCAGGGAGATCAGAAAGGCAGCAGTTTCAATAGCAGCAACCATGTCTGCAGCGGTGGCGTCAAGAACAGACAGCAGAGTGAGTTAAGGGGAGAACTCATCAAAAACTGTTGAGCTTTTAATTAATTCCTCTATATTCCCGTTATAAACTAAGAAAGACTTTAATGTGAACTATTACTTGTTTATTTTTCTATTCTGTGAAGCAATGCTTAACTTTTTAACTCTTGTTTCTCTTATTTCTTTGTACCTAAGCCTTTTTTGTACCTATTTAACTTGGTACCTAAGATGGCACCATTTCTAGCGCAATCATATATTTGTCAGGGTACTCTTGTACTTCTGTACTTGAGTGATTGTGACAATAAAATCTAAAAACTTTAAATTTCTAAGTTGTGGCCTAACTAGCATCTTATACAACTCCATTATGACTTACCTACTCTTGCATGTGATCTGTAACCTTATTTTTTTCATCAGCATTGCCCTCAGAGATACCACTAGTACCCACTAATTCAAACAAAATTCAGAAAATGGATAGCAACAATGGAAAAAGGGCATTTCTTTCAGTCTTTTCAACATTGTTCCTTCCCATTCTGAATGTAATGAGTGTAACCAGCAGCCCTTGGTACCATGCCAAAGTGACCAACTATATGAAATGTTGGACAGACAGAATGCCAGAAGATCTTTCAAAATGGTCAACATCATAACTGAGCAGGTGCCAGGTTTTATTCAGTGATCCTTGGCTGATACTTTTTTCTCTTGCTTAGGAGGTTGAGACCAATTGGGATGTTCCCTATGGCAGTCCCAAGTGGTTTAAAATATCAGTCTGACAAGAAAGTTAAACTTAGGTGTTCAACATTTCTTTGAGTATTGGGCATTACTTGATGTCACCTCTTTCACCTCTGACTCTGCAGATTGAAAGTTTAACTTCCACATCAGTGACCTGAATGCAATATCTAGAGCAATATTGTTAGTGCGATAATAAAGGCATGCTCCACTATGTGAGGCATTGGTCTTTTTGATGAAGCTCCTTCCTCCCCTTATATGGATTGTAAGATCCTAAGAAAATATTTTGATGAAGATGGGGATACTTTGCCACTGTCTGGCCAATATTTGTCCCTCAGTTATGAAGACTGAACGAAAACAAATCGTCTGGTTAATAACTCATTGCTATGTATGGGATTTTGTGTCTAATGTTAGTTACTCCATTTTGCACAATAATTATACATCAAAAAGAAAGTATGGTGCATAATAACGGAAGGTAATATATAAAAGCAAGCTGTTACTTTCTGAAAACTTTCTAGTTTCACATGCAGCATGTGTTTACAATTACAAGTTCATTAGCAAATCTGCCAATCTGCTCAGGACCAGCCTGAATGCAGGAAAACCATGTGTACGGACAGATACTGATAGTTCCAAGTTGTAGACATGGCCAATTTACTGCACACACCCAGAGCTTGAAGGCATCCGACAGAAACCTTCAGATGTGGACTCGACCTCTATAGTAGTGGCAATGTTTTGTTTGCAGAGATGCCTGAGCCACAGTTCTTTAGAGTCATAGAATCATTGAGTTATACAGCACAGAAATAGACCCTTCGGTCCAACTCATCAATGACAACCAGATATTCTCAATTAATCTAGTCCCATTTGTCAGCATTTAGTCCATAACCGTCTAAACCCTTTCTATTCATATAGCCATCTAGATGCCTTTTAAAATTTCTAATTATATCAGCCTCCACCTCTGGCAGCTTCTTTCGTACACACACCACCCCCTGCGTGAAAAGGTTGCCCCTTAAATCTTTCCCCTCTCACCTTAAACCTCTGCCCTCTAGTTTTGGACTCCCCCACTCCTGGGAAAAGACCATGGCTATTCACCCTATCCATGCCCCTCGTGATTTTATAAACCTTGATAAAGTCACCCCTCAGCCTCTGACTCTTCAGAGAAAATAGCCCCAAGTTACATAGCACAAACCCTCCAACCCTGGCAATATTTTGTGGAATAAATTGGTAAATAAATAATATTGATTTGAAGTTAACACAAGTCACATGTGTTAATGGAAACAATCATGCAAATGGATAAAATATGTGAAGAGATTGTACTCAGACATTGGCAGCATTCTAAGACATTGGGTTCAGATGGAATGCATCCTAAGTTGCTGAGGGAATAATTGCAGCTCTGCGCTTTGGTCTGCAGGGTATCATTATGAAGTTTGAAAATTTCAGTAAACTTTGAAGTGTGCTAAACAATGAGGAGCGTAATAACAGCCTTCAGAATGCCAAATTAAACTGAATATGGAAAAGTGTGAATTAATGTATTTGGACATGAAGAATGGAGAGACACAAATAAGCAAACAGTACCATACTAAAACATGAATAAGAACAGAAAGACCGAACAGCAAAGCAAAAAAAACCCATGAAAGTTAGCAGCACAAGTTGGGAAGGCAATGCCTGTTGTGGTGACTTTGACAACCAGTAGTAAAGCATGACCATCGGGTGGTAAGTCTTACTTCGGCAGACAGCTATAACCTACTTCCAGCTTCCTGGGGCTCTTGTGACACTGCTGTTCAGGCATATTATCCTCTAACTGTACACTACCTGTGTCAGTGTGATGACAATTTTAACACATCAAGCAAAACTTCCCTAAATAACGTATCAGTACAAGTTTTATTTTATTTATTCATGGGATGTGGGCTTCTCTAGCTGGGTCAGCATTTATTCCCTGTCCATAATTGCCCTCAAGAGGGTCAGATGCATTCTTGAACTGCTGCAGTTCCTGTGGTGCAGACACATGCCAAGGTACATCCAAAGTTGGGATGATGAGTGGCTTGGAGGGGATTTGGAGGTGATGTTGCCTTTGTCATTCTTGGCAGTAGAGGTTGCTGATTTGGAAAGTGCTATCTAAGGAGTCTTGGTGAGTTGTTTCAATGCATCTCCTAGATAGTATACACTGCTGCCACTATTCATTAGTGAAGGCAGTGAATGTGAAGGTTTTAGCTGGGGTGCTAATCAAACCTGTTGCTTTATCATGGATGGTATGAAGCTTCTTGAGTGTTGTTGGAGCTGTACTCACCTCGGCAAATGGGTAATATTCCAACACACTCCTGACTTGTGCCCTCGCGTGTGTACAGAGCGCAGACGCTCCATGAACCGGTCCCTGAGTCTGTGTTTGGTCTCCCCAATATAGAGGAGACCACATCAGGAGCAATGGATACAATAGATGAGGTTGAATGAAGTGCAGGTAAATCTCTGCCTCTCCATCATGCATGTACAGAGTGAGGAGGAAAACTCTGATGATGATTGTGTAATGAAGCTGCCTGACAGCAATGAGCTGCAAGAAGACTAAGAGCAACTTTGAATAACATATACCTCTCCAGATGGGTAGGCAATCACCAAATCAGGAGTAGTTATCAAACCTTCAAAATATTATATTGAAATCTGATCAGTAATCCTGTTAATTCTGTTTTATCTGTTCATGAAATTATTGAACTAACATTACACGCATCTGTACAATTATGTGTAGCGCTTTGAGATTTATTTTGTTTTGGATAAAGGGGGCTACTATGTTTTGTCTCAAAGCTCATATTCAATGTATCTTTAAGAGAGATATTCGTGGTATCACCACCATTTCATAACGTGTGACCTGATGGTATAAAGGTCTCAGTTGTCACCTAATTGTGGCTACTTGCAGCATGACACACAGAAGGAGGGAAGCTCTGAGTTGTAACTGTATTGTTCAGTCTTAGCCCTGATATGGCAGTGCCTGTGATTGTAATATATATGTAAATATTAGAAAATATAATAAATATCTGCTGAATTTTACTGTACTACTTGGCTTGCATCTATATCTGTATCAAAGGCTGGTTGTTACATTTTCACAAAATTTGCTTTGACGAGAAGATGGGAAAATATGCTGTGAAGAAGATATTGGGAAGTTGCAAACCAAACTGAGTTAGTGGACAAAAATTTGACAGATGGTGTATAATGTGAAATTGTTCACTTTAGCAGGAAAAATTTAAAAAGCAGAGTATTACCTAAGTGGCTACAGAATTTCGAGGTGCAGAGGGATTTGGGTTTTCTAAAGCGTGAGTCCCATAAAGTTAGCATGCAGAGACAGAAGTAAATAAGAAAGCTAACGGAATGGTAACTCATTATAAGCGAGATTGAATGTAAAAGTAAAGGTACTGTTCTTCAGTTATATGCTAGCCATGATGTGGAGGTGCTGGTATTGGACTGTGGTGGACAAAGTTAAAAATCACATAACATGTAGTTATAGCCTAATATTAGAGCACTGCTCCTTCATCAGCTAGTACTTCCAAATAAACCTGTTGGATTATAACCTGATGTTGTGTGATTTTTAACTCAGTTCTACGAGGCATTGATGAGACCACATTTTGAATGTGTGGTACAGTTTTGATGTTCTCATTTAGGAAGATTGTAAATATGTTAGAATTGGTTCAGAAGAAAATATCCTCGATTGGGCGGCACGGTGGCACAGTGGTTAGCACTGCTGCCTCACAGCGCCTGTAGACCCGGGTTCAATTCCCGACTCAGGCGACTGACTGTGTGGAGTTTGCATGTTCTCCCCGTGTCTGCGTGGGTTTCCTCCGGGTGCTCCGGTTTCCTCCCACAGTCACAAAGATGTGCGGGTCAGGTGAATTGGCCATGCTAAATTGCCCATAGTAAGGGGTAAATGTAGGGGTATGGGTGGGTTGCGCTTCGGCGGGTCGGTGTGGACTTGTTGGGCCGAAGGGCCTGTTTCCACACTGTAAGTCTAATCTAATCTAATAACTGGAATAAATGAATTGTTTTAGATTAGACAGATTGGGCTTGTTTTCACAAGAGTTTAGAAGTGTGAGAGATGACTTTATTGAGTTTATGAAATCCTGAAAAGTTTTGCCAAGGTCATCTTGGAAAGAGTACTTCCTCATGTGGGTGAGTCTGAACTATGGGGCATTAAAATACGGAGTGCCTAACTTAGGGACAGATTTCTCGAGTACTGCATTCAGTACTGGTCACCCTTCTATAGGAAGGATGTTGTTAAACTCGAGAGGATGCAGAAAAGATTGACAAGGATGTTGCCAGGACTGGAGAGTTTGAGCTATTGGGGAAGGCTGAATAGTTAGAGCTGTTTTCCCTGGAACATCGAAAGCTGAAGGATGACCTGATACAGGTTTATTAAATCATGAGGGGCCTGGATAGGGTAAATAGGCACATTCATTTTTTTTTAGGATGGCGGTAGGTTTATTGTGAGAGGGGAAAGATTTAAAAAGGACCTGAAGGGTAGCTTTTTCACACAGAGGGTGGTGCATGTATGGAATGAGCTGCCAGAGGAAGGGGTAAGACTGGTACAATTACAACCTTTTAAAGGCATCTGAATAGCTAGGTTAATAGGAAGGGTTCAAAGAGAAGTTATCCAATTGTTGGTAAATGGGACTAAGTCAGATTAGGGTGTCTATTCAATACACAGTCAAGATTAGAGTGGTGTTGGGAAAGCACAGCAGGTCGGGCAGCATCCGAGGAGTAGGCAAATCGACGTTTTGGGCAAAAGCCCTTCATCAGCATCTGCAGTCCTCACTTTCGCTTGCCTGTTCAATGCAAACTAATCTGACTATAAGAGTATGTTTCCATGCTGTATGATTATGATTGTATGAGGAGAATGTTTTTCACTCAAAGGGTTGTGGGACGTTAGAATTCTCTATCTCAGAAGACATTGGACGAGAGCTCTTTGAGGAATTTTCAGAAGGAACTAGATTTTTGTTAGGCAAGAGAATCAAAGAATTTCAGAAATAAATGGGAATCTAGAATCAGAAGTACAAATAGGTAATTCATTATTGAACAGCAAGTGGCTTGAGAGGATACTTCTTCTCTTAATTCATATGTCATTTTAAAATTTACCCACTCTATTCTCATATTCTGTTAACCCACTTTTCCTACATATGCCTGTTTCTCTTGAGGAATAAGATAGTGATTGAGGTAGAATTTAATCTTGAAAATGAATTTCAAAACATTACAATTCTGTGTGTAAAATTTCTCTTGCTTTTTATTCTAAATTTCTTACAGGAAATCGGAAATCTCATTTCTGGCCATTTGTTTTATTTTTAGAAACACATTTGCTTCTACCTATCTTCCAGAATTTTGAACACTCTAAAGCTTCTTTTGTATGACACCAATGTTCAATTTCATTTCCTACCTCAATTATACCTGTACTCATTTGATGTGATTCTCTATTCTTTACTAACTTGTGTGAAAAAGATGGCTTGGCTTAGTGATAACATCCTTGTCTCAGTGTTAAGTGATATGTAAATGAAATGTGATGAAGCAGGCACTCCAGTCCTTGTGCTGAGGGGCCCAATGCTTGATTTAGAAACTGAACTAAGCTTTCTCTGCACTGATACAACATAATAATCAGTCACCAGCAAAAATGTGAGTAAATTTCTTTCTTATGTGGAGCCAAGAGCAACATTAGTGCACTGCACAGTCTTGCAGAACTTCTACCAGCCTCATCGTACCGCATCATCTCCCACCTTGCCACATGTTTCACATTCCCCATCATCACTCCACACAACAGTTACCTGAAAGCTACTAAATGTTAAAGCAATCTATTTGCTGTGAAGTTTTTGTGATACACTGATTAATTTTTTTTTCATCTATTAATGCACTTTGCTTTTTTTTAAGCCTGAAGCCAGTAGGAATTGGATTGTGATTGCCTAGATTGTCTGAGAGACAGAGAAAGAGGAACATAAGCTCTGGGAAAGTGAATTAGCCATTGATACCTGGAGTTTCCATTTTGAAAGCAAACCTCAAATGGGCCCCAAACTTATATGGTTTTAAGAAACTTTGAGAACTTCAGACTGCAGTGTTTGGTGAAAGAACTTTAAACAAACATAGTGAATAGGTTTTCTTGAAAATTAACTGGTTTAAATGAAACAATATGAATATTACATCCTTGGGACAAATAAGAAAATGTTTTGTTCGTTAATAAAATGCATTTATAGCTCATCACAGCTGAAGTTTTGCTTACAGTTGGAGGTTTAATCAAAGAAGTCAGAGCTCATTGAAGTGAGAATTTAATATTTATAGCACCAAAAGCTTTGAGGTTTTTCATTCCAGTCTTGCAAAGGGTGGAACCCAGTACACACCCAGAAAGTAAATATGTTTACTGCTGTATGCAGACCTACAAGTCAGCCAGCTGGCACAACATCTCCTGTATCCCAAAAACTGGCACAAAGATTTGGCTACTATGGATTAAATAGCTTTATGCATTTTGTTCAGATCTGCCTCATTTCATATGGATTATGGCATTTACTTAAAGTGGAAAAGAAGGCAACTATTTCAGACCCATTAACCTCTTAAAATTCTTTTGTTAATTTCCATGATATGGTTTGTGAAAGATCTATATTTAACAACACTCATCATGTCTCAGTACACAAAGTCATCATTTGACATGATAATAACCTGTACATCTCTAAAAGGTCTGAATCCTACTTTGCTCTCTTTTAGTGTATTGTACCTCAGGACTACTGGAAATTAATTGTCAACTCTAGTTTTGAAAAGCAGCAAGAGCCAAGACCCACGCACTTGTAGTTTACCTAAAAAGTGGACCTTAGGCAAAAACAGCTGTATCTATATGGGTTTCAACTCAAAAAGCAATTAAACTTAATGCTGTTTGTGCTTTTAAATATGTTAGGTCAAGAAACATATAGCACAGATAGTTGGTTTCTGCTGAGTCAGACATCACAAAGTTTATTTACAATACTGAATATTTACAAAGCTACAATATCACGATGTACCTACTAGAGAAGGTGCAAAACTTGACCTACTCTTGGGAAATAAGGCTGGGCAGGTGACTGAGGTGTCAGTGGGGGAGCACTTTGGGGCCAACGACCATAATTCTATTTGTTTTAAAATAGTGATGGAAAAGGATAGACCAGATCTAAAAGTTGAAGTTCTAAATTGGGGAAAGGCCAATTTTGACGGTATTAGGCAAGAACTTTCGAAAGCTGATTGGAGGCAGATGTTCGCAGGTAAAGGGACAGCTGGAAAATGGGAAGCCTTCAGAAATGGGAAAATAAGAATCCAGAGAAAGTATATTCCTGTCAGGGTGAAAGGGAAGGCTGGGAGGTATAGGGAATGCTGGATGACTAAAGAAATTGAGGGTTTGGTTAAGAAAAAGAAGAAAGCATATGTCAGGTATAGATAGGATAGATCCGGTGAATCCTTATTCTGGATTAGTGGTGCTGGAAGAGCACAGCAGTTCAGGCAGCATCCAGGGAGCACCAAAATCAACATTTCGGGCAAAAGCCCTTCATCAGGAATAAAGGCAGTGAGCCTGAAGCGTGGAGAGATAAGCTAGAGGAGGGTGGGGGGGAGAAAGTAGCATAGAGTACAGTGGGTGAGTGGGGGAGGGGATGAAGGTGATAGGTCAGGGAGGAGAGGGTGGAGTGGATAGGTAGAAAAGGAGATAGGCAGGTAGGACAAGTCCGGACAAGTCATGGGGACAGTGCTGAGATGGAATGAGGGTGAGGAGAGGGAAGGGGAAATGAGGAAGCTGTTGAAGTCCACATTGATGCCCTGGGGTTGAAGTGTTCCAAGGCGGAAGATGAGGCGTTCTTCCTCCAAGCGTCTGGTGGTGGGGGAGTGGCAGTGAAGGAGGCCCAGGATCTCCATGTCCTCGGCAGAGTAGGAGGGGGAGTTGAAATGTTGGGCCACGGGAAGGTGTGGTTGATTGGTGCGGGTGTCCCGGAGATGTTCCCTAAAGCGCTCTGCTAGGAGGCGCCCAGTCTCCCCAATGTAGAGGAGACCGCATCGGGAGCAACGGATACAATAAATGATATTGGTGGATGTGCAGGTAAAACTTTGATGGATGTGGAAGGCTCCTTTAGGGCCTTGGATAAAGGTGATGGAGGAGGTGTGGGCGCAGGTTTTACAGTTCCTGCGGTGGCAGGGGAAAGTGCCAGGATGGGAGGGTGGGTTGTAGGGGGGGGCGTGGACCTGACCAGGTAGTCACGGAGGGAACGGTCTTTGCGGAAGGCGGAAAGGGGTGGTGAAGGAAATATATCCCTGGTGGTGGGGTCTTTTTGGAGGTGGCGGAAATGTCAGCAGATGATTTGGTTTATGCGAAGATTTGTAGAGTGAAAGCTGAGCACAAGGGGCGTTCTGTCCTTGTCACGGTTGGAGGGGTGGGGTCTGAGGGCAGATGTGGGATGTGGACGAGATGTGTTGGAGGGCATCTTTAACCACATGGGAAGGGAAATTGTGGTCTCTAAAGAAGGAGGCCATCTGGTGTGTTCTGTGGTGGAACTGGTCCTCCTGGGAGCAGATACGGTGGAGGCGGAGGAATTGGGAATACATTTGAGACACCACGCACGCCCTCCACCTCCTCCAAGACTTCCGTTTCCCCGGCCACCAACACCTCATCTTCACCATGGATATCCAATCTCTCTACACCTCCATCCGCCATGACCAAGGACTCCAAGCCCTCTGTTTTTTCCTCTCCAGACGTCCCCAACAGTACCCTTCCACCGACACTCTCATTCGTTTGGCCGAACTTGTCCTCACTCTCAACAATGAATTGAATCCTCCCACTTCCTCCAGACCAAAGGGGTAGCCATGGGCACATGTATAGGCCCCAGTTAAGCCCGTCACTTTGTTGGCTACGTAGAACAGTCGATCTTCCATAATTACACCGGCACCACTCCCCACCTCTTCCTCCGCTACATTGATGACTGCATTGGCGCCACCTCGTGCTCCCGCGAAGAGGTTGAGCAATTCATCAACTTCACCAACACATTCCACCCTGACCTTAAATTTACCTGGACCATCTCTGACACCTCCCTCCCCTTCCTGGACCATGTCCATTTATGATGACCGACTTGACACTGACATTTTTTACAAATCCACCGACTCCCACAGCCACCTGGATTACACCTCTTCCCACCCTACCTCTTGCAAAAATGCCATCCGTATTCCCAATTCCTCCGCCTCCGCCGTATCTGCTCCCAGGAGGACCAGTTCCACCATTGAACACACCAGATGGCCTCCTTCTTTAGAGACCGCAATTTCCTTCCCACGTGGTTAAAGATGCCCTCCAACACATCTCGTCCACATCCCGCACCTCTGCCCTCAGACCACACCCCTCCAACCGTAACAAGGACAGAACGCCCATGGTGCTCAGCTTTCACTCTACAAATCTTCGCATAAACCAAATCATCTGCCAACATTTCCGCCACCTCCAAAAAGACCCCACCACTAGGGATATATTTTCCTCCCCACCCTTTACGCCTTCCGTAAAGACCATTCCCTCCGTGACTACCTGGTCAGGTCCATGCCCCCCTACAACCCACCCTCCCATCTGGGCACTTTACCCTGCCACTGCAGGAACTGTAAAACCTGCACCCACACCTCCTCCCTCACCTCTATCCAAAAGCCCTAAAGGAGCCTTCCACATCCATCAAAGTTTTACCTGCACATCCACTAATATCATTTATAGTATCCATTGCTTCCGATGCGGTCTCCTCTACATTGGGGAGACTGGGCGCCTCCTAGCAGAACGCTTTGGGGAACATCTCCGGGACACCCGCACCAAACAACCACACCGCCCCGTGGCCCAACATTTCAACTCCCCCTCCCACTCTGCCGAGGACATTGAGGTCCTGGGTCTCCTTCACTGCCACTCCCTCACCACCAGACGCCTGGAGGAAGAACGCTTCATCGTCCACCTTGGAACACTTCAATCCCAGAGCATCAATGTGGACTTCAACAGCTTTCTCATTTCCCCTTCCCCCACCTCACCCTAATTCCAAACTTCCATCTCAGCACTGTCCCCATGACTTGTCTGGACTTGTCCTACCTGCCTATCTCGTTTTCCACCTATCCACTCCACCCTCTCCTCCCTGACCTATCACCTTCATTCCCTCTCCCACTCACCCATTGTACTCTATGCTACTTTCTTCCCACCCCCACCCTCCTCTAGCTTATCTCTCCATGCTTCCAGCTCACTGCCTTTATTCCTGATGAAGGGCTTTTGCCCGAAACGTCGATTTCACTGCTCCTTGGATGCTGCCTGAACTGCTGTGCTCTTCCAGCACCACTGATCCAGAATCTGGTTTCCAGCATCTGCAGTCATTGTTTTTACCCCAGTGAATCCTTAGAAGAGTATAAAGAAAGTAGGAATACACTTAAGAAGGAAATCAGGAGGGCAAAACAGGGACATGAGATAGCTTTGGCACATAGAATTAAAGAGAATCCAGAGTTTTTACAAATATATTAAGGACAAAAGGGTAACTAGGGAGAGAATAGGGCCCCTTAAAGATCCACAAGGCGGCCTTTGTGTGGAGCCACAGAAAATGGGGAGATACTAAATGAATATTTTGCATCAGAATTTACTGTGGAAAAGGATATGGAAGATATAGACTGTAGAGAAATAGATGGTGACATCTTGCAAAATGTCCAGATTACAGAAGAGGAAGTGTTGGATGTCTTGAAACAGTTAAAAGTGGATAAATCCCCAGGACCTGATCAGGTGTGCCCGAGAACTCTGTGGGAAGCTAGAGAAGTAATTGCTGGGCCTCTTGCTGAAATATTTGTATCATCAATAGTGACAGGTGAGGTGACGGAAGACTGGAGGTTGGCAAACGTGGTGCCACTGTTTAAGAAAGGCGGAAAAGACAAGCTAGGGAACTATAGACCGATGAGCCTCACCTCGGTGGTGGGCAAGTTGTTGGAAGGAATCCTCAGAGACAGGATGTACATGTATTTGGAAAGGCAAGGACTGATTCGGGATAGTCAACATGGCCTTGTGTGTGGGAAATCATGTCTCACAAAATTGATTGAGATTTTTGAAGAAGTAACAAAGAAGATTGATGAGGGCAGAGCAGTAGATATGATCTATATGGGCTTCAGTAAGGCGTTCAACAAGGTTCCCCATCGAAGTTTGATTAGCAAAGTTAAATCTCATGGAATACATGAAGAACTAGCCATTTGGATGCAGAACTGGCTCAAAGGTAGAAGACAGCGGGTAGTGGTGGAAGGTTGTTTTTCAGACTGGAGGCCTGTGACCAGTGGAGTGCCACAAGGATCGGTACTGGGCCCTCTACTTTTTGTCATTTACATAAATGATTTGGATGCGAGCATAAGAGGTACAGTTAGTAAATTTGCAGATGACACCAAAATTGGAGGTGTAGTGGACAGCGAAGGGCGTTACCTCAGATTACAACAGGATCTGGACCAGATGGGCCAATGGGCTGAGAAGTGGCAGATGTAGTTTAATTCAGATAAATGCGAGGTGCTGCAGTTTGGGAAAGCAAATCTTAGCAGGACTTATACACTTAATGGTAAGGTCCTAGGGAGTGTTGCTGAACAAAGAGACCTTGGAGTGCAGGTTCATAGCTTTTTTAAGGTGTTGTCGCAGTTAGATAGGATAGTGAAGGTGGTGTTTGGTATGCTTTCCTTTATTGGTCAGAGTATTGAGTACAGGAGTTGGGAGGTCATGTTGTGGCTGTACAGGACATTGGTCAGGTCACTGTTGGAATATTGCATGCAATTCTGGTGTCCTTCCTATCAGAAAGATGTTGTGAAACTTGAAAGGGTTCAGAAAAGATTTACAAGGATGTTGCCAGGGTTGGAGGATCTAAGCTACAGGGAGAGGCTGAATAGGCTGGGGCTGTTTTCCCTGGAGTGTCGGAGGCTGAGGGGTTATAGAACTTATAGAACTTTACAAAATTATGAGGGACATGGATAGGATAAATAGACAAAGTCTTTTCCCTGGGATCGGGGAGTCCAGAACTAGAGGCCATACGTTTAGGGTGAGAGTGGAAAGATATAAAAGAGACCTAGGGGGCAATTTTTTTCATGCAGAGGGTGGTACGTGTATGGAATGAGCAGCCAGAGGATGTGGTGGAGGCTGGTACAATTGCAACATTTAAGAGGCATTTGGATGGGTATATAAATAGGAAGGGTTTGGAGGGATATGGGCCAGGTTCTGGCAGGTGGGACTAGATTGGGGTGGGATATCTGGTCAGCATGGACAGGTTGGACCGAAGGGTCTCTTTCCATGCTATGACTCTACTCACATAAACTGGGTTCCATGTTGACCATACATTACACATTTAAATCTGACAGATTTCACCATGCAAAGAGAGTGACTCAATGCAAGATGAGTATCTTCATCCTGGAACATTAGATTTCATGATATCATATAACTGTCTTAAAGGTACAGGTCTGGAACCTGTGTCATAATACAACATTCCTCCTTTTCCCTGTCAAAGGATGAGAGCCTTTTTCTAATATCATCTGCAGACATGCATAATCAATACATTGTCCCTATACTTTCAAATAATGCTTTGGTGAATGCATGATATAACCAGATCTAGTCCTTATACAGTTACATGACTTGGTGGTGTCATTTCAGTCTATAGTGTGCTATTTGTCATCAATGATGTTTATCACTTGTCAATATGTGACCATTGGCTGACATGATATTTTCAGTATCTGAGTCATCATTCTCTGTGATAGATAGTTGATGATGTGCAGTTCAGATATGTCGTCTGGTTCTTCGCGGGACTTAGAGTCACAGAGATGTACAGCACGGAAACAGACCCTCTGTTCCAACTTGTCCATTCTGACCAAATAATCTCGTTCCATTTGCCAGCACTTAGCCCATATCCCTCCAAACCCTTCCTATTCATATACCCATCCAGATGGCTTTTAAATGTTGCAATTGCACCAGCCTTCACCACTTCCTCTGGCTGCTCATTTCACACACGCACCACCTCTCCATAAAAAAGTTGCTCCTTAGGTCCCCTTTTATATCTTTCCCCTTTCACCCTAAACCTATGCCCTCTAGTTCTGGACTCCCCCTCTCCCCCCACCCCAGGGAAAAGACCTTGTCTATTTATTCTATCCATGCCCCTCATTATTTTATAAACCTCTATGAGGTCACCCCTCAGCCTTTGACACTCCAGGGTAAACAGCCCCAACCTATTCAGCCCCTCCCTTTATTACCCCTACACTGGCTACAATAATGTAGTGTGTTTCCACAAACCTATGCATTCACATGACAATAGCAAGCTCATATGCTTTGTCCTAATTCAAGTTGTGATAACTGTTTGCATGCGTATTATCATATTTTGGTACCATTATCTCACTTTCCAATATTGTGATGCTCACATGTGGTTGGGTGGTGAGACAATGCAGGGGAAGGACTGTGTGGATCTACCTTCCAAGAATAAGAGCTGGCATTGAAGGTAAACTGCTGCCTGGAAAAGTCATGTGGATTAAACACAACTATCCAAAAATCTTGGCAAGTCTCCTTTACATTCAATGATCATGGATTTTACAGTCCCAATTGTGCATTTTGGGAGACCATTAAACCTACAATAGCAATGGGAGGATGTAATGTGTTGAACATGCCATTTTCTAGAAATATGCATGTGTACTGTCAACTGTTTTGGGACACAAAATTGGCAGTCAATGTATCAACAGCTTTTGTACAAGTGGAATGTTGATTTGTCACACAAAAGAGAATTTGGGAAAATGGTCAGACACCAAAATGTATTTGTACCCTTGGACATAGAAAATAACAGTCACAATCTTGCTCAGAAGAAACCTCATGAGAAAGGTTCTCTTGACTATTGAGGTTGACAGAATTGATATGTATTACCTTCCTTGGATTATTTGATCTTATTAATACTGGGTTAATAAATGGATTGAAGTGCCAATTCTCCTATCCCTAACTTTATCCCCCTTTAGTAATAAGGAGCTCATCTGCCAGCTGGAGTGCTGATAAAAGAATTGTACCATCTCTTCTAAGAAAGGCCCAACAATATCATCGGCCAATCAGGCAGTTATGTGCAGACTAGGAGGAAGATTAGGCCCATTGAGTCTGCTTCATCATCCAATTTGATCATGGTCAATCCTCTCTCTCAATGGAATACTCCTGCTCTCTCCCTATGATTACTACCCCACTGTCAGCCCCAGCTCTGCCCATAACTTTGGTTAAGCCCAGCAGAGGTAGGCTAGCTCCGAGATCACTCCTACAACATCATCAGTAACGCTGAGGATTCATCATACAACATGGTGGAAAGCAGTGCAGGTTCCATTTGGCTGTCATTTTATTACTGACAGACATAAAAGTCTGAAGGTTTCTTCAGATCACAGCTATAAATGACTGCTGAAGCTATGCATCAGCAACTAGAAAAGTTGAACATTTCAGAATCAGACACAATAGCACCTCATGCAAGGATTCAGTAAGACAAAATCTACAGTTCATGGTAAACTCATGACAGATCTCTCGCAGCAGTGCCTTTGGAACCCTCTGTATCTGGAATATTAGTCAGTCCAAGGTAATTACAGATTGCTTTGGGTGTTGGTGATCTGTAGAAATGATCCTGAGTCAGCCAGAGAGTAAATTAACATTGGAGGCTCTGTCAGTAAAGTTAAAATCCCTAATGAGCAAACAATCCAGGTCTTTTTTCAATTTCATTTCAGTTGCTATAAATTCTGTGTCTTACAATCTTATACCCCACAACAACCTGATGAAGGAGCAGCACTCAGAAAGCTTCCAAATAAACCTGTTGGACTATAACCTAGTGTTGTGTGATTTTTAACGAATGAGGAAGGGAATTGTTTTTAATAAAAAGGTGCAGGATTACTGCTTGGGAAAGCCAAAAGTATACAAAGTACTTCCAGCTCAGTTCGAGTGTTGCCACCAAAGTGAGCAGGCACTACAAGACACAGCTACGGGAAGGGAAATCAAGGGCCATAGAAAAATGAAGTCATAGACCTGAGAATGTTGCAAAGAAAGAGTTAAAAGCATAAACAAGCAATTTAGAAGCTAAGCAGATAAAGCCTAACAAAGCAGAAAGTTAAGATACAGAAAAGGGTGAGAGATCAATTACTTAAATCCTGGTAAAAGTGAGATGCATTTACTTACACCACAGACAGTGGAATCATTCAGGAAATAATAGTGAAAGCAGCAAGGTTAAATTATTTAGAGCTGCAGACAATGGGCATTACCGAGCAAAGCCATTATAAGGAACAAGACTTATAGAGATGCAGAAAGTAGGATTCATTGAGTAAAGCCATTAAAGAAATGGAACATGCTTTTAAGGTTGTGATTAGCAGATGCATCTAGAATAAGCTATGAAAAAAGGCAGGAATTACCCTGTTTACTCACAGGAGGTAGAAACTATGCAACAAAAAACAGAAACTTCTGGTGAAATTCAATAGATCTAGCAGCATCTGTGAGAAGAAAGCAAAGTTCCAGTGACTTCTTCATAATTGTCAATAGCTAGGAAAAGATGGTACTTATATTGAAGATGAAGTTAGGAGTAAGGCAGTGGGGAGGGGAGAGGTGAACAGATAGTTAGATATGAAGTGCAGAGAGAGAGAAAGAGAAATATGAAAGGGGTAGGTAAAGACTGTGAATAAGCAGATGCTACAGAAGCAATCATTTTCTGGTTTGACCAAGTACACAGTCACTCAGTTTTTCAATCTACAGGTTTCAGATGCACGTTTGATAATGGAATTTCTACAATATCGATTTGATCTTCATTCTTCAGTTCTTTACATACACACACCATTTTGAATACAGACCCATCTGCGAGGATGCAGGGCTGGATTTTAAACTCTCCAGTTAATGGGTTGAGGATGGGAAGGGCACTTTATACCAGCGGGCAGCCTTCCCATTTGTTCCTGACCCAAGGTAGAAGACAAAAGGTAGAAGACAGAGGTTGGTGGGGGAGGGTTATTTTTCAGATTGGAGGCTTGCGACCAGTGGGGTGCCACAAGGATCGGTGCTGGGTCCACTACTTTTCGTAATTTTTATTAATGATCTGGATATGAGAATAAGAGGTATAGTTAGTAAGTTTGCAGATGATACCAAAATTGGAGGTGTAGTGGACAGCGAAGAAGGTTATTTCAGATTGCAATGGGATCTTGATCAGATGAGCCAATGGGCTGAGGAGTGGTAGATGGAGTTTAATTTAGATAAATGTGAGATGCTGCAATTTAGGAAAGCAAATTTTTGCAGGACCTACACACTTAATGGTAAGGCCCTAGGGAATGTTGCTGGACAAAGAGACCTTGGAGTGCAGGTTCATAGCTCCTTGAAAGTAGAGTCACAGGTAGACAGGATCGTGAAGAAGACATTTGGTATGCTTTCCTTTATTGGTCAGAGTATTGAGTACAGGAGTTAGGAGGTCATACTGTGGCTGTACAGGACATTGGTTAGGCTACTTTTGGAATATTGTGTGCAATTCTGGTCTCCTTCCTATTGGAAAGATGTTGTGAAACTTGAAGGGGTTCAGAAAAGATTTACAAAGATGTTGCCAGAGTTGGAGGATTTGAGCTCTAGGGAGAGGCTGAACAGGCTGGGGTTGTTTTCCCCGGAGTGTCAAAGGTTAAGGGGTGACCTCATAAACGTTTATAACATCATGAGGTGCATGGATAGGATAAATAGGCAACGTCTTTTTCCTGGGGTGGGGGAGTTCAGAACTAGAGGGCATAGGTTTAGGGTGAGATGGGAAAGATATAAAAGAGACCTAAGGGACAATGTTTTCAAACAGAGGGTGGTGCGTGTGTGAAATGGGCTGCCAGAGGAAGTAGTGGAGGCTGATACAATTGCATATTTAAAAGGCATCTGGATGAGTATATGAATAGGAAGGGTTTAGAGGGACAGGTGGAACTAGCTTGAGTTGGGATATCTGGTTGGCATGGACGAATTGGACCGAAGGGTCTGTTTCTATGCTGTATATCTCTATAACTCTGACTACAGCTATACAAGCCATGCAAATGACATCAGGCAGCCCTAGGCTCCTATGTGGATTAATTGAGCCCTGTAGGTGGGTAATTATATCTCCTTAGTATCTCATTCCACCACTTCTGGTATTTAACTGATATCCACTCCCCCACTTTGCCCTCCACAGACCTAAGACTTTCAGAACCTTGGTCTCCACCTTCTTGTCAAGCTCTCCTTGCTGTCATCCAAACATTATTGATCCAATGTAACTCAACTATAGTACCAGCAGTAGACAATCACTGCTCTAGATTGGCCTCTCTGCTTGATGGTAACACTATGCAGTCAGTGTACTTCATTAATTTTCTGAATTGTAATGCTTAATGTTTCGAGAATATTTACCTATCTTGCTCTCCAATACCTGATAGGTTTGCTCTCATTGATGAATTCATGTGCAGGGCACCTTGTCTTGTGTCAGTTCCATCAGATAAATAATTGTCCCTACTTCAATGCCATTTTCCTGTTCACATCAATATGTACCTTCAGAATAATGCAAAATTGTAATGTGGCACAAAGATTGTTGCAATTGTTACAGTATCAAACAGTTTCAGTAAAACATAACAAAACTAGAATGTGAAAGTACTGTCTGCATGGATCCATTATGCAAAATAACTGACAAAACTAAAGATATTTAAAATTAACTTTGATCACATTGATTTTTGACTACCAGTAGGGGTTAAAGCCTTATCAAAGTGTAATGTATAACACTGGCAGAACAAACCAGATAAATACAGGGAATGTACAGTCGGATTTAAATTAATTGGTTTTGCTCCTCCAAACACTTGGCTAAGTTAATGTTTTTGGACCAATAGTGTTAAAGATTTATGGTATGTGTTTCACTCAAGTCTAACTAATTTCAACACTGGATTACTGGACCGTCTTTTTCTGCATGATAGTAATTTGAAATGAAAATAAATGGTATGACATTAGTCTGAACACGACATGATTGCTGAAGTGAATTGTGTTTGTGTCCTAATTGGCTCTAATGGTGTATTCAGACAGTCACTGACAGTAAGTTTATTGCTGAGTCAAACCCAATACAGTGTTAAAATCACAAAATAAGCATTAACATCCACAAGCTTCTGCTTAGCAGTAAGTCAATGTCAAAGTTACTGACAATTTCAAAATAGACTCTGGGATCCATCAGCGACAGTTGCTTGGGAAAGCACAGATAGTGCGCTAACTCACATAACAGCTGATCTTTATTAAAATTTTAGCTAAGGAACTTACATTGCAAGTGCACCCTCTAAGCAAATTAATTGAAAGGTAAGAATTCACTGTTGCTAATATTAATGAATGAACATTTTTATATAACAGAGAAATGACCATAGTTAAAGCAGATTAGTACCTGCCTGTACTAGAACAACAGACATGTCATATAAACATAGTAAATATTCCCCATTAATATCATCAATTTATCCCTTCGTCTAAAATTTTCTCTCTTTTTGGAGAATAGCTAGGTTTAAATGCAACTTATTCTGTGAGACAATTTATATGTTCATCAGTGAGGCAACAAAAATCTTCCTATTCTTGCAGGAATTCTAACTTACTTTTAATTTCTGCTTAATGTCAACCACAATAACCTGTTCCTCATGCAACGCAGAAAAGGCTGGTCGCACATAGAAATGCTGAAAAATGATTTAGACCAAGTTTCCTTCATACAGGAGACAATTTTACATTCCGTTCAGACTTATGCATTTAAACCTGATTCCAAGGCTTTTTTTTAGATTAGATTACTTACAGTGTGGAAACAGGCCCTTCGGCCCAACAAGTCCACACTGACCCGCCGAAACGCAACCCACCCATACCCCTACATTTGCCCCTTACCTAACACTACGGGCAATTTAGCATGGCCAATTGACCTGACCCGCACATCTTTGGACTGTGGGAGGAAACCGGAGCACCCGGAGGAAACCCACGCAGACACGGGGAGAACGTGCAAACTCCACACAGTCAGTCGCCTGAGTCGGGAATTGAACCCGGGTCTCAGGCGCTGTGAGGCAGCAGTGCTAACCACTGTGCCACCGTGCCGCCCACTTTTGTTTGAAATGACTTTGATACACCTACAATCAAATATATTAATTTCAATTTCACAACTGAGACGCAAAATTTCTGTACCAAAGAGAATTGTACGAAGAGAGGGGGAGCTAGGCCATTTAGCTAGGAAAGATAAAGCCTGAAAAAGTTCAGTTTTAGTAGTAGGGTAACAAGAGTAATTCAGTACCAGAGAAAGGGAATAGGAAGCCAGTTAGCTCTGAAAGAATGAAGAAAAGAAAGAACTTACATTTAACAAAATCTTTGACATCTCCAAAATGTTTGACAGTGAATTATTTACTTTTGAAATATAGTTATTGTTGTTTATATGAGCAAATATAGCAGCCAATATGTATACAGGCAGGTCACACAAACTGTCAATGTGATAAATAACCAGTCAATTTGTTCTTGATGGTAATGATTTATAGATGAGGATGGATGAAATTGGAACTCCCTTGAATAATACCATGGGATCATTTATGTCCACTTGCATAGACAAAGAGACCTCAGTTTAATTGCTCACCAAAAAAAAAGTTGGGTTGCATGTTGAAACCCTCAAAACTTGACTCAGAAATGAATGCTGCTGACACTTAGTATAACCATGCTGCATCATACTGAAAATGTACACACTTTGGATTCAAAGAGAGAAAGGATGGTCCTTTAACTTTTAGAAATATCTGGTCTATAATTAGAATGTCTGGAAAAAATGTGAATAAATGGAGAAAAATAAGCATCTGGATGGGTATATGAGTAGAAGTGTTTGGAGGGATATAGGCCAAATGCTGGCAAATCAGACTAGATTAATTTAGGATATTTGGTCAGTGTGGATGAGTTGGATCAAAGGTCCTGATTCTGTGCTGTACATCTTTACTATGTCCAGTAAATATAAGATGACAGAGCCAAATTTCTCAATGATGGTCTTCAACTCTAACTTTAGTAAAACATTAGTCGAATTCTTGTAAAAGAATAGAGATCTGTTTGACCCGGATCACACCATCTCAGAATGCTTTCTGTATGTTGAGAGGTGGAATATTTGTCCATTTCTTGCAAGGCAAAATCTTATGCCAGTAGGACAGGTCACATCAGTCAAACCTAACACAGTAAATGAATGGGATGAGACCAGCTTCCACACTTGTCAATAAAATCCCTCTCAACGGGATCCAGCCCAGTCAAATGAATATTGAATAAGGTGATCTGCACTAATAGGGTTCTACATTTGCTTTCAGATATAGAGGGTAAAGTTTTGCAAGGGATTTGTATGTTAAATAATGAGTGAAGGCAGAATCATCAGTGAGAAGCATGCCACTACACTTATTGTTTAGATACACAGAGGAAACATTGTCCAGTACCAGTAGAGGTACCAGTAGAGGTACTGGACAAGAGCCATCAATTGTAAAATTAAGCCACATGTGAATGAAGTCTTTCAGGAAAAATGTTGAAAGAATTTAGGGAAAACATATTCAGAAATCTATGGAACGATCTTTATTTTCTTGCGTCCAGAGAAAGAGGCTGTATGATGTTTTCAGTTCAGTGATTGTTCTTTTAAAGGCCCAACACTAATGCAGTTAATTTGTCCTGAATCCTTCCTTGTCTCAGCATGGACTTCTCAGCCACCCAAGCAGAGAAGGGTGGGTCACCTGAGGTTGGACAAAGCTACCATGACTTTTACTTTCAAAGGCAAATAGGATTGCAGAATTGGCTGGAGCTCAGTCAGTATTATCCCTGCTGTTCAAACTAACCTTTTCAACAAGTGGGAAATATTCACTTGGATTACGATATGTTCTAAACTACTACCTTGTCCTTGTAACTTAAATACATTGACTTCCATATTGTGACACATAGTCTGACAAATAACTTGCTGAAAATAATTAAATCTTATTTTAGAAAAGAATGAGGAGGAAAATACTGAATGGCAATGTAACTCATTTGTTTTAAAAATATTTAAAAAGGGAAGAAAAGGAAGTGGAATAGGAATGATAATTCAATGTAATGCAATGACTTACAATACAATGATATAAAGCTGGCATTGCATCACATAGAGGAGATGAAATTGTGCCTAGAATACACACACTGGGAGGCAGCAATTTAACACGAGTACTTAATATTTAGAGCAAGGTATTGCCAATCATTTGGGGCAGAGAAATAGTCAATGCATAAAGTTAGGAATAATTAATAAATAACTGTGTCAATGATAATATCTTGGAAGAAGGTCGACACAAGGAAAATTAACCCACTCTCGACCAAATGGTTGACAACAAGCCAGGCAGGAAATAAAGGTTGACGGTTGAGGAAGTTATTCGAAAGTTCAGCTGTAATAAGGTCAGGGAAGTAGTTAAGGACTTCTCCATCTACAGCTGAGTGCTAAATCGTATGTGCCTCCCAAATGACAGAATAAAAACTAGTGGGGACTCTTGTAGTGCAGTTGTTGTGTCTCATCTGCTGTGGAGTGGTCTCATAACACTTCTGAACAGGTTGATTAAAAATATATGTGTAATGCAACCTGTCAAAAGATTTTAGAGAAGGATGAAAAACAAACTATAAAGTGACTAGCTGGTGAAGGGACAATGAGGTCAATTCCAGCATCTCTCTTTCCTGGTTGAGATTTGCTGTCTCAAAGTGTATGTGAATCAAAGCAAGGAAATTTAGTTTGCATAATGAAAAGTCTTCCATTAATAGTTGCTTATTATATTGAAACATCAGAAACTGATACAATGCAGCAGACTAATTTTAGAAGGTAATGTCAATTTTTAGTCAAAAAAGGTGAAAGCCAGTCTATCCTTGCAACCTGCCAGAGCAGTATATCTTTTTTTCCAGTTTCATTGTTCTTCCAGTAAGGGTTTGTCTCCTCAAGTCCAACATAATCAGTCAAGACATTGGTCAGATTTATCTATATCAAGTGCTTTCAAAACTCATTGTCCTCTCGCAGAACTACATGCTTCTCAAAGATTCCTGGAGAGGGAGAAGTTTGCCCAAGGCTAATTTTCTGTCGCACTTACTATATTCTTATACTTTGTTTCCTGTATTCTCTGCCTTACCTTGTGCTTTAAAGTCAATACTGCGATCAGCACATTGAAATACCAGTCTGGATTATCTCAGGCTGTGGGTATACTGTCCCTGAGGTTGCTTGTCTAATCGTTACATAAGGCTCTTCAACTCTTAATATATTGCAATGTCCTTTTGATTTTACATCTGTACATGGTTGATTCTTAAGTGTAGTTCTTTAGCGTAGTGTCCAAGACTTCTCCTTTCATATGTCCAATCTAAACTGGTGTCTTCTCTTCCACTGATATCAGATTTCTGTGATCAGTTACATGATCATGTTTTAAGATTAGATTAGATTACTTACAGTGTGGAAACAGGCCCTTCGGCCCAACAAGTCCACTCCGACCCGCCGAAGCACAACCCACCCATACCCCTACATTTATCTCTTACCTAACACTACAGGCAATTTAGCATGGCCAATTCACCTGACCCGCACACCTTTGGATTGTGGGAGGAAACCGGAGCACCCGGAGGAAACCCACGCAGACACGGGGAGAACGTGCAAACTCCACACAGTCAGTTGCCTGAGGCAGGAATTGAACCTGGGTCTCTGGCGCTATGAGGCAGCAGTGCTAACCATTGGGCCACCATGCCCCCCCACTAAGTGGATCTCATTATACTAAACTATCCATCCTCACCTCAATAAACTTAAGGGGCTCATGAACTTTGTCTTTGCAAAGATTAAGAATTTATGTTCCCACTGCATTTGTTACTTATCCCTTCCTTTACCCATCCAACCAAATGCCCCAATAGCTATACTTGAATCTAAATTTATCTTTACATTCTTGTCCACCATTGATATCCTTCATGTGCTCATTCAATCCATGACATTGACAAACTTCTCCCCTTACTTCAAACAAAATGAACTGCTGGTGGCCAAACCCCAAAGCACAGAAATGACTTAATGCACAACTTTCATGATTAAGCTTACTCCCAACCTACTTCCTGTAACGTGTCTATTCCATTCTCCCAGTTTCTTCATCACCGTCCCATCTGTTCTGGTTACCTAGGACAATCTGTTCATTATAGGTATCTATCTTATAATTCACCTCTGATCTGTCTCCAATGCATTTAGATTATTCCTTACATAAGGAGACCAAGACTGGATGTAATATTCAAGTTGTGGTGTCATCAATCACCTGTATAACAGAGCATATTTTCAATTCCTCTCATAATAAAGGCTAGCATCCCATTAGCCTTCCTGATTATGTGCTGTGATGTCATTATAACTTCTATATCTATTGTACTTGAACGCCTGAATCCCTCTGCACATTGGAATTCTGCAATCTTTGTATAAATAATCTTCTGTTGTTTTATTCTTTCTACTAAGTGAACACCTTAACATCTTTCTACATTATGCACCATCTGCCACATTTCTGCCCAAATATTTAACTAATCTATATTAGTCTTCATCCTTGTTAAATCATTTCCACAACTAGTTTTCCTACATATATTTATGATATCTCAAATTTAGCTGTTAGGCTTTCAATTTTCTCATCTAAATCAGTGATATAAATGGTAAAAGGTTGAGTGCCCAAAAAAATCCTTACAGATGCCAACTGTCATATAATGCCAATCTAAAAAAGATTCATTTCTGCAGTCTCTCTGTTTTCTATCAGCCAGCCAAATGTCTTCCCGTGTTGTTATGTTACTCTCTATGCCATCAGCACCTACTTTGCATAAAAACCTTTAATTAGAACATTGTCAAATACCTTCTATAAGTCTAAATTCAGTACATCAACAGGTTTCCTTTTATCAACTGCACAAGTTACTTATTCAAAAATTCCAATAAATTGTCTTAACAGATGTCCCTTTCATAAAACTATGATATCTCATCCTGATTACCTTGAGTTTTTAAGTACCCAGTTATAACCTCATTAACCAACAATTCTAATACTTTTCCCTTGACAAAATTAAGCTAACTGGTTTTAATTTTCTGTTTCTTGTCTCCCTCTTTCTTAGAATAGAGGCATTATCTTTATAATCTTCCAGAATTTGACAATTTTCAGAATATTGTCAGACAGCTATGTGGGTTTACCTCACCTCTTATTTCACTTCTCATATTGTCACTGCGTTGTATCTCTTCCTCCTTTTTAAAGTGCAGTTGTTTTGATCCTTTTTCCCCCAAAGTTTCAAAACAATGCAGCAGCTTATAAAACAATAATTACTGCACTTAGAATTTGAGTAAATGAGTTCCAATACTGAAAATACCTCAAACAAGAAGGATTCTTGTTTAGATGAATGTGAGGTGTTGCATTTTGAAAAGGCAAATCAGGGCTGGACTTAGACATTTAATGGTACGGTTCTGGGAAGTGTTGCTGAACAAAGAGATCTTGGAGTGCAGCTTCATAGGTCCTTGAAAGTGGAGTAACATGTAGACAGGATAGTGAAGAAGGTGTATGGTATGCTTGCCTTTATTAGTCAGTGCATTGAGTAAAGGAATTGGGAGATCATGTTGCAGCTGTTCAGGGCATTGGTTAGGCCACTTTTAGAATACCGTGTGCAGTTGTCACTCAATTTTCTGGAATTAAATAGAATAGAGTAAAATAGAATTCCTACAGTGTGGAACCAGGCCATTCAACCCATTGAGTCCACACCAACCTGTCGAAGAGCATCCCACTCAGACTCAAACCCTACACTATCCCTGTAATTCCCTTGGCTAATTCACATACCCTGCATACTACAGGCAAGTTAGCATGGTTAATTCACCTAACCTGAACATCTTTGCATTGTAGGAGGAAACCAGAGCATCTAGAGAGAATCCATGCAGACACAGTGAGAATGTGCAATCTCCACACAGACAGTTGCTTAAGGGTGAAATCGAACCTACGTCCCTGGCACTGAAGCAACAGTGATAACCATTGAGCCGTTCTGCCACCCTTTTTTAAATTTAAATTTTATGCTCTCTAAACTTCTTTAGGCAACTACAGATAATGAGTCCTCCAGTCCCTGGAATTTTTAAAATAATGGCAATGTACTTATTTATTCTGAAATGTCGCAGATAAACCAACCACCCCTTCCCTACTAATCTATCCCTTAGCCTAATTTTCCAATTCACTTCAGTTATCATGCCACAGTTATACTTCTCCAAATTTAAAAATACCAATCTTAGGCCCACTCTTCTTCCTTTCAAACTGGATGTAAATTTCAATCACATTAATATCACTGCTGCCTAGAAGTGCTTTTATTCAGAAGCCAGTAATTAATCTCCAATTTTACACAATAGCAAGTTCAGACCATAAATCACTCCCACCAGTGACTTCTTTCCCATGTAATTCCTCATCATGACCTACATTACACCTACATTCTGATCCCCTGTCGTTCATCTGAATGTTTTAGTTTACACTTCCTTGTGACTCATCTTTAGTAATGGCTTCTCTTGCAGCCTTGCACTATGACCTCTGGTGTCCCAAAGATCCATCCTTGGTCCCAACCTCTTTGTCATGTGTAAAACAGCCATTAAAATATAACGTGCAGATATGAGGTCTGCTTTACATGTACATTGATTGCACAAGGTTATAACTTTGCTTTATTGTGCTCAACGACTTCACTGCTTCTCCAGTTGTCATATTACCTGCCCAATCATCAGTCTTCCATGAAGTCCTGTTTCTTCCTGCTAAATATTTGGAAAGCCAAAACTTTTGGTAGTAGCCACAAACTGCATGCCCTTTCCACCAATACGTACTAATTCTCATTCAAACATCACCTATCCTTTCCAAGCCAGATAAAAAACCTCAAATTTATCATTCTTATTTTTGTGATTAAATCTATTTATGGTGTCCTCACCATTTCTATAACCTTCTCTTCACCACACATTTCCCCCCTGCAGCACCCAAATCCCCAGCTGCACTTGCTTCTCCTCCCAATTTTATCAACTTAGTTGGCCCGACACTTCAAAATTGCTCCCTTGACCCCTTCACCTCTCACTTTCCTTCTTAGTATCCTTCACAAACCAAATGTCTTTGAGCAGAGTTTGGTAATTTACCTGCTGTTTTGGCTTTGAACTCATCATTTGATTATGTTTCTGAGAAGCTTCTCTGGGGCCTTTATCTATATTAAAGCCACAAGCTGAAGGCCTGTTTCGATTGTTCTCTGCACTCAGACGCCTGTGAGGTCACATCAGGGAGGGTGATGCTGCCATCCTGTGTTATGGCTGTAAAATGCAGTCACTATGATTCACAACTGAAATAGAATTGAATCTAAACATCTAATATGATAGACAGCGTTGCCACTGATTCTGGTAAGTAGGGACAGGAATCAGTTATTCATGGTGAGGATCAAGACCTATTTCCGCTCTGCTTATGTTCCACAGTAAATTCTCAATCAGAGGTAGTTTATAATTTCAGTTCTATCCACGGATTTATTTAGGCCAATTCTCATTTGCCTCAAAAATGCCATCAAATTGTCTCTGAAGGGCTCAAGGTGATGTTAGTCAGCAGGGATGGTGATCTAATTCTGGATCTTGGTTGAGCTGAGAACACTGTGGATTCATCTGAGGGATGATCTTTACCATTATAAAGGTTCAATGCCCTATGTTTCCCATGTCCTTTTGTGCAGCAGCATGCTGCCCTTCAAGTTCTGACTTCTCAGCAAGTGATACAAGTGTTTGTCTTGGATATTTAAATTACTCATCTTCAAGATTTGGGCGGGCTTCATTGTCAAAGCAAATCACAAGTAGAAACCTCTCTCTACTGCATTGCTACCCCCTTCAAAAGGGCCATCCTAATGTAGCAAAATACCCACTGGCAGTTCTAATCAGTAAGGGATAAAACGTCAGCCGGCATTGTGAGAATGGAACCAGAAAAAGGGAAAGTACATTTTCAGAGTTAAAAACAAATGTGACTGCATTTTCTGTCACCAAATCAATCAGGTCTTTTGCTGTCATGGGGAATTAACTCACCAGCATTGCTTTTTTTTTGTCAGACCCAGGTCAAACTAAGAGTTCCAGCAACAGAAGACTGCTGACCCATTTAACTAACCTCTCCCAAAAGTTATATAAAGTATTTATATCCCATTTCCAGCTCAGAAATCATACTTCAGTCTTTTCATGAGTGAAAACCTCTGGGATAGCAAATCTCTCCTCTTAACTTACTCCCCTGGGTCTGAAATTAGTGTCATTGTACAGACTTTCACCAGCCATGGAGAGACTTAGCTAAGTATGAAGGATTGGAAATGCTTTGAGAATGATGTTTTGCCACCAAGCACATTCCTACCTCCAGATGTTATTGCCTCTGGCAGTGGTAGGTAACCAATGAGTGCCAATTAACTGACCACTTGGGGATGCTATTGGAATCTAACCAGTGAGAGATTTGACCCACACTGTGGAGTTGGCCTCTCAATGGCAGCTAGGGGCTCTCCTGTGAAAGAGCAATCATGGCTTGGTAGTTGTACCCATGAATCTTTATAAATAGTTTACCATTTCTTGGAGGTCACTTCCATCCGGAAGCAGCTTTGCATTCTCATGCCTTTCACATCAGTACTCACCTCTCCTGGTTTGGCTGATGTCAGAACAACTTTGCCAAACCTTCCATTGGAACAGCTGGGCACCTCTCCCTCTGGCCATCCTGAAATGGATGGTGATCCCAGAGGTGGGATCGTACTCTCTTACGTCAGCAAGTTTGAAAAGGTGAGTGGTCAGCTATCATCTAAATAAAAACAAACTACCGTGGATGCTGGAAGTCTGAAATAAAAAAAAGAAAGTGCTGTAGAAACCCAGTAGGTTTGGCAACAATGTTCCCGCTAAGCTATGTGGCCATTTTGAGGATCTGGGGATGGCGATCAGCCTGCCAACGCCATTCAAACCTAAATAATACAATGAGGTAATTAATTAAATCTCATTGAGGCTGGCAGGGCAAGTGATTTGTCAAGGCTGCAACATGTGGGAGCTCATGTGTGTCATCGTGATCCAGGCCAAAAAGGTCTCTAATAAGTTGTTGATGTTTGAGCAGTAAGGCTCAAACTTTATGGACCAGAAGTTGAACTGCGGACACTGCAATATCTCAGAAAGGGGAAAGGTTATCTGGATTCTTTGTACCAGTATACAGTCACATCACTTATAGTAGAGTCTTTTGACTTGCCCGGTGGTCAAGGGTAGGCAGGTGGGACTGCAAGTGAGACAGGTGAGGAGATCCAGAGGGCAGAATTGTAGGTGTGGCAGCTTTTGCAACTATCCAGATTTGATGTTCTATCAAATTGTTTGAATGGGGTTGGGGAAGGGGGTTGCTACAAACTGACCATTATACCATTCACTGGAATATATGATATAAGAAACCATCCAAGTTGTGGAAGCAACAAGGAATGAAACAAAGGATAGTATAGTAAAAGCCATATACACTGCTCTCTGTAGCAGAGAGGAAGAGTCCAGATAGTTGTGTTGCCTGTCCTGTGCCAGGATTTGGGGCATCTGCTCAGGGATAAAGAGGAACTTACATGGAAGGGGGAGGATCCACTGTCATGATTCATGTAAATAATGGCATAGGTCGAATTAGGAAAGAAGCTATGCAGAGAGTTTGTGAGTTGCTAGGCTCTAAATTACAAAGCAGATCATCAATGATTATAATCTCTAGATTAGAACCTGTGCTGCAAATGAGTCAGCATACAGTGCATTAAATCTGAGAGATGAATAAATGGCTCAAAGACTGTTGGGAGAAGTGGATCCCAATTTGTGAGGCACTGGCTCAAGTACTGAGGAAATTGGTGGCTGCACCATTTGGATAATTTACACTGGAACTGTGCTAGGACTAGTATCCTTGTGACCAGCATAACCAGGGAAGTAGAGGGGATTCAAACTAACTAGTGAGGGTAAGAAATCAAGTATGGTATGCGGTACATGTACAGTCAAGAGAAGAAAATAATAATGTGGGAAATGAGATTCAGAGAATGAGAGCAATAAAGAGAAAAGAGAAAAAAAATCTAAGAATGTACCAACAATGAACATTAGATGTTGCAAAGATAACAAAAAGACGAAATGAAAGGTTCTGGACCAGATGCACATACCATTCATTAGAAATTAAATGAATTGATAGCAAATAAAAGCAAAATACTAAAGCAAATAAATATGATCCAAAAAGATCTGATCACTGAGATGGGGCTGCAGAAATGACAAGGATTGGATCCTGAATATTAAGAACATGTGAAATGGGAGCAGAAGGGAGCATACTTTTAAGGTGAAAGGCAGAGGTTGAGAGGGGATTTGAGGAAAACATTTTCACCCAGAGGGTGGTGAATGTCCAGAATGCAGGAAACTTCACAACCTGTAAATGTACTTGCATTAGCATTTGACGTGTCATGATATTCAAGACTGTGAGCATAGAATGACAAAGTATTGGTGTAGGTAGCATTATGTTTTTGGCAATGTAGATTTGATGGTCTGAAGGGCCTCTTCTGTACTGAATAATTCTATGAATCAGAATAGAAAGCTAGGTAATGGTAATGGGAGACACTGTTAATCAAGGATCACATTTGTACAATAACTAGAGATGACCTTCATTCAGGAGATACGGTTGTGGAATGTGTTTGGGTACAGGTGAGGAATAGTAAGGGAAAGAAAGCACTAATAGGATTGGTCTGGAGGCTCCTTAACAATAGTCACAATGTAGGACAAAGTATACAACAAACATATTGAGTGCTTTTGGTCAAGGTGATTTGAATCCACGTATAAACTAGAAATATCAAGTTGGCAGTAATAGCCTGAATGAAAGTATATGCAATATTTTCAAATTGTTCTTGGAGCAACATGTTCTGAAATTAACCAAAGTGCAAGTTATAATAAACTTGGTCTTGTGTAATGTGACAGGATTAATGAACTATCTCAAAGTAAGCACACCCTAGGTGGTAGCAACTCAGTATAATTTCATTTTGGTTTGAAAAGGAGGAGATTGGGTTTAAGATCAGTATTTTAAACTTGCAAAGGGGCAATTATGTTGGTTAGAAGCTGAGCTAGATGAAGTGAACTGGCTCATTAAGCTAGTGATAGATCAAGAAAGATACAGTGGCAAACGTTTACAGGAACAGTTCAGAATACTCAGCAGTATATTCCTACTACAAATAAAAATTCTAAAGAGAAGGGTCACCATTTACAATCAACTAAAGAAGTTAAGAAAATCATGCAAACTTAGGGAAAAATCATATAACTGCACAAAGATGAGTGGCAGGTCAGAATATAAAGAATAGCAGAGAATATTGCCTGATTAATCAGGAGGAAGAAATTAGAGTATGAGAGGAAGCCAGTCAAAAACATAAAAATGGATAACAAGAACTTCTATAGGTATTTTAAAAAAGGATAAGGAAAGTGAGTGTTCTCTCAGACATGGGGAGTTCAAAGTACATAAGAAGGAAATGATAGTTGAAATAAACAAAAATGTTGTTTTCATCTTCACTATAGAGAACACAAGAAAAAAGGTTTTCTGTCAGAGTGTTCTGAGACTTTGCCTCAGAAGGAGGTGGAATATTTTTAAGGCCCAGGTAGAGATACATTGATTTTTGTTATGAAAGGGAATCAAAGGTTATTGGGAATGTAGAATTTGAAACAAAAACAGATGAACCATAATCTTACTGAATGGCAGAAAGGTTCAAGTATATATCACATTTCATAAGTTCGTATGTTCATTCAAGGATGTGAACAGAACTTTGGTAATATCATACCTAAAGACATTCTGTGCTGTTTTGATCTCTACCTTTAAGGAAGGATTGATTTATATTGGAGGTGATACAGTAAATATTCACTGGATAGTTTCTTTGAACGATCAGATGCTGAGTAAATTTGATCTCTATTCTTGAGTTTAGAGGAATGAGGGATAATCTCTTTGAATATGACAAGATTCTTAAGTGGCTGGCTATGTTTGGCACTAATAGATTGATTCCTTTGGTTGAGAAATTGAGAACATGGGGGCACAAGCTCAGGATAAGGGGTTGATCATTTGGGACTGAGATGAGCGAAACCTAATTCACTCAAAAGAATGTGAATGTCTGATTTCTCCATCTCAGAAAGGTGAATGTGCTTAAGGCTGAGATAAAGGCTCAGATGTGTGTTCTCTGAGGAAATCGAGGAATACAGGGAATGGCAGTAAAATGAAATAGAGACAGAGATTAGCCATGTTCTTACCAAATGACAACAGGCTCAAACCAATGTTTGGTCTACTTCTGCTTCTATTTTCTTCTGTTCATTTACTCATATGTATACGTTGTACCTAAACCATGTCCTTTTGCAGATTCTGATGAACAATCATTAACCTGAAACTTCAATTTGGATTTTTGCTGACTTGCGATGACTCAATGGCATGAGAGCCCTGATTCTGAGATTCCCGACCCCATTCCCAAGGTTTCTGGTTTTCAAGGGTGCATGCTGGTTTGCATCACAAACCCACACCCAGCAATCCCAACATGCTAATTCCATTAGGGAGACAGGCTTGGCCTGGTACTCGACAATTTTCAGACAAATGGACTGTGTTCGTGCCAAGAATACATAATGATACATGGTTGAGAGCCCAAAAATCCATTAATCACTTGAAATACATGAGTCAGTGCTGATTGACAGCTTTAGTTATTTGATTTCTGCTATCAATTCCTCAATGCTCATTTACCAAAGGTTAAGATTTTTCAAGAGTTTTTCAGTTTCAGCTATTGACATTTTTATAAAGAGACAAGACAATTGACATTTTAATTTTATTGCAGTGATAAAGAGACTTTTAATATTGTGGAAGAATAACAAGAATAGAGTTATTTTATTACACATCCAGTTGTTTCATAGGATTCATTCATTCCTTGTAGACACTCTAGGACATTGAATATGGAAGTATCGTGGGAGGGTGTATATATATGAGGGTCTGTGGAGTTGGATGAACCAGCATAGTCTGGAATGGGAGCCTGAGGAGCAAAAGGATTCAAAGGGGCATGGACAGGCCGTGGGGCGTGCTTGGAGTGAAGTGGAGAGTGAGATGTGCGGAGGAGGGCCTTCTGATTTAATTGTTACTGGGACAAAGTCCTGCAGGCTTCAGGCAGGTCTGTAGCTGCCTCCAAACTTTCCCCAGGGTAAGTTGATCCACTGTCAGCTGGCATCTACCCCTTGGCAATGATGATCCTATCCCTGCTGACTCTTTTTTCCAAGGTGGGCTGTCTTAGCCAGGGAATTTCTCAACCTATAGGACACAACACGAGGATGAAATGTGACCTCGAAACTCCATTTGTCTCCACCAGTGCTGTCTACTGAGTACTAATATTTTCGATTGCTGTCGTCACTTCTTTGAGCTAAATTTTCTTGTCACTGTATCCTATCCAAATCTGGTCCGTTGTGTCTCCAATTTTATTTACCCTGCCTTGCATTTCTGTAAGTAAACTCCAAACCCATCCTTTATCTTTCCATATTTGTCCTAGTTTATTTTCATCATGTTTCATTAGCAGAAACCTCATTCAGCAACAGGTACTTGATCTGCTCCCTACTGCACTAGTCAATTCTTCACAATTAAACATATTATCATATCAACCAAGAGGCTTTGGAGACTGTTTGTTTGTGATAACATTGTATAAGATACCAAGGAGATGCCAACAACCATACATTCACAGAGGCTCCTATATAAGCATGGCAGGCAGATTGATGAAAATAGCAATAATTAAATAAATATATCAGCGGTCACTTAATTTGAGGCTCTATTTGGAGAACGTTTAGCCTGGTTGACATGTAGGTGATATGTTGTGCATCATTTCAGTTGTTGTTTGCCTTTGTTGCTATAGTAATCAATAGCAACAGTTTAACATATGAAGAAGCAGACTGCTGGAGAGACTTCTGTCAACAGGAGGTCAATAGTGTCCGTGATAATTTCCCGGCAACCACTAATTAGCAATGTGTTGGAGTCACTAGGAGCCCTTGTAGCAACAAATGTTCTTTAAAAGTAAAATTAAATACAGATGAAGAACCATAGCATTGTTCATTTTTTTTAAAGTAACACTGTTAATTGTAATAAAAACAGAAATTCCCACAAAACTCAGCAAGAGTGGCAGCGTCTGTGTGAAGAAAGCAAAGTTAACATTTTCAGTCCAGTCTCTCTTTGTTAGAAGCTGTGTAAGCTCATATTGAGCTCAAATGAGAAATTGGT